>NW_004955420.1:29376581-29396940 GCF_000276665.1 Chinchilla lanigera | reverse complement strand
GCGCGTGTCCCGGGCCTGTGGTGGGAGGCGTGTGGCCGCGCGTGTCCCGGGCCTGTGGTGGGAGGCGTGTGGCCGCGCGTGTCCCGGGCCTGTGGCTCCTGTGGGCCTGGCTCTGTGCAGCCTCCTCCTCCTCTTGCTCACCCTGGCTGCTTGTGCCAGGGCTCAGCAGCGCCAGGCTCCTGGCACTGGGTGGCTGGTGTTCCTTTGGCAGGAGCCCAGCAGGCTGGCCCCTCACAAAGCTGGGTGACGGTGCTGCATCCAGTGTCCAGGAGGACACAGACTAGACCCAGCTGCCATCTGCAGGGCAGTGCAAGTCTTGTGGTTTAAGAGCCACGACAAGAGAAAGCACGTTCCCACCGGGTGGACAACGCTTGTTCGACTGTAGAAAGTGTCACTTCTCATGGCTGGACGTGGTGGTACAGAGAGGACAACGTCACCGTGGCTCAGCTGGGTCTTCTCTGTGGAGGCCTCACCTTCGAGGGGACGCTCAAAGACTGGTGCAATTGAAGCTGCTGCTGCTCCAGCCATTGCTGCACAGTCTAGAGGAGGAGACTCACTACAGGAGTGCTGTCTTTGCAGGAGAAGTTTTTTTGGCCTGAAGCCTGCAGAAACCCACCTTAACAGCCCGAACTTGGCCACCAGAACATTCCTGGGCTAGTGTCTCATTTCAGGGAAATGTCATGCACTGGTTGGCCTAGATGGGGAAAAACTGAACCAGTACTTCTTTTTAGAGGTGGGACAAGGCTGGTTGGATTAAAGCAAAGCACAGTGTCCCCACCCTGAACCCCCAGACTGTGGTAAACTCCTTTCCCCAAACACCTGTAACATGTAGAGTAGGAAGAAAAAGATGTTAGGAAGACTGACTCAGTTTCCCCTGGGCGAGCGCTGAACGCGTCCTTGAACGCCCCCTCCGCATCCACTCTGACACTTGTGGTGCAGACAGAGCAGGCCATCTCTCCCCGCAGTTCTCTTGACTGGGCCGACCCCAGTGGACCTGTCCAGGACAAGTGGGGACCCCTGTGCCATCTCTGGCCCCTGCCGTGGGCCTGCCCCCTCCTCTGAGCCTGGGCCTGCCCCGCTGCCCTGGCAGGGTCTCCATGGCGCTGGCTCCAGCTCCCGTGGGCTGGCCGGTCACCACTAGAGCGGAGTGGAGGAGCGGCCTGGTGCACCGCGGACCCGAGCGCTGCAGCGTGGCAGGATGAAGAGAAAGGGCTGGACATACACAGCAGGTCACACGGCCCGGCCACGAGCAGGTGCAGGTGGAGCCAGGGCCTCGTGGAGGCTCAGGGACGCCTGTGCTGTGGCTTCGGCTAACGGTCCAGAGGGGGGACGGAGGCAGCGAGGCTGGCGAGAGGGGCCCTAGGAAGCTGGGAGGTGAGGGGGAGGAAGGGGAAGAGGTGGCTGCTGTGGCAGGAGGCGAAGTCAAGCAGTGGTGTGGTGGTGCGGGGACAGGGTTGCAGGCAGGTACGATTTGGGTCTCCTGTGGCTGGGGCCTCCAGAGAGCCCAAGGCGGGAACTGCAGTCTCCTTGGACGCCACACGGGGGCGTCCCGGGCTGTCGCCCAGGCTTACGCTGGAGCCAGGGCACCACCGCTGGCCCTCAGTGAAGACAGCTGGGGCAAAGCCGGACCACACATATGCCACGTGCCCGAACCATGGACAGTGACCAGTCTATCTGACCCACGACAGGCCTGTCTTCCTCATCACTGTACACAGTCACCTCCTGTGAGGAGGTGGCACTATAGCTGCTTGAGTCAGGTGTGGTGGATGCACACCTATAATCCCAATCTCTGGGAGGCTGAGGCAGGAGGGTTGCAAATTCAAACCCAACCTGGGTAACTCAGTGACTGAGAGCTGGTCTCAAATAAAAAATTAAATGCTGGGTGTGGTGGTGCATGCCTGTAATCCCAGCACTCTGGAGGCCGGGGCAGGAGGATTTCTTGGAGTCTGAGGCCAGCCTGGGGACTTCTGGGAAGAAGGTGGAGTGGTAAGCAGCAGACAAAGAGCCTCTCTGAGGTTTGGGGTCCAGATGTTGGGATACAGCAACACAAGGAAGAGAAGAAGGAGGGAAGGGGGTCCCCGGCACCCAGGAAGGGTCTGAAGTGAGGACTGAAGCCCATGGGGAGAGTGAAGACAGACCAATGGAGAGGGAGTAGGAGGCAGGCGGTGCCTTCTCCCTGATTTGGGACTCCCTGCGTGGGAGGGTGAGTCAAACCTGAGGCTCCCAGTGACTGCTGTGACCCCAGATGCCTCCATGGAGAGCACACCAGTGGGACAGAGCGGTGCCCGCAGTGGACTGCAGTGGCTGTGAGTTATTCAGGTTCAGATGCCCCCCAGAAGGGGCGTTAGTCAGCAGCTTCCTTGGAGCAGGGCCCGCTGAGCTGGGAACTCAGAGCAGCTGGGGGGGGCTCCATCTAGCGGCTCCCAGTGTCAGGGTGAGGCTGCCGAGTTCAAGTTGTCAGGAGGTCAGGGGGCAGAGTTCAAGCTGGCAGTAGGGACATGGACTGCTGCAGGCTGAGCAGTTCAGGTTCCAGCCTCACCACCAGAAACCAGCCTGAGCTTCAGTGGAAATGGAGCCGCAGGCTCGCTGGGATGATCCCCTGCCCCACGTAAAGCTTTGGCTGGTTTGTGGGCTTGACTGGCTGGGATCTGGACTCTGTCTGCCCACATTGCCTACCAGTGGCAGCAGAGACACACCTTGAGGTGGACATTTTTAAATTATTATTTTCTTCTTTCTTTCTTGTTTTTGTTTTGCTTTTTTTCTTGGTTGTTTGTTCTTATTTTTATGAGTGTGCAGATGGCTTCTAGTTTTCTTTATTGTTGTTGCTCTGTTCTCATTTTCATTTCTTCCTTCTCTCTTTCCCACATGTCCTCTTCACCGGTTCCCCAGGGTTTATGTGACCTGCCTCCGTCCTCCAGCCTTGCTTCTACTCTCTGCCTCTTCTTCTATTTCTCTACCCTGACCCTTTTAAATTTTCTCTCCTGAGGGTAAAATCCCATATTGAGGGCTCACTTACTGTATACAATTTTTGGGTTTGTTTTAGATTTCGTTATATAATCACAAATCTAGTTCATATGGTTAAAGGCAGCAAATCTATAGTTACCACAGTTTGCCATTTTCTAGGTTGTGTTTGATGCTGTTGTTATTGCTGCTTGTACTGCTTTAGTCAAGGGGACACACTTGTTCTAACTAGTTGTTCTTCCTGGTGTCCCACGACTGAGATTGCCGAAGGGTCACAGAAACTACTGCGGGCCAGTGCCAAAGAACTAGGGGCTGGGCCAAGCAGGTAGTAACTTCTCATCCTTGATAAAATGAAGAGGTGGAAGCTTGCAACAGACTCAAAACCCAAAAGCCAGCTACACCTGGAAAGCACCACTGAGAATCAGTCATTTTCTAAGGGTTCTAAATACTAGCAATAAAGCTGCTCAGCATAGGCAGTTTATAAGCATTAACTAAAAAAAACAGAAAATGAGAAGACACTTAAGCAAGATGTGACCCCAGCCTCCAGCTCAGCAAAGGGAAACCCAAGGGAACAATTTGCAAGTCACCCACCTGGACTCTGCAGTGGTAACAGTGGGAGTAACAGAGCAGATGCACAAGGCTCTGGTGACAGTCTGGGCTACACAGCGAGTTCAAGGCCAGCCTGGGCTACAGGGTGAGACCCTGTCTCAGAGAAAAAAAGGAGAAAGAAAAAAATGAAGAGAGAAGAAGAAAAAGGGGAAGAAGAAGGAGAAGAAGGAAAAAAAACAGAAAAAGAAGAAGAAAGAAAAGGGAAGGAAGAAAAAGAAAAAAGAGCTGGGGACGTAGCTCCGTGTGAAGACCCCTTCTAATTCTCAGTACCGCAAGCTGTCAATCACTCAAAGAAACGCGGCTTGTGTGGAGCCTTTCTGTGCTTCCACCTGTGTTGGGGAGGACATCATGTTGTTATTTAACAGTTTAGACGCCAGCAAATACAGCTGAAGCGTAAGCGGAGTTAGACTGGGCCGGAGTCTCTCAGGTGTCCTGCTATCAACCTGAGGCTCAGGCTTAAGAATAGTAAGATCAGTGATTTTTACCAGGTTGGCAAGAGTCAGTTTCAAACCTTATTTTAAAAATCCTACTTAAGACAGGAATATAAAATAGAGATCTTAGGGGTAAACTCAACAGAAATATACGAAACAACACGAAACCACAAGAATGTTACTGAGAGACATAAAGGAAAACAGGGCTGATTTCCAGGACCTATCCACCCGAGAGTGGGAGGACCCCAAAACGTAGGGGCATCAATGATTCCCATGTGCGCTGTTGACTGGACACTCTATTAACTGTGCCCACATGTCCTGTGGGACTTAAGTCACAGATCTCCATGGGATGACAGTCATCCCCCGATTGAATGTTTAAGCATTTATTTTCAATATAGGTAAATGTATACAGAAATATTAGTGTGTGTGTGCGACACAGCTGCATTCTGCTGCCCAGGCTGGCCATAAATTCCTGGGCACAAGTGACCCTCCTGCCTCAGCCTCCCGAGTAGCTGGGACTATAGGTATTTGATACCATACCCCGCTATTTTAAAATACTTTAACCCTCTTAAGTACTTAAAAACACTTAAGTGGGTTTTAAGAGTGACACACGGCCTTGATTAACAAAGCCCAATCTGCAGGACCCTCAGCTGAGCAGCCTGGTCTGGCCCCAGCTCTTTCCCCACTGTGTCCCTTGGTGTTGCGCCCGTGTCTGGCTGTCGGCTGGGGGTGGGGCGTGAACCACTGACCTGTCCGGTGGGGACGGCAGTCCTGGCTCTCTTCACCCCTCCGTCCTCAGGTCTGTGCGCCCCTCGGTCTGCTCCATGGTCTCTTGGCCAATGTTAAAGTCTCTTTGCACACAGTGGCTCCTTTCCTGCAACACACTCACACTCTCACACTCACACGCGTGCACACACTCGCACACACTCACACGTGCGCATACACACTCACGCCCTTGCCCCCCCTGTGATTTCCGGGCGGCTCCTGTCCTGGGGGTGGGGGGGCCAGGAGGCTGGCGTGTCCCCTCCGGATGCCCCAGGGCCGGGGAGAGGGCAGTGCCCGCCCCAGGTGCCTCTCGCAGCCTCCTCATGCAGAGGAAGCCAGGCCCGCTGTAATCGAGGCGCTTTAAAGTTTCACATTCCGCCTGCAGAGGTGGCCTAGGGCCCTGCAGTCCCCCAGGAGAGAGCGGAGCGAAGACGGAGAGGTCCTGTGTGGCTCCCGCCGCTCCTGATCCCTGCCACGGAGAACAGCGCTGTGGTCCTGCGGCTGTGCTGGTAGGGCGGGCAGGCCCAGGAGCACGCTGGGGCCCTGGCACCCTCTGGCCTAAAGGAGCTCAGCACAGACAGCTCCGCCTTGCTGTTTGTCCCGGGAAACAACTAATGAACAAAACGGCCTTCGGCCTGCGTCGGGCCTGGCCCTGGTGCGGCTGCAGCGGCCCGTCCTGCCGAGGGCCTGGTCCCTGGTACAAACCTTGTCTGTCCTCAGGGAAGGGCAGAGTGTGGAGGTCAGGCCCTGCTCCCAGCTGCTGCTCACGGGGCGCACAGGCCACTGAGGCGGGGAGGACTGGCAGGGTCCCGGGAATGGACCAGGGCGGGCTCAGCACAGGGAAAGACCTCCAGCCCCTTCCTGCACGCAGGGACACACGTCCGTCACGCGGCAAGGAACCCGGCAGGGGACTCCCACGCTTCCCCTTCTGACGACGACGCAGCCACGGTGAAGAAAGAGCTGAGGCCAGACCAGGCTGCAAACATCCAACCCCGAGGAGAAGGCCCGGGCTCGCTTCCCGGAGGCGCTGCTCCCGCTCAGCTGCAGCGGCCCAGACCGCAGAGCGGGGTACAGGACCCGCGCAGCGCCAGTGCGACCCGCGCAGCCTCCTGGAGCTGTCCTTGTGGATGTGCGCACACACGTACATGTATGTGCATATGTGCACATGCGTGTGCGCGTGTCCCACATCTGTGTCATCAGCACCTGCCCTCGCTGCCTCCTCCCCCTCCTCTGTCCGCAGCCCTGTCACATCCTCCCGCCCCTGTGCCTGGGAAGGCTGAACCGGCGGCGTCTCAGTTTTGCGGTGTCCTCTTCTCTTCAAGTGCGGCAAGGTGACTCGGGACCCTGAGGTGGCCATGGGCTCCTCCCGCCCCCGCGTGGGCTCCCTCCCCTCCCCTGCTCTCCTCTTGGGGGAGGTCCGACTCACATGCTGCCAGTGCACACGTCTGACCTTTCCAAGTTCCTTAGGTGACCCTGCGACTGGGTGTGACCAGAGGGAGGACTGGACGCCCTGGGCTTCCTCCTGCGGGCGGCCCGGTCACTTCCCCACTGCCTTCCTGGCCTCTATTCCCAGGACGTCACCCCT
The DNA here is from genome assembly GCF_000276665.1 of Chinchilla lanigera. NCBI lineage: Eukaryota > Metazoa > Chordata > Mammalia > Rodentia > Chinchillidae > Chinchilla > Chinchilla lanigera. The sequence goes on along the minus strand of NW_004955420.1, from coordinate 29,390,589 downwards.
GCGAGGAGGCCTCTTCAGCCGCCTCTGCCTGCACCGCGCCTGCACGTCTGGGGCCCTCCAGGCGGGGAAGGGTTAACCCGCCTGCTGTGTGCATTTCTCCTCTCTGCGCTTTCTTCTTCTGCCCGCGGCCCCCTGCCGCGCGCCAGCCTGCGCCTCTGCCGGCGCCATCAATTTTTCAGCGCTTCCCTCATTGCTCATTACAGTCAGGCCCGCGCCCCGCGCCCCGCGCCCCGCGCCCCGCCTCGTCCTGCCGAGCCCCCGGCTCAGCCTGCAGCATGCACCGAGGCTCCCACCATGGTGAGTCACAGGATTAATCCTGGCCAGGCCGGCTTCCCGGGCAGTTCCGCCAGCACGCTCAGGGGCCGGCCTGCAGAAAAGCGTCCAGCCTGGCAGCCAGGGTCGCCCTGCGCTCTGCACCCCGCCCACGGCTGCCCGGCACAGACGGGCATGCTGGGCACAGACCCATGGGCACCAGGGAGCAGTAGAACCGGAGTGCGCAGGAAACCGCGTCTCTTCAGTAAGGATACAGGACCTCACGATGAAGTTATCTTTAGATACCAAAGTGGGTGGTTGTCATAGCAATTTGTGCATTATTAAGAGTTCATCCTGGCAGCTAATCTGATAATGAGGCCGGCTCATTATCCGGTCGAAGCTGGCTGCAGGCTTGGGGTGCAGGGGTCCCTGCTTCAGCCTCCTCTGATCTGTGGGGACAGAGCGGTGGGGGCAGTGGGCTGAGCTCCTGGGACTGTGGCACAGCGATGCCCCTCCCCGGTGTGAGTTGGCTGTGAGCTGCTCGTCCCAGACAGCCAGGCCTGCGGCAGCGAAGCCCGCTCCCGGGGTGCAGGCAGCTGCTGCTTCCCTCAGCACCTGCTTCTCGGGCGCAGTCAGTCCTGAGGCGGGAGGGAAGAAATGAAGACGGGCAGACAGCAGACAGGGAATCGTATCTAAATTCTACTTTCAAGAAGACTGCAGCTTCGGGACCCACGGGAGTCACCCGCGGCGTCTGGGTCCGCACTCCTTGGTTGAGTTTGGGCTCCTTTGCTTGTCGCTCAGATTCCTCAGGATGCCATGGCCGGCTTAGCTGAGAAGCACAGGGCGGGGACCTGAGCCTCCGACAGAGCGCAGGCCGACAGGACCCAGACAGTGCCTGCACTTTGCACCTTGAAGAACAACAGAGCTGAGCCCGAAGCTGTTGCACGGGCGGCTGGGGTGGCCGCCTCCTCCGGCCTCTGCCCTCGGAGGAGCGCAGATGTTTCCGGTCCGGGTCATCTGTGGTCTCCCTTCCCACGCTGTTCCCTCCGAGTGCGCACTGTTCCGTTCCCTGCCTCTTATCCACTCATCCTGAAAGCTCTTCTGGGAGCGGAGCGGGGGACCTGCAAACCTATTCCACCGCGGGAGCCTTAGGCTCCTGCGTCAGCTTCCGGCACCCGAGGCCCTGCCTGTGACAGCCCCTGGGACGGCCCTCAGGGCCAGATGGTGCCTTGTCCGCTGTGACCATGGTTTGACGGCCGCTGTGATATCCCAGGCTCGCTGCAGTTTTGTGAATGCCAGTCAGGGCACGTGGGCAATGCCAGTCAGGGCACGTGGGCCGCTGTCTGGGGCTCAGGTGCTGGGTGACCCTCTCACTCTGTGGTCTGATGTCCTGTGATGTTTAAGCCCATTTGAGGACCTTTGCCATAGCTTTCTTCTCTCTGCTTGGGTTTTTCACAGGTTGTTGCAATGGTCGATCGGGCTCAAGTTCAGATTTCAGGCTGTGCAGGATTTCCATCCTTTTTTGTCTTTTAAAATTAAGCTGCTTCTCCTTTTGCTCACCATATGGCTCAGAGGAGCAGCCGCTGCAGAGGGGAGGAGGAAAGTGGCAGAGCCCGAGCCACGCGGTGCCCTCCATGGGCCTGGCGGCTTCGGCACCTTCCTTAGAGCAGAGTCGGGCTGCGCGGGACCCCGATAGCCTGCCAGGCCCTGCCCTACTGAGCCCCCACTTCCGCAGCCGGGAGGTCTCGTGTTCAGCAGGTTCTCAAAGCAGGGTCCTTGGCATTAGCTCACCGGGACTGGAGATGAGACGGCAGCAGCCCCTCCCCTAAAGGCAAACGCACAGGCTTTCCCATGGCCTTTTCCGTCTGTTTCACTTAATAGAGTTTTTCTTCTCCTTTCCCTTTTAAAAAGTAACACAGTGGTGTGGGGAGGCTGTCTGTGAACAGGGGAACCGCCGCCTGCCCCCGTCTCAGGGACGCCTGTGTCCCGCAGGCCTCGGCGTGTCTGTGTGCGTGCCCCTGGTACGTGCATGTGCAGTCTCTGTGCAGCCACACGTGCAGCGTCCGGCACACCCTGCTCTTCCGGCCTCCTTCTCTATGCAGATGCCCTGGCTGTGGCCCCTGCGGCACTGCCATCGTCCTGAGCTTCCTGCAGCACACACCCCGTGCACATGGGGTAGCACACGCCGTGGTCTCGAGCGAAGCTGCGTCTGCTCCTAACCGGAATCTTTCTCTCCTCAGATTTTAGGAACATGGCCCAGAAAATCTGCAGCAGCCTTTGGGGACAGAGACACAGTCCATATTTTTTAGGTTCACTTTTAGCCATAGGGTAGCCTGTTCCCGTTGGGGGCTCCCAAAGCAGGGATCTCATGGGAGCTACTTACTGGGGGGACCTGGAAGTAGAAGTGGGAGGCAAAATGAGACAGAAGAAAAGGCAGCCATGGAGGGGGTATTATGAGGCTGTCAGCACCATGGGCCAGCGGGGTTAAGCTCCCTGGGCACTGAGGGGAGCAGGTGTAGAGCCCGCCTTTGAGTTACCACCCGGGAAGGTGGGAGCCGGAGAGGCTGCTCGGTGGCAGGAAATGGGGAGCTCATCCCTCTGCACTTCTGCTCTTCCTTAGGGGGCAGAGAAGGCCTCCACCCAAAAGAGGAAGGTACCAGGAGTGGGGTTGGCAGCTGTGTGCTGAGGCAGTGAGGAAAGGGCAGGGTGGTGCCCCACTGGCACCTGCTGCACCGCTGGGGGCCAGTGCCCCAGATTCATGCCCACTCTCAGGAACAGCAGTAGATGCACCCGGCGTGAGGAGCCCGAGGGCAGATCCCATCCCCAGCTCTTTCCTGTGGACTGGTGGCCTGGAAAGGATGGACTCACCAGGCATTTATACTCTATTTCCTCACCTACCTCAGGATGGCTTTGAGGGTTTAATGAGAATTTCTGGTTTGGGAACAGGTCTTCACAGTACCATGTGACCACCAGGGACCACCACGACAGCCACCCCTTCACCTGATGTGTGCGCAGGGGCCTGTCGGGAGCTCACCAGTCTCAGCAGCACCGAACCTCCCTGCCCAAAGTCATGCACGTCACTGTGGTGCACGAACTTAACCTGTTCCTCTATTCTGGAAAAGGCCATGTTTGTGCTTGTCACCCCACGCAGAGTTCACAAACAAAACCAAAATTTTGCCAAACACTTCGTTTGTAAACCAAATTGTTTGTGAGCTGAGGTACCACTGTATTCTCTAAAAACACTGAAAGTCAAATTCAGAGCAGTCTAAATGGCACTAAAATGCCAACGCGAAGAGGAAAAGTGATTCTGGGAAATCTTTCATTGCAGGAGCAGCACGTCCTCCAACCCTGCAGTACCAGGCCCACCATCTTTATTTTTCTGAGCAGCCTGAATTTTGGAGTAAGAAAGAGACTTCAACTGCGTTCGGTTCACTGTTTCACGCACTTTTAGCCTCAGAGCCTATTCTTTAATGAGAGCGGTCCTCAGGCTTGTAAAACAAAAGCAGAGTACTCCTCAGGTGGAATTTGGTGGGGGCCAGGCCCTCCCTTGGGGTCTGCACACCCACCTCCAACAGCTTCACCCCTGGCAGGCCGTGAGGGTGCAGCTTGGCAAACAACTGGTCTGGTTGCTTCATCTTCAGTGGACAAAGGAAGAGACAGTACCCACTGACACACCATGCAGGGCCGCTGTAAATGGGTCCAGGGAATGTAGGCAAAGCACTTTGGGAGGAAGACAGCACCCAGAGGGGGCTCCAGGGCCCTGTCTCAGAGAGGGTGAAGCCGTGGAGACCCAGCCCTCTTTCCCAGAGTTGTACCCAGATTTGTCTTTGACACCCTTTCCCTCCACCCTGAGCCCTCCTCTGAGCCCCGGCCTGGCCCTGTGTGCACGGTCGGTTCCCTGGCCGTCTAGACGGCCTGCCCTGCCTGTGGGCTCTGCTGTCAGCCGCAGAGCCTGACGGGGATTCTGGCTTGCTTTGTGTTCGTTAGTGTTTGTCTGTGGAGTTGGGTGTGCCCATGTTTGCCGCATATGTATTTATAATAGTCATCTCTTCCTGTTGAATTGTTCCCTTAACCAATATGTAATGACCTTCTTTGCCTCCTCTGGTCAGTTTTGGTTCTTTTTTGAGACAGGGTCTGCTATGCAGTTCAGGCTGGCCTTGAGCTCACTTTGTAGCCCAGGCTGGTCTCGAACTCGCAACGATCCTCCTGCCTCAGCCTCCCAAGTGCTGGGATTACAGGCGTGCGCCACCACGCCGGGCCTTCTGATCAGTTTTGGCTTGAAGTCCACTTTGTCTGAAAATTAGAAAGCTCTCCTGCTTGTTATTGGGCTCCTGTTGTGTGCAGTGTGGTTTTCCATCCTTTGGCTCTTAGTCTATGAATTTCTTTTGCATTAAATGTGTTTCTTGCATATATTGCATGTTAGGAGAAAGGGAAAGAAACAGAGGTCCGAGCTCACAGGACAGGTTTACTTCAAGACAAACCTGAACGGAACAGCTGTGGCACAGAGATCAGACCAGCAACTCTCGTGCAGGCCATGGGGTCTTCACGGGGTCCCCAGCATGGAAAAGGCGGCTGTGGAGTTCAGCACAGGGGAGCTGCAGCTCTGCTGGGACAGGCCTAAGGGTGTACAAGGAGTGGGGTGCTGCTTGTCAAGAGCCCGGCTGAGCAATGACGGGGAATTACAGGGTGTGGCTGGGCTTGCTGGGCCTTGCGGGCCGTGAGGATCCATCTGCAGCAGGTGTACAAGCTCAGTAGGGGGAGGGGTTTAACGAGAGCGGCCTCTGCTCAGACCAGGGTGGCCGTGGTCAGATTCCTTCACACCTCCCTCAGGTTTTGTTTTCTGAGTTATTACTGAAAGGTACTGACTTGCTCCTGTTGCTGCTTTAATTTCCTGTTGTTGATCCCCCTTCCGCTCCTTTCTCACCTGCCTGCTGTGTTCATCCCCGTAGCCTTTGGGCACTGGGTTTCCTTGTCTTTTTCTAGGTTACCCCTGAGAGCTGGCTTGGTGCCTTTGCCCTTGAAAGACCTTATTTCCCCATCAACTTGGAGAGATAGTTTTGCAAGATACTTTAGTCTAGGGTGGAAGCTGTTTTCATTTAGGGTTTGAAACACTGTTGTGGTTGATACATTGTGTCAGCTTGGGGAGTCTAGAGCTTTGGCTAAGTGACTCAGCAGTTCTGCCTCTTGGGGTAGAAAGGACCCGCCCTTACCCTTCTGGGATGTTGTTTATTGTGTTAATTTGAGAAGTTTAGAAGGTTAACTATGTGACTCAGCAGGGAGCCAGAGTGCTTACTTTGTATTCAAGAGGCAGGCATGCAGAGGGTGTGGGTGTGGAGGACCACCCCCATCCCCCCAGTGCAGGTAGACTGCATAAAAAAAGGAATTGTGGAAGGACTGGCTGCTGGTTCTTCGGAGGAGCTCCAGTCTTCGCCTTCAGCTCGGTCATCTCCTGGCTTCTGGTGCAGACTGTTGGGCTTCCGTCTGGACTCTTCAGCCTCCTGGTGTTGGCTCTCCGGCCTTCATCGTAGATTCTTCAGCATTCCGTCGCAGACCCATCAGCCTTTTGATACGGACTTGCACGGACACTGCAGCGAGCCCCAGGCCCGGGGCTGGGCTTTTCAATCTCCAGCGTGCAGACACCCTCTGCACGCTTCCTCATCCAACTCTGTAGCTGACCATTGTAAGCCAAACTTGTAATTTCTTGTACATTTGTTTATCTTGTATTATATCTGTTCCTCTAGTAAACCCTGACTGATACAAACGCTTTCCTCCAAGCTCTCCTGGCCTCCAAGGTTTGTGTTGAGAAATCTGCTGAGATTCCAATGGGTTCATCTGGATAAGCATTTTATTGTTTTTGCTCTAAAATCTTTTAACTCAATGTCTCAAGGTTACAAAGCTTAGTAGTAATACTATTAAGTATTTACTTAACAGTAAAGCTGGAAAGATTGGAGAAGAGTAAAATGAAGGAAGGAAAATTTGAGAAATACAGAAAAGGATGATGAGAAGGAGAGAAAAATGAGACAAAGGATTCTATTAAGGAGTAAAAGAAACCTAACAGAATTAGATAGACGTATTGGAAAAGAAAAAGCAGGAGAAAGAGGAAAAAAGAAAAAGCAGAGAGTAAAAGAAAAAAGAATGAAAAAGAATGAAAAAGAAGAAAGAAGAAAAAAAGGAAAACCATACTTAAGCCCCTAAGATCAACAAAGAGGAGAAAAAGAGAAGAGAAATGAGTCTGAGAAGCCTCTCCGTGTCTGTGAGCGGGCCTCTCTCCAGGTCTTCGGTGCTGGAACCCTCCAGGGATCCGTGGACGGGGAGTGAGAGACCCGTCTGTCCCATTGTTCGTGTGACACAGGGCCCTGCCCCGTCCCGCTGGGAGTGGCTGGCCAGCCGTGTCCCCCTAGTGCTCCCACATTCCCTGTCCCACCTGCAGCAGGGGGAGAACTGAGAGGAAGGGAGAAGCTCAGAGCAAGTCCAGGGGTGCAGGCGACAGGGACGGAGGCCTGGCTGGGCAGCCTTGGAGCTGCCCGTGTCCTGCTGGCCCCTCCTCTGGGGCCCTGGCATCCAGCGCTGATGGGGGCTCCCCAGCTGCTCTCTGCCCACCCATAGCCCTGCTGCTGGAAGTCACCCTCCTGCCATCCCTATAAGGCCCACATGCACGCGAGATGGTGTGGTGTCTCTCTCGGTGTCTGGTTTGTGTCTCTCTCTCGGCATGAGGCCCTCCAGGGTCCTGCCTGGGGTCAGGTGAGGCCGTTTTCCTGGGGCCGAGCAGGGACCTGTGTCACTCAGTGACCCGCTGACCCCTCGCATCCAAGGTCCAGATCTTCCCACGTGCGTCACATGCCCACTTGTGGTCACAGACAACAGCCCCATCCTCCTCCCCCAGGGCGACGGGGTCACCTGGAGCAGCGGCCTAGGCCCCCCACTGCTGCCTGTGTGGCTCCTGGTTGGTAAGAAAGGCAGCTGTGACAGTTCAGTAAGATCACTGCTGGCCCAGGCTGACAGTCACATGGCCTGGACAAATCTTCGCATCGGCGATGTCTTCAAGATGCCGGCTGTCGGGGGCCCCAGGGTTGGCAGTGGACATACTTCCTTTGGGCCTGTGCTCGCGGCGGAGCGCTCACTCACAGTGAGCCCTGGGTGCCCGCGCTGCTCCGTTCCTGCCCCTCCCTGGAGCACCAGTTTCGTCTCACCTGTGACCCACAACCTGGACGTGCGTGCGGGCCACTCCTTTCCTGACGCCCGGCACGCGGCTGATGAGCACCGAGCCATGAGGCGCAGAACTGAGCGAGGACAGTGCTGTCACCACCCGCACGGCCAGCAGCGCAGCCCCCAGCCAGCCACGCCCACTGCCTGCCCAGCCCCCCAGCGAGGGCGACCCCCGCAAGGCTGGCCGCCAGTGCAAGGGCTCGCGATGCTGCTTCTCCAGGGGCCGGCAGAGGGGCTCCCGTGGCCTCCGTGTTGGCTCTTCTGCGTTTTTCTCCCCCGAGCCCGGGGTCATTCAGGCGCTTGCTGCAGGGGCAGCTTGGATCCTGAGCAAGGGAGACCACGGACAGCCGCCCACCTCGAGGGGCAGAGTGGACAGGAAGGGAGAGAGGGGCAGGGTGGTGCAGCCCGGACTGTGCTGCACAGAGTGATCCCCGGATTCGTGCGCCCCCCTCGTGCTCCTCTCTGACATCAGGACAGACATAGCACAGGGTGCTGGGGACCCCGCTGACACAGGGAGGCCTGTGCTTGGCGGGGCGCAGCCTCGATCTCCTCAGAGGCCGTGGTCCTGTGGGTTCTTTCCATGGCACTGCTCAGATGTAGAAGGGTGGTGTTTTCGGTTTTGGTTTTGAAACAGGGTCTTGTTTTGTAGTCTAGGCCAGCCTGAGCTCGCTCTGTACCCAGGCTGGTCTTGAACTCACGATCCTCCTGCCTCCACACGGCGTGCTGGGCTTGCAGGTGTGCACAGAGGGCCTGGGGAAGGGAGACAGTTTAGAATGTGTTTACACTTCAGCCCCTTAGTGTTACCACAGTGACTGCCCTGTTCGGAGGATGCGGGGTGGAGACCACCTCACGTCTGTCTGGCGGGTTGGGATGAATGTGCACTGCGGGGTCAGACTGGGTCCCCCCCCCCCCCCCCGTCACCTCTCTGCTGTGGCTCCTTCACCCCCAAACCAGGGCTGCCGGCACTGGCCAGGCACAGAGGGACTGGCAGGAAAGGCCCTGGTCGTCTTCCTCACCCCTCCCACCCCCTTCAGGGTACCAGGAGCTCTACCCTGCAGGCCGGCCAACCCCGCGGGCCAGTGTGATGATGCCCCTGTCGCCCGCCCTGGAGCGACTGTGACTCTGGGCTCCGCGGTGGCTGGTGCGGGGTCCTGCCTTCACCCGTGTACTTCCAGTGATTCAGCCGAGGGTTCGGAGCTCCCACGTGGGTTTTCAGGCGTGGCAGGGCTGAGGTCTGCGGGTGAGCACTGGGGCGGCACAGTGAACCGGCGCACTCGTCGTTTGAGAGAGAACACGACTGAACGTGGCCGTCCGCTCGGGCCAGGCTGGGAAGCACGTGCAGAGAGGCCACGGTCCTCTTGGCTCTGGGGCCAGATCTGCAGGCAGGGGAAAGTGCAGGGCTCAGCTAGGAGATGGCTGGGACCCTCGTCCTTTCTCCTCACGCGGGCTGCCTGCTCTGGACGCGGATGCTGTCTGCGCCCAACCTCCGCATGGAGATGCCCGAGTAATGAGTGGATCTCAGCGCCTCCCGCTGGTCCTGGACAGACCCGAGACTGAGCGTGCGGAGCTTTGCTGGGGTGGAGCAAAACTCGGGGTGCTTAGTGGTCAGGAGTCATGTGGTGCCTGACATCCAAAGGCAGTCTCAAAGCGAGTTTTGAAAACTGTATGAAAACTCACCCTTGTTTCAGGTGGCTTGGCTACTTCCAGGTGCCCCGCCCTCCCAGAGCTAGGAAGGGTAGTGATTCTCCCCCAAAAGTATGGGGTGCTTGCCTGTCAAATCGGCTGGTACTTGGCAGAATGTGGGGTGACCAGGGGTAGGCGAGGTTGCACTTGCTCTAAAATCCTGTCATGCTCAAAACAGGTTTTTTTTTTTTTTTTTGCTGTGTTTCATAGTAAGAATAACTTTTCCTAAGCTGGATTCGTACACACACACACACACACACACACACACACACACACACGCAGGCGCACTTTTGCATGTCCAGCATGAAGTTTGGTGCCTGTCTGGTCTGAGGTCCTGGGAAGCAGATCGTGAGACAGGACTCAGATGTGGGAGGTGAAGCTGGGAGAGACAGCAGAGGCGCTGGGGTGGGGCCGGTTGTGGTGCGCAGCTGTCCAACCTCACAGGACACGGGGACACTGTTCGGCAGACACAGCCGCCCAGAGCGCCGGGACTCACCTGGTGTTCACGTCCTCCCCGTGAATGGGGTGTGAGCCGTGTGTGTCTAGCAAATCCTGGCTTCTGTGTGGGGAGTCTCCGGGGGCCCTTGTCACCCCCACTTGCTGGCCCAATGCGCTGTCCCTGTACCACTGGCCGGTGAGTCCAGCCTCACCCTGCTGGATCCTGCGGAGCAAAGAGAAACTGTCTCGGACTGTGTGTAAAATATATACCAGAGCTAAAGTGTATAAGTGACAAGGCTTCCTCTTTAAACATAATTTTTACCAGAACATTAAGAAAGGGCAAGGGCTCACAGGCTGTGTTAGACATGGACCTTGAACCGCGGGTGCTCATGACCCATGAGAAGTGACCGACTTCCTGAGTGTTTAAATCGCTGATTGCTGGGAAATTAATGCAGAGGGACTTTTTTGTCTTGATCATCAGACTTAGCCGTTCCCACCTTGACCTCTTTTTTTTTTTTTTCCGGTACTGGGAATCGAACACAGGACCTTGCTCTTGCCAGGCAGGAGCTGTGCCACTGAGCTAAATCCCCAGCCCCTCACCTTGACCTCTTTCTCCTGGTCGCCGCCGCAGACCAGGAGGACTGTCGACACGGCCCCTGACGGGTCTATGCGTGGCGGGGTTCTCCTGCCCAGGGCGTCCCCGACCCGCCGGCCATGGGACCACCGCCTTGAGGAGACGCTGCGATGCCACGGCTGCAGCCCCGGTGACCCCCCGAGAGAGCCGGAGGCAGACGCTGCTCGGTCCCCAGCCATAAGCCCTGTCGGGTAAGAGCCCTCGGGTGCTCAGCGGCTCTGCGCGTGGTCACAGGGGTAAAGCCTCGCAGAGCGACTGCTGACTGAAGCTGCGTGCTGTCCCTCAGTGCTCCTCTGCGGGGCAGCACGCTGGGTCTTAAGGCCCCTCCCCATCTCCCCGGGAAGGCTGCTCCTGGGTGCTCGGCTCCCCTCCCTGCCGTGGGAAAGGCAGCTCCCGTGGCCAGAGGAGGGTGCTGCAGGAGACGCGGGTGCAGGCAGATGGACGTCGGACCTGGGTCCCGACAGTGAGGGTGAGGGGACACTTGGGCACTGAGGCCCTGCCCAGACGCCTCCTGAGGCACTTACGGGCTTAGGTCTGGTCTTCCAGGACCCTGACTCTGGAGGAAGGGAAGGTAGGGCCCCGCCTCCATGCCCTGCTGTCTGCGTCGCTCTTTTACTAGGGTCTGAATTTCTTGGGCCAGCAGGGCTCTGCCGACCCTCTGTGACATGGGCTCAGGGGCTCTCTTGGATGTAGCCCAAGCTCCTCTGTGGGTCCCTGTGAGGATTCTTGAGGCACCGATACCTGCCCCAGCTCCCGTCACCTGGTGGGCAGCCCAGCCAGGGCACAGGAGGGGCAGGCCCGGTCTGCCGCTGTTTGGACAGTGGGGTGCGGCTCCTCCCCAAGCACAGGCCATGCCCGGGTGCACACAGGGAGCTCCTGGGCTCCAGACTCCCCGTCTCGCAGCACTCAGCTCTTTCCCTGAGGCCAAAGTTCTCACATGGCTCTGAGAGGGGAGCAGCCCCAGTGGGGGACTGGTGCTTGTGTCCCGCGTGGCCTTCCTGCTGGGAGCACAGCCATGTCCCGTGTCTGGCATGGGGCACTGGGACAGGCCTCGCCCAGTGCCTGCACATGAAGACGGCGTGCGGTGCCTGACATGGGCCCCTCTTCCTTGGTGCCAAAGTGGAGCTGCACCAGGCTGGAGGCCCAAGGACAGGGTTTAACCGGAACCTGGGCTCAGGATGGAGAGGAGGGTGCTTGTGTCCCAGGCGCGGCGCAGAGGAATCCACACAAAGGTGGAACAGGATCCACACCGGCATCTTCGGCAGACGGCGAGTGGGGAGACGGAGTCCCTGGGTGTCCCTGGGCCGGGCGTGGCCCGTCCTTGGCAGGGACCGGGCGCCCTCCCAGTGGAGACTCCCTCCCCGCAGTGGCCGGGCCCCGCTTGCCTTTTCTGAGCAGTGTGGCTGACTTGGGGCTCCCCACGGGCCCCTCCTTTTCCAGCCATTTCCTTCTGTATCCACTACAAAGGTCAGAAAACACACCAACAAGCAGGACCCATAATCCCCAGCCTGACTCGGGTGCAGGGTGGCGGGGGAAGCCGCTCGATGAAATGAAAGAGAATTTGAAATTCCGGAGGCACAGCGCAGCGTGGGGTCCGATCAAAGCCCTGCGCTGCCGGCTGTGTGGTGGGACGGAGGGAGGTGGGGCCCTGCTCGCCCCCTTCTCCCGCCTCCTCCTCCTCCCTGTCTCCCGATGGTGACGGGGTCCAGCAGTCTGGAGGTGGGGGAGAAGGCACAGGCAGCCCACATGGCCAGGCCCATGGCTGTGTCCCAGACCCCATCCACAGGAGAGGAGCGGGGCCTGTCGTGAGAACCGGGGAAAGGCGACCCAGGGCTGCAACATTGCAGATCCGCCTGGCTTTTTCTGACCGGACTTGGAAAACGCTGGAAATAAAAGCCAGTCCATCTGCAGAGAGCAGAGCCAGCGTTAACGCCTGTCCTCTCGGGGCCCCGGCCGATGCTGACCACCCTGGCCCTTCTGAAGGGCAACCGGGTGCGTTATATGCTCCACCGTCTGTCCCCCTCTGTCCTCGGGGCCACAGACACCGTCTGAGTCCACACAGAGCCGGCGCTCCTCATTGTCCGTGTGGGACCTCACTTGCCCAGCTGTAGAACAACTGCTCAGACATTTCGGAGGAGGCTTTTCTCTTCAGCTCAACATCTGTTCTGTTCACAGTCCTCATATGACATGGGATTCTCCCAAAGATCTGACTAGGTCCTGAGAGGGAACAGCGTCCTGGTGTATGGACAGAGGCTCCCGGCTGTGGGAGACCCCACATGGGCACGTGTGTGTGGGTGTTTGGCTGTTGAGGGCTTGTCATTCACGCAGTGCACCGTGGGCACATGTAGGAGACATGCGTGTGCTGCGTGTGCATGGAGAGAGAAGGCAACATGCCTATGTCTGTGTACATGGCTGTGTGTGTGTGTGTGTGAATACATGTGATTCCTTTTCTGCTTATTCCCCCAAGGAGTTTAGAGGTGGCCTCCTCAAAGAAAAGAGAACAGACATGAATCCTTAAATAATAGGTACAGGAGAAATAAGGGAAGAACGCACAAATAGGTACTTTAAAGTTTGAACACGTCACCACACGTGAGAAATTTTGCTGTTACCTAGAGTTACAGCAAGAGCGGGGGTTGCTGCTTTGTCCTGCTTTGTGGGGGCTGTTTGCCGTCAGTAACGACCTCCCAGTTGCAGTGGACAGAGGGACAGTAACCGGATCCTCGGGATGAGGAAGATTTGCACGTTTTGGACCTAGCTGCCTACAGCACGTTGGGTTGTCTTTCCCCGACCTGCTTTTCCCGTCTTTATTTACTCAGCGATCGTAACAAAGATGCGTCCTTTTTGTCAGCCACTTTCCATGCTGCTGATGTAGTAATGATCTGTGCGGCAGAGACATTCCTCTTCCACAGACCAAGGCCCCAGAGCGGTTAAGAGGGACTCGCCCCGGGTTGGAATATGCAGTGGATCTACCCATTCTTTACGGATGGACACTGGAGCTGTTTGCACTTCGAGGCTTTTTGTAAAGTTCCTGTGAACATTCTTGTGCTGGTCTTTCTGTGCGTGTGTGTTTCCTTTCTTCTGAGTAAGTCCCGGGCTGGTCTCAGAATTAGGTGTTAATTAGACACACCATACGGTTTCTATGAGCGTTTACCAGTCCACGCTGCTGCAGTGGTGATGGTGACTGATGGAGGGCTCCAGTTCCTCTTTCCCATCTTAGTTTTTCTTCTTGCTGGGACAAAACACGTGACGCCCACAAGGTAAAGAAGGGAAGGGTTATTTGGTCCACAGTGTTAGAGGTGTCGGTCCGCAGTCAGCCGGCTCTTAGGCAGGGCGGTCTGGCAGAGGAGAAACAGGCTGCGGCAGGGCAGGCGGGAGAGAGGGCAATCCAGGTCGGAGGGAGGCTGTGTGCTGGTACCTCAGTTCAGGGACTTAATTTGCTCCGTTTCTGGGGACAATGACTGTGCTGAGTTCCTGTGGGGAAGATGGCCGAGGTCATCTTCGTCACCCAATGTGGATTTCAAGAACCGAAGCAAAATTTTGCCTAATGCTTCTGTTTTGTAGCTGAATTGTTCACGAACAGAAGTATTTGTGAACTGACTTATTACTGTACATATCATATAAACCCTTCTAGGCCACACCCACAGGGACCACCTCCTCCACCAGGCTTCACCTCCCAGGGTCACACCCAGCTGCAAACCCACCAGTGGACTCACCCAGCCCCACACACCCGTGACCCAGCCCCACACACCCGTGACCCAGCCCCACGCACCCGTGACCCAGCCCCACACACACGTG
>NW_004955420.1:29348169-29376423 GCF_000276665.1 Chinchilla lanigera | reverse complement strand
CACCCGTGACCCAGCCCCACGCACCCGTCACCCAGCCCCACGCACCCGTCACCCAGCACCACACACCCATGACCCAGCACCATCCACCCGTGACCCAGCCCCACGCACCCGTGATCCAGCACCACGCACCCGTGACCTAGCCCCACGCACCCGTGACCCAGCAACACCCACCTGTGATCCAGCCCCCCACACCCGTGATCCAGCCCACACACCCGTGACCCAGCACCACACACCCACAGTCCAGCCCTACACACCCGTGACCCAGTCACTCCCAAAGGCTCCACCTATAAGTGTGTGAAGCTTTGTGGGGACATCTAGAGCTGTTACACTATCAGTCTTTGTTTCTCACTATTGTAGGTGTGAAAGTGTCTTGCTGTGGTTCTCATTTGCATTTCCTTGATAGCTAACAATTTTGAGCATCTTCGTGTGTGATCTGGCTGTTGGGATTTCTTCCTCACAACCAAAACGAATGAACTACTGCTGCTCAGAATAACATAAATCAACTTCACGCCCATTATGTTGATGTAAAGAAGCCGGAGAGGTGGGTTGTAATCCCACCTGCTTGGGAGGCTGATGCAGGAGAATTGCAAGTTCAAGGCTATCTGGACAATTTAGCAAGGCCCCGTCTCAAAATAAAAAATAAAAAGTTCTGGGAATGTAGCTCAGTAGTGGAGCAGCCCTGGGCTCCGTCTGCGATATAACAATAATGAAAACAATAGCCAGACTCAAAAGTGAACACAATGATTTCGTTTTTTAAGGACCAAACGACAGACAAGCCTGATCCTCAGTGGTTGAGGCTGGAATTGTGCTGTTGGGGTGGGAGGGGCCTGAGAAGTGGAAGTGGCTGCTGTTGGTCTTAGCTGGGTGCGATAGGGCTGCTTGGTTCGTGTCCTAAGCTCAGCCTGGGGGAGGCCGGCGGCGGATGAGCCCGACTCAGCAGTGGAAAGGGCAGGACAGGGGGCCTGCGAGCCACAGAGCCCCTGCCGGCTCCTCGGGCACGAGCCTTGGCTCTCCTGCTGCTCAGCCACGCGGCTGATTTGCTCTCTGTGCATGGCCAGAGCTGCTGGCAGAGAGCAGACCCTGACCACTCGCACTGCAGGTCCGGCTGTGTGGCCAGCGCAGCTGCCGCCCTGCGCCGTCCTTGGACAGGCCCTGCAGGACGCGTGGCACTGGGCCGATCCCAGCCCGCGGGGCAGGTGCGAGGGCGGCTTCTGCGGCTCTGGTGGGAGACAGCTCTTCCCGAAGCGGAGGCCGTCTGGGGAATTCCGCTATGCCTGTCCCTCCGCCCTTCTTCTT
The DNA here is from genome assembly GCF_000276665.1 of Chinchilla lanigera. NCBI lineage: Eukaryota > Metazoa > Chordata > Mammalia > Rodentia > Chinchillidae > Chinchilla > Chinchilla lanigera. Next base: position 29,375,127 of record NW_004955420.1, on the reverse strand, counting down.
TCCTTCCATCCATCTGCTCCCCATCGCCCCACTGCTTTCTGCTCCCTGGGCCGGTGCACCCTGTGAGCTGGGCGCCGGGCCACCCTGAGGTGCAGACTCTGCTTCCTCTTTCTGCTCCTGCCTCGGGCTCCCATCTCTGGCCGGGCTGCACACACGTTTCCGTTTCCTGGGTGAGTCGAGGCTTTGCCCTTCAGCTCCACATGTGAGCTGGAGAGAGCTGCACGGGGCAGTGCCCTCGGTGCCCTCTGCCTTTGGCTAGGAAGGGCCTGGCTGTGTGATCCCCTACATTGCTTGCCCTGGTTTGTGGACATGGCCACCAGAGAACTCTGGTGAAGTCAGCCTCTTCCTTTTGGACTCAGAACAATTTTTTTTTTTTTTTTTTTTTTTTTTTTTTTTTAAAGACAGGATCTAGCTGTATAGTTCAGATTGGCCTTGAACTCGCTATGTAGCCCAGGCTGGCCTCGAACTCAAGGCGATCTTCCTGCCTCAGCCTCCCAAATGCTGGGGTTGCAAGTGTGCACCACCACACCTGGCTTCAGAGAACAATCTTGCATTACAAAACAGGAAAAACAAGGAGAGCCACATCCTAGCAGTCAAAGTGGTGACCTTTACATCCGCACCACACTTGAGCTATTTCTTAATTGTCTTCCATGACTGTTCTCCATATGACCCTGTGATGATAAGGTAGGGGTCGATTCAATGACGCCCACAGCAACCCTACTGCTCCTCCTGCCCCCGTGACCAGACTTCTAACCTGACCTTCATGGAGCCCCGGCCAAGCAAAGGGTCAGCTGGTCACCATGGAGTTAGCCATGCAGTCCCAGGGGACAAAGAAAATCCCCATCAACCCTTAGCATGGCGACTCCCGCACATCTGATAGGCTGGCCTGAAATTAGGAATCTGGACAGGAGGTGTCAGTGGAGGCTGGGGGGTGGACTCCCGTGGGAGCAGAGCAGGGACAGGAGGACAGAAGCCCACAGAGACCCAGTGACTTGCCGGTGCTGCTCTTCGGGCTGACAGCAGCGCCAAGAATAGAACCTGAGAGGATCCCTGATGCCGGCTCATCGCACAGCAATGGATCGGATGCTGCGCTGTGGGAAGGTTCGCTTCAGAAAGCGTTCATTCATTTCCTGTTCATGTTTTCACATTTCTTATCTGGTGATGATCTTTGCAGAAACGAGACCAAAGCCAAGGAAGTAGGCCTGGACAGCGGTGGCCCTGGTCCGCAGGAGAGTGTGTGTCACCAACCTGATTGGCCTGGGGCGGGCGTGGGCAAGAGGGGGCACAGTGGGATCAGAGGGGGCTCCTCTGCTCAGCCTGAGGGACCCAGCCAGTGAGGCTCCCGCAGACCGAGCTGGCACAGGATGGCTCTGGAAGGTGGGGGGATGACAGACTAGGGGGACCACCCTGCCTGATCGGGACATAGCCTTGTAGAGCTGCTCTCCCCCTGTGTAGGACTGGCCCTGACGAACGGGCAGAGGACGGCTGTGGCCTCGAGTGTCCACTCCCCGCCAGCTGGCCTGCGCCCGCCTGCACCCGCCTGTGCCCCGTTCCCGTAGTGAACGGACAGCACCGGGCACTGAGCAGCCACTGTTGTTTAAGTCATCGAGGACGCTGCTGCCAGCAAAAGTTAACAGACAAGGAGCCAGCGAAGGAGCCAACAGAGGCTCCCCAGAACCTGAGTGTGGTCCTCTCCGAGGCCCAGGGAGACCCAGAACTCTTTCACCGGCCGGGGCTACTACCCTGACTAACACCAGCCTGAGATGAGACACAACCAACGCCCAGGCTCGAAGGGAATTGATTTCCAAGAAATTTAATGAATTTATTTTTCATTTGAAATCATTTAAGAATCGACAATATATTTATATGCTTCAAAAGTAAAAAGAAAAGGGGTTGAGAACAAAAAATATCTTTCTCATAACTCTTAGCCATGCTGTCTTGTCTTTGAGGGCAGTTGGATACTTTTTTGCATTCCAGGAATCTTCTGAGTGTGGCAAGCAAGGGATTATGTACGTATACTATGTACACGTACTTGCATAAAATACAAGTGGCAGCATGTTGCATGTGCCATGGACCCCAATACTCATAACACTACATTTTTTTACCTCATTCCTTGTAGTACGAAAATCTCTCCCTTATTGTTTATTTAGCTGCATACAACTACATTGGTTGGACATATTATTGTTAATTTAACCACCTGCAAGATGATTTACTATTCAGCTTATTTCCAACTTCTAAGACAAACGATGCCAGGACGACCCCATGATACACGTACACCGTTGCTCACAAGCGGACAGTAAAGAAACTGGAATCATATAACATGATGTCTTTATATCAGTGAAGGGAGTTTGCAAATTTCCCTCAATTGGTTTTACGATTTATGATTCTATCAGCAATGTATGAAAATGCCCGCTTTCCTATAACCTTTCCAGCTCAGCGTTAGCCGATTTTGGTCTTTGGTAACTTCTGTATTATAAGTGCATCGTGAATCTTTTCACGTGTTTAAGAGCGACTGATTTTCTTCTGGTGAACTCTGTCATTCACCCTTTTTTTCCTATGAGAAATAGAAAAATTTCAAATGGACATTCAGTGGTTGTGAGTGAATGTAAGCCAGACGGCGGCACTTGGGAGAGAGGGGTGTGACCTCGAATCCCTTCGGAACTTGGCCTCTGCCCAAGGCTCTCGGGTTGGTCACCCGGGCACCAAGCGCTCTTCTGTGGCGTGGGCTGGGGCAGCCCCGGGGTCGCTCAGGCAGGGCCGTCTGTCGCGTGTCCTCCGCAGTCCTGGGCTCCAGGAGCTGAGTGGCAGCGTGCATGTGGTGGAGACCGATTCTCCAGCTCCTGCTTGGCCCTCACCTCTTGCAGCAGGGCAGAGTGAGCGTGGTGTCGTGGGAGGACTTCGTCCCCCTGCGTCCCCTGGTGCTCACTGTTGGAGCCGCTCCCAGCTGAGCCCCCCCGGCCTGGCCGCTTCCTGGCTTTGGGTCCCAGCAGGTGCCCTGAGCCGCAGACTGGTGCACAGCGGCTCATCTGAGCGAGCGGGCAGGAGCCACAGGAAGCCAATCAGCACATCCTGGCTGCGCCTTCGAGAGGCTTCGAGAGGCTCTGGAACAGAACAGTGTAAATGCTGGCTCGGAGCAGGAAAGTTGGGCAGTTCACCCACGGACGCAGGTCGGCCGGCACTTCTGCCTGCAGAGGGTTTTGAGGCAGGGGCAGTGGAGCCTGGGGCAGAAGGACCCGTGGACGCCCAGAGTGCTGTCAGGGACGCTGCAGGCACTGGCGTCTTCCGCTCTGCTGTGGACACGGGGACCCCAAGCCCAGCCCGTTCCTCCACCGTTCTCCTCCTGCAGGCACAGCGGCCTCCAGGGTGCGCGTCTCCCTTTCCTTCCTGCATGCAGGGCGCAGGTCTGAGGCCCAGGGCCCAGCTCCCACGTCTTGTCCAGCTTCATGCCTCGGGACGGTCCTGGCTCCCCGCCATCCCGCTCTGGGTGACGCTGGCCTGCGAGCTCTGTCTGATGGCAGCCCGGTCACTTCTGCTTGCGGGAGAGTGGGAGGGTGCGGTGTGCTCAGCCTCGAGGGAGGAGGAGGAGAAAGAAGCGGACACAGGCGTGACCCTGCGTGGACATGGTGGCCACAGCTCTCACCACAGGAGCATGTGCCCTAGGTGTGGAGAGGCCACGGGGCCAGGAGGCCAAGGCAACGACAGCCCGAGAGGGGCTTGGGCTCCGCCTGGAGGGAGCCAGGGAGGCAGAGGCCAGGCCGAGGGAGGACAGTCGCAGAGCCCCTGGGCCAGGGAGGCCGAGGGCCGGCAGAGGGCTGGGGGCAGTGCCCGCAGAGCTGCAGCCGCAGAACAGCGCGCACGTGTGAGACGGGCTCAGGCCCCGGGCCAGGCCTCGTTTCTCGGCCAAGGCCCCGTGGTCACCACAGCCCTGCCTCTTCTCCCCCTCTCTGCTCTTCTCCATCCCTGAGGGCTGTGGGGGGCAGAGGCCGAGGGAGGCCGAGGCCACGGTCCTCTGTCTGCTTCTCCACCCCCGGGAGCCCAGCCACGGGCTCCACGTCACAGCCAGGGAAGTGGGTTAGACCCGAGGAGGAGCCAGGAGTGCTCCTGAAAGAGTGCACTGCGGTTGCCACGGCAACGAGCAGACTCTTTCCCTGGAGGAATTTCAAAATAGGTCACCCTTGCGTGATTACAGGGTGGAGAGTCCTGCAGGACTCAGTGTGAGGGTCGACTCTCTCAGCTCACAGCCCACAGGGACAGAAGTCTACACGGAAGGACACCCACCTCACGGGCTGTGTGCACACGGCCGGGCACGTTTCCTCGGAGTGACAGAGACCTCCGGGGGGCATGGGCCCATCTGTGGGGGTGGCCGCCGCATCACGCAGCAATGCTGCCCCTTCCTGCAGGACGGGCTCTGCGTGGCCCACCAGCGCCTCAGCCCCGCAGCACTCGGATCCAGGTTCACTCACGGACCCACCTCGTCCTCACAGGAGGTGCAGCAGGGCATGGACACCTTGCGGGAGCAGCTCGCCTGCCTGGAGGTGACCCGAGGGGGTGGCTGGGAGTGAGGCGTGGCAGAGCACAGGCACTTTGCTCTCAGAGGACGTCACCAGTGCGGACCTGCGCTGGCCCGGGGCTTCTCCAGGCAGTGACGTCTCCCGGAGCCTCTTTCCGAGGTCCCGGGCCCTGCTCCCTTAGGGCCGCCCGTCTCCTTCAAAGGTGTGCTTGATGTTCAGATCACGGATCGGCACCGCCTGGGTGGTGACGACCGACCTTGCTCATTGGGAGGGCCACGCCCCCCCGGCCACCGTCCCACGGCCCAGTGCCCGGCAAACAGCGTGGCTCGGTAGATATTTGTCAAGGGAACAGACTAACGATCACAAGCTCTGCGGGGCGGCGGCGTGTGCCGTTCTTAACAAGACACACGGGACACAAAAAGCTGCCTCGTAACAAATGTGATTTCTCTGGGCGGAGGCGACCTCTGCAGGTGGAGTTGACATGGTGTCTATAAATAGCTCAGTGGGCTCCTGGCAGCGAGGACGCAGAGCCCAGAGCCCTGTGGGTAGCTGAGACCTGCTCTTGTGTGCCCCGGGCTGGGGCAGAGGCCTTCGAGCTGGCGCCTGCTGCCTCCCTCTGGCCCGCGGCCTCAGCTCAACCCGTCCGACTGCTGCCCTGAGCACCCAGGAGCGTCCCTCCTCCTCCTGCATGCTGCGGCGTCTGTGCCCTGTGCACGCCGTGCTCAGACGTGGTGCTTGCACACGTGTGCACACAGACTGGCACGCACATGCGTTTACACACGGCGAAGTCAAGAGGGTGAGGTGGGAGTGGAGTCGTGTGGGTCCCGTGGTGGAGGAGGAGCCCTCGCCAGGCGCTGAAGCCCTCCCCACCCCAGGGGACGAGCGTCACCACAGAGGCTGAGGCGCAGGCCGCTCGGAGAGAGGGTCAGGGAGGAGTGACGGGTGAAAGCGGTGAATCTGACTGGGCCCCTGGAGGCTGGGCCAGGGGGGTCCCCAGCTTCTCCCAGGGCCTCGGGACCCTGCCTTCCTTGGAGACAGGTGAGCTTCTCTGGTGCTGAGGTACACCCGTGTCTCCTGCACGTCGGAGCTGCACAGGAGTTAGGCCACGTGGCGAGCATGTTATGTCTCGCTGACCCCAAGGGGACCCGTCCCGTGTGACTGCCCCACAAACTCAAGCTCACACAGATCTGTCCCGGGCTCGCAAACCCAGAGGGTGGGCGCAGCTGTGCGCCGTGGCTCAGACACTCCAGGGGCCCCTGTGCGCTGGACGCCGCTCTCCTCATTCCTGAGCTGCAGTTCCCGGTCCTTGTCTCTTCTTGGACGGAGGCTCTGGCTGCCACGGCCGAGGCAGCTGCAGGAGCCCCGGGCACACTGCGTCTGTGCTTCACTGCGACCTGCGGCCGGGCTCCGGGCTGTGGAAAGGGTGTCTTGGCTGTAAATGGGAGACGTGGACAGGCACCACAAAGAATTTTGAAGACAGTGAGGCCCACACTCGCTCGGGGAGTGGCAGAGGGGAGCGCTCAGAGCAAGTGCGGGACTAGGCGGGCGGCGGATGCCCTGTGCTCCTTGTGGGCGCTGTCCCTTCTCGTGATCTGCACAGGACCACCGCCAGCTCCGTGTGTCGCGGGGACTCCCCGTCCACACTTCTCCACAGCAGGGTCTGGGACAGCAGCGCCACATCCAAGGGAAGCTTCGAGTTGAACATGACCCCAAAGAACCACAAGTTCGAGGCAAAGGCTCAGCCTCTGCAAGCTGTTTTCCGGCTTGGCTAAACCATGTGACGGTCACCGTGTCAGGGTGGGAAGGTGGGCAGGAGGGGTCCTCCTCTGGCTGCTGGCAGGGCCTCTCCCAAAGCCCCAGCGATGGGCCACCTGGGTCCTGGGGCAGGTGGGTCACAGCAAAGAGGTGGCCTTAGCCCAGGGCAGCTCTTGTTCTCAGAGGCCAGCAGGGAGCCCGCGGAGGATGCCCCCAACGCACTTACTGGGTGAACAGTGAGCCCGCGGGGAGAGCTGGTGAGGAGTAGAGTGCAGGAGTGCAGCGGGCGAGGGGGAGGGCAGTGTGTGACACCGCCCCGGCTGCCTGGTCTGCTCTGCACTGGGCACTTGCTGGGTGAAGGCCCAGGGTTGCTGCTGCTGGGCAGGGTGGGGCCCCCAGTTCTGAGTCCTTTATTGAACTTCAACTTGGGAAGCGGAGGTGGAGGCGTTACCAGCCCTGTGGGCCTCTGTTGCCCGTTCTCCAGAATCCTACCCACTCTGGAAAATGCAGCCTTGGATATTTTCTGCCTCTGTGGTCCAGGTATGAAAATCCTCTCTGGATGGGAAGCTCGGCCCATGGCCCAGGCTGAGTCTGAGCTCAGACACCTACCGCTGCCAGACTCCCCCATCACTGGGGGACAAGGGGCAGCAGGGACGTATGGGCAAGCCCTCTGATGCTCACAGTGTCACCAATTCCACTGCCTCTCCCTGACCACAAGCTCCACTCTGGACAGCCGAGCACAGTCCAGCTCCATCCTTGGAAGACCAGGCCCTCACACAGACCCAGAGCAGACAGGAGTGGGTCTCAGCTGCCACCCGGCTTCCCGCCAGCCATGGAGGAGGATGTGAGGAGGACTCATGCTTGAGCCTTCATTACAGTGCAACCCTCTTGGGGAGGCCCCGCAGCCCACGCTCTCCCTGCTGTGTGGTCAGCTTCCTGTTACTGTGATAAAATCCCTGAGACAATAAAGTTATGAACTAGAGAGTTTTCCCACAGCTGAGCACATGACCACAGGGGGCACATGGCCTGGAAGGGAAGGATGTGGAAGAGACCTGGGCCCTGCAGTCCCCCCAGGCCTGAAGACCGCCCACCAGGCCCAAGCGCCTGCAGGCTCTGGCACCTCCCAACAGTGGCACCCTGGGGCCCCGTCTCACACACTTGGGAGGGCGCTCTAGACGGGAGTGGGGAAGCTGCAGCTCACTGCGGCTTCTGTCTGAATGCTTCCTGGGGGGATGGAGTCCCATACTTATTTGTTCATCCTTATAAGCATGCGACACCAGGTTGCAGATGTGTGAGGAGCCGATTTAGGGAAGGGACGATGGGTTAGAGACTGCGCCAGGCACTGCGTCAGGCTGCGCCTCTGCGGGGAGCATGGAGGAAGCCTCCGCCCACATCCACACCCCGAGCCTTGGCTACGGAGAGGTGAGAGCAGCGTCCCCGAGGACGGGCTGAGCTTCTGTGTGCTGCAGAAGCTGCGTTCTCACAGCACTCTTCAAGTGGGGCATTTTCTCTTTTCATCCACAGGAAGCGGAGGCTGGGCCGGTCCTCGTAGCCCACGGCCGGCACGTGCTGAAGCCTGGCCCCTCTGTCTCCGTCTGAGGCCGACGCTGCGAGCTGGGCCTTGCTCGGTGCACAGAACGTGACGGTGAAGGCTCGGAGACGCCACACCCACCCGGGCTCCGCCGAGTCTGGCCCTGTCCACCCGCTCTCCTGCGGGCAGCAGCTGGCTGAGCAGCGGCTTCTCCTGGGGTCGTCTTTCTGAGGTCAGCACCTCCCTGCGCCCCGTGGCTCTCTGTTCCTTTATGTCCCTGCCCCTTTGCCCCACTGGGTCTCTCAGCAAGTGCTGTGAGGAGCCAGGGGCAGGGGAAAAGGTGGGGTAGAAGTAAGGCTGTGGAAGGTGAAGGACACTGAGGCATAGGATGTATTCTGGAACATTCTAGAATATTCAGCTCAGTGATCCCGAGTTCGAATGGCAGGGTCAAATGAAGGGCAGCCAGTCATCTCCCAGTCTCCACCTCACCCCAGCTTCCTCTCTGTCTTACTTCCCCCGGGAAGCTGAGTCCACTCTTCACGCTGCTGTGGAAGCACCTGTGCCAGCCTCGTCTCTGGGCCGCTGGCCCGGCCTGCACGAAGGCCCTGCGTAACACAGGGACCGGGGTTCACGCTTGGAGAGGGCGCGCCTGAAGACTGCTCGGCTCGTTCCCCCAGGAGAGGCGGCACCCCCAGGCTGCATTTCCCAGCTAATTAACGGTGACAGGAAGCTGGGGAAGCTGGGTTGGAGTCAAGAACAGGAAAGACGGGAAAGAGGAAAAGCACTGCTTTCGGGGGGAAAAGACTTTTCGTAACAATGCTTCCTTCTACAGTAAAAGAATCAGACGGAACGTTTCTTTGGGCATGAAGAGTTATTCCGAGAAGGGATCGCTAGCTCATCTTTATTACCCCCAGTGATTTTTAAAATCTACACACCAGGAAGATGTTAATGCAATATTTATATGCATTTTCTGACGCACATTCCTTTTACACGAATCCAGGTAGAAATCAACCATTGTCAGAAATCTGAGTGTACTTCCAGTTGCAGGTGCAAAAGGGAGCAAAGTCAAGGACTTTATGAGGAAACAGAGAATTTTGCTTCCAGTCAGTTCACTCAGAGCCTTGCTATTCACGTTTGCCGTATGAGGTCCTCAGACGCTCAGGCCGAGACCCTGATGCTGGTGAGAAGGACCTTAGCGTCCGTCAGGCGGTTTCCTGCTTTGTACTGCAGCCTCCTGCCTCAGGTCTCCAAGACCCGGGCTGCCTCTTCTGCTTGTGTAAAGGAAGCGGCGTCTTCAGACCCCATGCCACGCCCACAGGGCACAGCGTGGTGCAGGGGAGCAAAGCACGGGGGAGATCGGAGTTCCGTGGTGACCGATTCCCTCCGGATGCCCCCAAACACAGAGACGGCTGCAGGGACATTGTGATCGTGGCTTGGGACCTTCTGATCTCGCCCCAGCACACAGCCTGCACGCAAGGCAAGCCAGAAGACCGGTGTCCTGGAAGCCACCTCCCAGGCATCAAGGGAGCTGGGGGAGGCGGGGGACCGCTCTGAGGTCTGTGTCCTATGGGGGCCACAGCAGCAGCACTGGCTGGTTCCGCGTGTCCTCCCTCCACGGTCGATGCTGACGCTCGGTGCTTGTCCCTGAGTCCCAGCAGAAGAGTGTGTGTGACTCAGCCCCGTCCTCGCCCTCAGCCGCTTGGCTGAGAAGGCGCCCCGCGTGTACTGGTCAGGCTGCGCTCAGCAGCTGCACACGCGGGGTGCCTGAGTCCTGAGTGTGGAGTCCCCCCGGGACGCGCCTCAGCCCTATCCCAGTCGGTCACCACACGGGGTTACTGGCCCAGCACCCAGCTGTCTGCTTGAGGTTTTCTTCCAGGCTGAGTCTGGGTCTTTCCTGTCACCTATCTGACCTTTTCCTTCTTAGATTTCCGCAGGTGTCCAGGTACCGAGGTCCTTCAGCTGCTGGCTCTGCCACCTCCTCTCACTCCTCGCCTCGCGCTCCAGACAGTTCCCTCAGACGCCGTCTTGTCTTCTCCCCCAGGCACAGCAGCTCCTGTCCAGGCAGAGGGAAGGGGGGACCCCGCAGGCGTCAGTGACCTGTGTCGCTACCCTCTCCATCTCAGGAGCTGCTGCGGGCAAAGCGGCAGGACACGCTCCAGTCAGTGCCTGTGGCGGAGGCCAACGTGGCCTCGTGCCTTGGGAGGCGCCTCTCCTTTGGGAAGGACTTGGAGGCCTGGGTCAGCCTGCCTTGTGGTACCCACAGAGGAAAGCCCAGTGCATCCAGGGTCAGCTGGGAGCCACCTGTTGTTGGAAAGGCACTTATTTATTCAGTACTGGAAAAACCAGCAATTTTCTAAGGTGCCATTCTGATTTTAATTAGAGTATTAATCAGTTATACTCTGCACAATTTTGGCTAAAGAGTCACAATGCAATATTCTAAAATTCCAGAGAATACAGCTAGTTTAATTTGTATCAGATTATTTTGCCCCAGGTTAGCATTAGGGATTTATTACTGCATGTCTTATGTGGCTGTTATTATTATAAATGTGCATATTGTGCAAAGTCAAAGCGTATTTCATTCAAGGAAAATTTTCTCTGCTTGCTTGGGCCTGGTGAGGCTGTCCCTGTTCCCAAGGGAGTTCACGAGGTTCAGCGTCTCTCACAGTGAGCTAGTGAGGGACCCGAGCCACGAGCCCCTCAGTGAGAAGGACGCAGCTCACACCTCTGTAGTGGCCGCCCTGGGGCTGGGGGGAGACCAGATGTGATCCTCACGGCGCCCTGTCTGATGAGCTTCTGGCACCCACATTCGTGTGATAAATGTCACAACATCACAACGGGAAAGTGCGGGGGCCGTGAGGTAGTTGGCGGGTCCCTGCCTGCTCTAGAGGTCTGGAAAAGCTCCTTGAGGACAGAGAGCGTGGCCAGGACCTGAAGATGAGGAGTTAGGGGAACAAACCCTTGAGTCTGTCCAGACCTTAGACGAAAGGAGCAGTGGCGTTCGACCCTGAGGCCGCGGGGTGGAGTAGACCCCACTCTGCTGGCCCAACGGCAGTCCTGGGTGTCTGTGCAGGTCAAGGGTCATGGGTTGCTCCCTACTGGGGCCCCCTGGGCTGGCGGCTGGAGAAGTGGGCTCAGGCATAGGCCTGAGGAAGGCCTGCTATCTGCAGCCAGAGGACCAGCGATGCAGCCTGGAGACGGAAGCCCTCGGGCCTCATGGCCTGGGCAGGGAACAGTCCAGATGGAGGCTCCAGGATGCTGTTGGCCTGGCCCACCGCACAGGGCCGCAGGACCCCCACCCTACTCCAGGTCCCAGTTCCCTGGCCCTGACTCTGTTCTGGAAAAGAAGAGCACTGCCTCTGCTTGCAGATGACCTAGTGGTCGATGGGAAGGCTCTGGAAATGTACAAATAAGCCTTATACAGGGGGGTTGAGTGAGGGTGAAGGATACATACTGACCGAGAAAAATGAATGGTATTTCTGTGCATGGTGATGCGTGCCTGGAATCAAACAGTAAACACACACGTGTGATTGCTTAGGAAGGAAATACTTAGGTATAAATGTAAGAACTCGTCAAGGACTTTTATGCTGAAAAGTACAGAATACTGGTAGATAAATCCAAGGTCTAACTTCTTTTAAAGTGGGAGGGAATGCTTAAGCTGATTTTAAGATTCCCACGCGGCTACAGTAATTGTGGCGGTGTGTCACCGGCAGTGTGTACTGATCTATGGGTCAGCAGAACAGAGTGGGGAGCCCAGCGGTAAATCAGACCAGTTTTTGGCAGGGGTGCAGCAACAGTTCAAGGAAGCAAGGGTGAGCTTTCAACAGTGTTGGAGAGATGAGGTATCCACAGGTGAGCAGAAGCAATAAGTGACTTCAAGCCAGATCCCACACCCTAATGAAAACTAATTCAGCCACCAAAGTCTTAAATCTCAAACACAGAGCTATACAAGATAGAGTATAAGAAAATATAGGTGTTTTGAGTTTGGTGCTACCTCTTTAGATACAGGAGTCATCCATGAAAGAAAACAGATAAACTAGAAATCAGTAAAATTAAAAATTTTTATTTCATTTGCGACATTGTCACCATAAAGAAAAGAAGAGCCATGGACTTGAGGAAAATATTTGCAGAAGACAGATCTAATAAAATGTTGTCATCCTAAATATACAGATTTCTTAAAATCCAATAATAAAATAAGCAGCCCGATTTTGAAAAACAGGCTGAAGACCTGAGCAGACATCTCACCAAGGAAGACACACATGGCCAAGGAGCAGGTGAAAACTGGCCACATGACTCGATATTCGAGACCAGTGACGGGTGAAGTGTTCTTAGATGCAAAACCTATGCCAGGACTCATAAGAAAAAAGTCTGTAAGTGGAAGTCACCAAATGTAAACTTCTGCTCTGAGAAAGAGGCTGTGGGGGATGAAGACATCTCGGTACCCAGAGAAAGTATTCGAAGAGCACATGTGGGATAAGAGACTCTTACACAATAATAGGAGATGGGAGATGGATCCTTTGCAAAAGGAGAGGGGAGGGCGGGGACACAAACAGAGGGAAGACGCATCCTGTCCACGCACCAGCTCTCCAGGAGGAGCGCAGTCCTTACGAACTGCAAACAGGTCCGAACAAAAATTTCAAACATACAAAGGACACTAAACCCAACAGTAAACTCACACACGACCTGACTGGGAAATGGACAAAAGGTACCAAGCAACACTCCACAAAAGTGGGTGCAAAGATGGCGAACACGAAAGGACCCACCAAGCACTCAAGGCACCTCCGTGCCCATAACAGAACGTCACCCACCAGCCACACCAGGCAAACTTCCAGAGGCACAGCTGGGAAGGAGCGCAGGGTGTTAAGCTGAGGAGGAAGAAAAGCCAACCTTGAAGGTCCCACACTGCACCATTCGGCTGTACAACATCCCTGAAACGACAAAGTCAGAGAGCGGGAAGGGGCTGGAGCTAGCCGGGCAGCGGGGATGACAGGAGGAGCGGGGGCGGCTTCGAGGTTGGAGGGGTGATTCTGAGCCCGCTGGGGGGCGATGAGACACACGATGGCCGTGTCGGTGCCTCCTGTGGGGTGAGTGACCACGAAGCGAGACCGGGTGAAGGCCTACCGGATCAGCCAGTGCTATTTTTCTATTTCCTGTGCATAGGCAATTATGTCAACATAAAATTTTTTAAATTAAAGCAGCAAAATGCTTTGTAAGTTTATACTGACGCTGTCACTTTGTGTTTAGGAGGACGCAGTAAACCTCACTTGTCTGACATGTACCTGCTTTCTTCCACAAACTCATCTGGATTCCCAGCAGCACCATCGCAAGTGTCCATTCGTTTCCCATTTCTCTTTTCTTTCCCTCTGTTCCTCTCTCCTCTTTTCCCTTCCTCCCTTCCTCTTTCTTTCTTTGTTATAGTACAGTTCCGACTGACTCAGAGCAGTGATATCACCACTCCCGCCAACAGTGTGAGTAGAAAACATCAGTGCTAATATGGGAGAGAGCTGGGTCTGCCTCTTGGGCTGTGGAACGGCATACACGGAGGATGGGGAAAGACTGAGAGTTATTTTGCTGTTGTCCTTTAGGAATATCCCTTTAGGGATGTACAGGAGATTTAGAATCACTGAGGGTATTTTCTCTCTGGAGGTCATGCTACCAAAGGATATATATTTATATTCCTCTGCTTTATTTTGATGTTAGTGATTGTTTTGTAAAAATTTCATTTTGTAATTATGTAAAATTTCCCATGATTTCAAGTAAAATCCTCAAAGCTAGTTATATTCAGAGAAATCTAAATTTTATCCTTTTGACCCGCACCTATTTAAAAATTAAATGGTTTGTCTCTCCACTCTAAAATATGCATCTGCATGTACATTTGCATATGCATGCACATGTTCATATCCACCGCTCTTCAGGAACTATACAAAGTCCACTGCAGGGAAACTGCTGCCTGACCACTTCTGGTGCCCGTCCCTTGCTTCCCGGCTGTGTCCTCCTGTCCCTGTCTGAGTGGCCCGGAGCCCTCCCCTGTGCCGGGCTGTTCTGTTCTGTGACTCTCCTATCGAAAGCACTTAGATTACATCTTGTTTTCTGCCCAATCACCTTATATTTCTAGACTATCTTTTTGGTAGATTTTTAGAAGTGAGACTATTGGCTCAAACAGTAATTTTTATAGATACGTGAATTACTTTTACTTGTTAAAAATAAAAACACAATAACATGCTAAAATGGGCTCAGATCTTGAATTCTGGGAGCTGGACCAGGAACCCGGAGCTGTGGGTCCTGCTGTGGAGGGGGCGTGGCCCCTGGTGAGGACCAGGGAGGCTCTGGGCTGGGACTCCCCCACCCCCGAAGGACTTGGCAGAGTGCAGGTGGGGTCGGTGGTGGTGCTCGTGCAAGGTGCCAAGTCCCTGGGTCTGCTCTGCTCGCTGGGCCCCCGCAGACCCAGGGCCACCGCATCTGGTTGTCTTGAGGGCACTGGGTTCTTGCCCACTCAGCCTGTCCACTTGGTTATCTTGTGATTTTTTTTTTTTTTTTGGGGGGGTACCAGGAATTGAACTCAGGACCTTGCACTTGCCAGACAGGCGCTTGTGCTGCTAAGCTATATTCCTGGCCCCCGCCTGTCCACTTGGGAAGTCCTTTTTTTTTCTTTTTGAGACAGGGTCTCCCTATGCAGTTCAGGCTGGCCTTGAGCTCACTTTGTAGCCCAGGCTGGTCTCGAACACACAACGAACCTCCTGCCTCAGCCTCCCGAGTGCTGGGATTGCAGGCATGCGCCACTATGCCCGGCAGGAAGTGAAGTCCTTGAGGAGGGCTCAGGAGACAGGTCCAGAGAGGTGACGCTCTCAAAATGCAGGGCTAATTCAGGAGAGGGGCGGGTTCAGAGTTTGGTCTGTAGAATGTTCTGGAAGAAGATCGCATGAAGATAGTTCTCTGATATTTCTCCTTTCAAAAATGATCCCAAGTCAATAAGGAGAACAAGAAATAAGACCTCATGAACCATCTGGACCCGATGGACACCCAAACACTGGAGCGGCTTGAAGGCCCCATGCCCCACTGAGAGAGAGAGAAGCTTAAAACTGTGAGGTTCTAGATGTGTGTGTGCGCGTGTGTGAGCTTGTGTCTGTGTGAGTGTGTGTGCATGAGTGTACATACGTGTGAGTGTGCTTAGGTGTGTGTCTGTGTGTGAGTGTGTGTGAGTGTGTGTTGTCTCATGTGGAATACAAGAAAGGCTCAAATAAGACAGGCCCTAGGAGCCTTAGAATGCAGGGAGGGGCACTGGAGGCAGTTATTTGAAAGTCTGCATAAGGCAGTTAAATGTTAGATTTCTGCCTTGTTTCCTCAGGGGATCCAGAATGGATTCCTGGGGGCACTGAGCTGGAGGGTGAGGTGCTGGGTTGGGAAGATCTGGCTCTTCATCCGCCTGACAGGAAGTCGCAGTGGGGCCTAAATGGGTCAGCCTGGAAATGACCGGAAATGCGTCTTATGGGGAGGCAATGGTCATGCCCTGAAGGAGATAAAAACTTTCAAGGTGGTGGCCCAAAGGGAAGCAAAGAAATGGTGAAACAGCCCCAGTGACGGTGACAACAGGGGGCTTGTGACCTTGGTCTTGGTACTGCAGGGCAGGCCCGGAAACTCAGCGATTCAAAAGTGACAACGCTGATGACGATGGTGATGACAAAAGCCCACGGGGTCCGGGCAGCTGCTCCCAGCCAGGCCTTGCCAGCAGCGCAGACGGCACCAGGTCTGTCTGCACCAAGTCTGACCCTCAGGTGGCGGGCAGCCCTGGGTCCGGCGTGCAACCTGGAGGTCTGGGGAGCTTGCGCCGCCTCCCTGGGCGCCAGAGCCTTCCTGCTGGGTGAGGGTGTGGAGAGCACTGCCGGCTGTGTGGTGCTCGGTACCTGACTCTACGGGAAGACAGGCGGGCGGCTGGCGCGGTCGGGCACCTCCAGCCTTGCTCGTGCTCTCACTGGTTTCTCCAGTGCCCGCGATCCTCTTCAGCGATTGACAGGACAGCCGGGGGGAACTGCGATTCTGAAGGAGCCACACTGGGTATCCGCAGGAACTTGGTGGCAGTGACTAACGAGCGGCCGGCCGGCCTGTGCGGAGGAGCCCGTGGGGCAGGGCGTCCACGCCTGGCGGAGCCGAAGGGTGCGACTGGGGCTGCAGAGCAAACACATTCACAGCAGCTTATCGAACACAAAATTAATTTAGGGGACATTAATCCAACAAGAGCCAGAGTGGGCAGCGGCAGCGGGGGGTTCAGTGGGAGACAATTAATAAAGATCCGGGCTGCCGCTGCTCTCACTCACCGAGAAAACACGAGCACACCAGGGCCTTTGTAGACGCCAGTCCTTCCTCCCAAGCGGCACAGCTCCTGGGGGTGCGGTGGGTCAGCCGGGACCCCGAAGATGCAGCCCAGAGGTGAGAGTCCCCTGTCAGGGCGGGCCGGAGATGAGACACCACTGCGGGTCGACGTGTCCCTCAGACTTTCATTTCCTGACACAGGTTTGGGTTGGGCGGGGTTTATTCACTCTACATCCTTGCTTCTTGCAGTGCTCTCAGACTACCCCAGCCTCATCCGTACCACACACTCCCGGACCCGCCTGACCTGGCCCCCCTGGATTAGAACCTGCATTTTAGCAGACTCCCAGTGAAAGCCCTAGTCCAAAGATCCCTCCCGGAGGAGATGTTCCAGACCTGACCGAAGGTACCCTGCAAGCAAGCTGTCTGATCATTTCCCTGAACATGGTAAAACCACAGCACTGGTGCAGAACACTTGAACAGCAAGCAGGGAGAAGCCCAGGAAGGAAGGACTTGTGGCTGTGCCCCGAACAGCGCTGGGGTTCGCTCTTCAGGGCGCCTTCCTGCTGCGTCTGTGCGTGCACCCCGATCTTTAAACACAGAAGGTAGCATCCCGGTCAGTCACTCAGTCAGGTGAGAAACGTGTGTTGAGCACTTAGTAGCCACCAGGGGCTGGGCAGGATGAGGCACAGACCCAGAGGTTCTGGGCAGACGCAGCAACCGGGAGCCAGGGCCAGGGCTCTGCCTCTGAGGAGCCTGCTGCCCTCTTGTGCAGGCCCTGCCCCCGGGCTCCCCTTCCGCTGCCCCTCCTGGCTGCCCCTTGTCACTTTCCCGCCAGTGCCGCATTCTTCAGAGCAGTGCTGACTCCAGCTAAGTGGACCAGGCGCTGGCCCAAGTGCACTGCACGGGTTCTCCCATCCTGCAAGTCCCACCCGGTGTAGTTGTTGTGTGTGGTGGGGGGCCCAAGGTCACCTCAAAGCTCCTGACGGCTCCTGGGGGAGCTCCACGCTGGGGGTGAATGAACGCCAGCGTGTCTCCTCTGCACTGAACCGGCCTCGTCCAGATCCAGACTGTTCCTTAAGGCCGAGGAGGAGTCCCGCTCCCCTGTTTAGAAGAGCAGAGATCAGGGGAGGCGAAGGGAGTTGGGAAGGGTTTCTGCTCCGTATCACACTTGCTGCCATTTATACTTTCAGAGACCTCCTTGTTTTGTTCTGCCTAAATGGGGAGATCAACAAGCAAACACTGAAAATAGGCCCTTGGAGAAATTTGACCAGCAACACTGTCTGTTTGAGATTCCCGGCGAGGTAAATGTCGTTGACCCAGAAGCCTCTACCTGTCCTGGAAGACGCGGCCCGAAAACCTCCTGAGTCTGGGAGCCCTTCCCGTGTCCCCGCTGCACCCCCCTTGGCCTAGCTGCTGGTTTCAGGCAGACCTGAGTGCGTGCCCTGGGGCTTCCAAGCCTTTGCTTCTCCTCTGTGGGTCGGGCCGCCCTGGGGTCCACACGACGGACGTAGTGGACGGCAGGTGGAGGACACTTGGGGTCCGTGTCTGTGTTGCCCTTCCCGCTGAGTGTGTCAGAGTGGGGCTGCGGCTGTCCTGGCTTCGGGTCTCTGGACCACAGCAGACCCAGCAGGCAGCGCCGTGAGGGACTGAGGGACGGAGAGACAGGATCAATACTTACGTTAGGTGGGAAATCGAGACCTGGGGTGTGTCTCCGTGACCTCTCGGCTGCGGGACACAGAGGTGGAAGATGCTGTTTACGGCAGGTGCGGCTAACTATGTTGCATGTTCCAAAAGTCTGATCAAAACCCTGATTTCAGCAGCTGTGCAGTGCTCCCCTCCCTTGGTATTTACAGCAGGATGTGGTGCATTCAGCATCTGCCCTCGCAGTCACGGGTCTCAGCAGAATCTGTCCTTAATGCAGGGGAGACTTAGCCGATCAGCCAATTAGAAAATGTCTCAAAGGAAGGGTGAAGGACTCAGCACCAGCTGATATTAGAAAAAAAAGCTGCAGAGCAAGTAGACAGCACGACTGGATGCTGGAAGAACTGTGCATGTGCGTGTGTGCGTACATGCATGGGTGTGAGGGTAGTGCTGTACACCCAAATCATACACCGATTTCAGTGTAGAGTCATCTCAGTTCCTGACACCGACAGAGCAAGTGGACTCTGGCAGTTTGGGCTTTAGCTTTGCTGTGAGGGTTTAGATTCCATGTGTTGGGTGCACATTAATTTCGAAGGCGGCTCTGGGAGACCGAGAGCTTTGGCCTTCTCCCGGCCTGAAGAGACGCTGCCTGGAATGGTAGCGTCTACCTGAATTTGTTTTTTCTTTTTAATGCCAGGAATCAAACTCATGACCTTGTGCTTGCCAGGCACGTCCTGTGCTGCTGAGCTACATCCCAGCCCTGAATATGTTTTTTAAACATAAGATGTTTTGCTATAGAAAAAATACTGCTTTATACATTTCTTGGGGAATTTTGTTCAGTTAAAATATGAATAGAATACAACTGCAAATTACTTCCATAAATGTCCTAGTTTATTATGGTTGATACATTGTGTCAACTTGAGGGGTCTAGAAGTCTGCCTAAGTAACTCAGCAGCTCTGTATCCTGCCGTGTAGAGGACATACCCTTATGCTCTAGGATGTTCCTTGTGTCAGCCTGAGACGTTTGGAAGGTTAACTAAGTCACTCATCAGGGCCCAGGGGCCTCACTTTGTGAACATCCTGAGCCTGTGCAAGAGGAGGGCACGGAGGTGGTGTGAGTGCTACACCTGCCCTGGGGTGGGTAGCCCGGTTACAATATAAAGGAGGAGAAGAGGCCTGCTCTCTCTATTTTTTGCTCTTGCTGCTTTTGCTGTCTTCTGCCACCATGAACTGTTGCCCTCTGCCATGTGCCACCCTGCCTTGTAGCCAACTGGTATGGACTGAAACCTCCTCAAACTGTGAGCTAAATAAACCTGTCCTTCCTTAATTTTGGGCGTCGGGCATCTTGTCTCAGCAATGAATGAAAAGTAACTAAGACATAGTTTATTACAGTATTTTAAAAAATAAAACAACAACAACAAAAACCCCGAGATCTCTATTTCAGAAGATCAAAAATGGCCCAGAGCAATATTAGACACCTTAAGAGTAAGTAATAGTAATGCTATTGTGATTTTTTAAAAGAGGCTCCATGATAGCTCTCTCACCTCCTTGTGCGCAGTCTGGCCTGGCGACTGCAGAGGACAGCTGTCCCCAGGCATCGCCTGGAGCTCGGGTCCTGTCTGCTGCCCTCGCAGTTTCCACCCTGGGACAACCCCAGCTCTCCAGAATGGCTGCTGTTCTGTTTGCTGTTGTCTCCGCTCCTCCTCGTCTTGTGAATTTGAAACTATTTAAGGCTGAGTGCAGGGAGTCCGGGAAAAGGAGGCGACAGCAGAGAGGCAATGCCAGCAGCTCCCACCCAGCCCCCAGCTCTCCAAAGTGTGCCGTGTCCCTCAGGTCACTCAGGCCGAGGTTTTTGTGGTCCAGCACGGGCCGAGGTCTGTCCTGTGCTAGAGTCACGGACCCCCATGTGCTGGCCTGGGGCTAACTTCATTTCCACACTGAAACTAGCTTAGTTTCAACCCTCCGGGCTGGGGCTGGCGGAGCTGGTGATCCTAACAGCTCTTCCAGTTCTCAGGGCTCGGGGTCGAGGGGGCCTTGGAGGAGACGTGGGTGCAGCCGTCGGAAGCCTCGAGGGGAGACCCCGGCTACGGTGCCCAGGGCTGCCTGTGAGTCTGTCATCCTAAGCGGCAGAAAGGGCTGCAGATCTGTGGAGTCTCCTGAGCTGGAGCGAGGTCCTGGGTTGTGCAGGTGGCCCCATCCCTGTGGTCATTGTTATGGTTGATACATTGTGTCAACTTGGGGAGCCTAGAGGTTTGGCTAAGTGACTCAGCAGGAAGCCAGGGTGCTTACTTTGTATACATTCTGAGCCTGTGGAAGAGGAGGGCATGGAGATTATGTGAGAGCTATAGCCCCTTAGGTGGGGGTAGCCTGTTTACAATGTAAGGCAGGGAAAGAGGCTTCTTGCCGCCATTCTCCTGTTTGCTCTGGCTGTTTGCTGTTCGGCTGCCATTCCCCCCTTTGCTCTTATTGCTTTGCTACCTTTTGCCTCGGAGCCAGCCAAGTATGGACTGAAACCTCCACAAACTGTAAGCTAAATAAACCTTTCCTTCCTTCATTTTGGGGTTGGATATTTTGTTTCAGCAACTAGAGAAAAGTAACCAAGACAGTCATGAGCAGCCTTAGCCATGACAGCGAGTCGTGATGACCATGTGGGGCCCAGGAGGTGTCACCCTCGGGCTTTGAGGAGTTGGGGGCAGGAGCTGAGGGCACAGGCAGCTTCTGGGGTCTGCAGAGGCAAGGGGATGCACTCTCCCCGGAGCCCCCAGAAGGAGCGCAGGTGGTCTCCTGCTGACCCCGGGAGTTTACCCCCCTTGGCCTCCACTTTTGATGTCCGATTTCCAGAGCTGTGACACCGTAAATCCAGGTTGTTTTAAGACACTAGGTCTGTGGCGTTTTGGTAGCAAAGCACCAGGACGCATCCAAAGGCTGCTGCTGATTAAAGCTGGGGAGGGAACCGAGCAACGGTGACAAGAAGCTGAAGGGGTCCCCGGTGTAGATTCATCGCCCCAGTAGCACCTGCTCCTTCCCGTCAGAAATGCAGTTGCAGGGCTGGAACTTTACATCCATAAGCTACAAATTAGTTCACTGTCAAATCAGGGAGCAGAGTGGAGGTTAGGCCAGAGGATCTGGAACCTGGTTAAATATTGCTTTCGGGCACTTTTAAGATCTTGCCACATTACCCAGCCTCTCTGAACCTCAGCATGTCATCTGTAAAATAGGGATAACACACTGATAATCCCAGCACTCTGGAGGCTGAAGCAGGAGGACTGCTAGATCAAGCCTAGCCAGGGCAATTTAGCAATTTATCGAGGCCTTGACTCAAAATTTTAATTGTTTTTGTTTTTGTTTTTGAGACAGGGTCTCATTCAGTAATTCAGCCTGACCTGAGCCCACGACATAACCTAAGCTGGCCTCTAACTTGTGGCAGTCCTGTTTCAGCCTCCCAAGTGCTAGGATGACAGGTGTATGCCACCACGCCTGGCTCGAAATTTTAAAAAGGGTTGGGGATATAGCAGAGGGGAGGCCCTGGGTTCCATCTCTAGGGCCACAGAGGCTAATAAAGCTCAAGGGCTGTGCTGAGGATTAAGTGCGTATTTTGTGAGCGTTCTGCGTGCCTCACACCGTAAGCTCGTCGCAGATGCCGCTCACGGCACAGGGGGACCCCAGGCTGAGCAGCGCTGACCGTGTGAGCACTGCACGAGGCAAAGTCAAGCTGGCCAAGGTGAGGGACGGCGGGAAGGCGCCCGTGTCAGAGGGAATCAGGGGGCGGCGTGTGCAGGGCCCACCCTCTCCCTGGCTCCGGGGTGCTGGGGCTGCTCTTGCCTGGGCCCGTGGGCTTGAACGGTGGTGCTCACCCCCTCTGGCCCGGCCTCCTGAGAGCGCGGCGAGCTCCTCAACGTGGCCTTCGCTCGGCGGCCGGCCTCACAAGGACATCGTCTCGCACCTGCGCTTTTCCAAGCCCCCGATCAGCTAAGCGGTTACAGTTGGGAGACTTTAGTAAACAGCCATCAGGCTGCGAATAGAAGTGTCGGGGTGGGCAACGCCGCAGTAACCGATGAGGATGGCTGGGGGGTGAAGCCGCTGTGCTTTCCGGCCCAGCTTCCCCGGGGCTGGCGCCGGCAGCACTGCGCCCTCCTGTGGTTGGGGTGAGAGGTGGCCGGCTGCAGCCCGGGCAGCCAGGTGGAAGAGCTGTCTTGGAGGCGGCCCTCAGGTGTCCCAGGCGGGGCCGGATGTCGTCCTGTCATAGTCTGCGCTGAGCCGCCGCAGGCCACACAGCGAGTGAGGACACAGACGGCTTCTCTGCACCCTGGCGAGCCCGGCCCAGGCTGGACCTCTTCTTAGCTCGGGACGGCAGGTGAAGACCCCAGCGGGAAGAGGTCTGGCCCCGGGTGGGGCAGCTCCTGGAGCCCTGCAGTGCTTCCTGACAGGACCCGTTCAGAGGGCAGCTCTGCGTCCTCAGCTGGATGCGGTTACTGAAAGGTGGGAAGGGCCGCGTGGAGGAAGATCCACCCCTCCTCCGGCATCGGCCCGCCGCCTGCCCCATCCTCCTTGGTGTCCAGGGCAGAGCTGTCTGTGGCCAAGTCTGCTGGCCTCTCATTCCAGGGCAAACGCCTCCCTCGGAAAGGCAGGGCTGGCCCTGTGTGCGCCCAGGCCTGGGACATGAGTTGTCCTCCTCCACGCCTCGGCCTCCGTGCTCCTCACCCAGGGGATGCAGCAGGAGGCCGCGCCGAGGCGGCAGTGGGGAGGGGCTGCCGACCGGTCCGTGTGGCTGAGCTGAGCGGCCGCTGAGCCAGTGGACAGGGAGGTCTGGGAGGACACGAAGTAATTCTAAGAGAAATAACAAAGAGACGGCCAAGTTTTACTGCAGAATTGGACCGCTTTGGGGTGGACAGCACGGCGGCTTTCCTCTTGCTCAGACTTGCCTAATATTTGGGCACTCTGCAGCCGGACGGTGTCGTGGGAACTGGGCCAGCGTGCACAGTGTCCCTGGGCGCGTGACTCTCTGCCCGGTGACCCCGGGAACGGGGCTCCCGCCCTTGCGTGTGGCTTGTTCGTGGCACTCTGTCTGGGGTTCCGTGTTCTGCCTGCAGCCGGGCCTGGCCCTGGGTGCTCCGTTTCTTCTCCAGTGTCCACGTGTTCCTCTCACTCCTGCCAGTTTTGCTTTTCTCTCCCCTGTTGTTTTTCTGCTGAACTCATCTGAGTGGGAATTTTGGGAGTCTTTGGCTGTCCGTGGCCCGAAGCCTGGCCCAGATGACCCTCGCAGGAAGGGCTGTGCTTTTGGTCCTTTTCTCCTCTCCCATTCCCCTCGAGGGAGTGACAAGCTGCAGGAGCTGTCTTCGCCCTTTGTCTCTGGTTGCGCAGACAGACTGCACCAGAGCCCTGCAGCGCTGATTTCCGTGTGTGCCCCACCGGGAGCAGGGCTTGCTGGAGGAAATCTTGACTGTCCGTGCCGCGCAAGCCTGATCCCCAGCCCACGGCCGCCGTGCTGGCTCTGCAGGGCCCTGCTCCGGCTGACACCTTGGGGTTAGCTTGGCCTGGACCGTGGGTGCAGACTCCTTCTTCATCGCTGCTCCAAGAAACGCTCACGGTGTTTCCCAAGGAGGTGACACCCACTGCCCAGCTCCTCGTCTCTGTTCTAATTCCTTTATTTCAGGTGCAGTTCTTTCTCCGGCGTCTACGCCGGCTTCATCTTCTCTGGAGTGCTGAGCCCACTGTGGCTTTTCCAGAAAGCCCCCTCCGGAATCTCCTGTCCGGGGCTGGCCTGCCCACAGCTCTGGCATAGGCCCCTCTGCATGGCGGGTGGCCCCCATCCCGGGGGTCCTGTGCCACGTTGGAGCGGTGGAGGACAGGAGGGCCGTGGGGACAGACAGACACCCTGGCGTCCCCCAAACACTCACCAGCCGCCTCTGCTGTGCAGAAGCTGTGATTCCTCAGTCTGCCAGTGTTTTAAAATATCTACTTCTTTATTTATAAATCAAAGCTATAACAGCTTTTTCCATTTATTAATTTCTGCATCTGCGTTAATTAATTGCATGCTTTTTTTTATTTTGTCATTTTTAAAGTAGCTTTCTGAACATTAGTGCATTGTTGTTTTTTACTCTTGTACTTGTTTTCTTTAAGAAAACTTCGCTTCCCAGGGTCATAAACATCCCATCAGAGGCCACCGCATTTCCGCAGAGTCCTTGCAGCCTTTCCTTCCGTGCACAGGTCGGGGGGCGCCCTGAACCCCTTGTGAGTGCAGTGTGCCTCAGTCTTGGTGGTTGCTTAGGTGCTCAGCAGCACAGGCTGGATAGTAACCCCCCCCCCCCCCCCGCGCGGAACCACGTTCGTGAGGTGTTGTGTGTGAGTGTGTATGTGAGTGTGTGTGAGTGTGTGAGTGTGTGTGCAGCGTGCACCACTTCTCCACTCTGTTCGCTTCCATCTGGTCATCACCTGTCTCTGCTCCAGTACCGCGTGTTCGCTTCTCAATAATGCCTGGTATTTGCCAGGACTTGTCTTCCAGTCCCCTGCATCGGCCTGACGATTCTCCGTCGTCTGCATTTCCACCTGTGTTTGGAATCAGCGTCTTTGTTTCTGGGGTGGCTGACCCTTCCCACTCCTCACCACCAAAATCTCACACATCCACGAACTAATCCCTGGGGGTCAGTGACTGTGATCCCCCTTCCCTGGGAACAGTCTGCAGAGATGTGATTGAGTTAGAGTTCCCGAGCTGAAAGTTCATCCTGGGTTGTCTGGTCAGGCCCTGCCTTTCATCCTGCTCTCCTGTGGGAGAGACGGGCAGGGAGCAATCCACAGCCCGGGGAAGAGCCAGCAGTGCCGGAGGAAAGCAGTGGAGGCCTTGAGAACCAGTGGCTTGGGTGACAGGACCACAAGCCAAGGGGTGTTGGCAGCCACCAAGGGCTGGGGGAGGGAAGGGCTCGGCCACAAGGCCTCCAGAGGGAGGGCTGCCGCTGACAGCCTGGCTGTGGCCGGGTTACTGGTTCTGGCCCTCTGAGCTCCAGAAAACTGTCATGGAACAACTTCTGTTGTTTTCAACCACCAGATTTGTGGCGATTTGTTACAGGAGCCCGAGGAAACTGATTTCTAGTGAGTCTGCCAGGGTTTGCTGAGACCTCACTTAATCTAGAAATCACTGAGGGGAAACTGCCACGTTAATGGCAGCAGGGCTTTCTCTTCCTGAACGCACGTATCCCTCCCTTCGCTGCTCCCCGATAACTTGCAGTTTATTCTCATCTGTGAGAGCTGGGCTAGGGCCAGGCTGGCACAAGGAAGACTGGGCTCCATGTTCTTGCCCTGCGTCCTGCCACCTCTCGTGTGTGGGAAACAAGAGCAGAGGGAGGCATGGTGGCACAATCCCAGCCCTGGGGAGGCTGAGGCAAGAGGACTGCTTCGAATTCAAGACCAGCCTGGCTACATAGTGAGCTCAAGGCCAGTCTGAACAGCACGGTGAGACACTGTCTCAAAAAAACAAAAAACAAAAAAAAAGAAAGAAAGAAAGAAAGAAAGAAAGAAAGAAAGAAAGAAAGAAAGAAAGAAAGAAAGAAAAGAAAACATGAGAGGGAGCCAAGACAATGCCAGCTATGCTGCACTTTCTGGGACGTTGGAGCCGCCCTCGGCTCCTACAGGGTGCGGGAGGGCGGGCGTCTCTGAGGCTCCCTGCTCCTTCCTGTCTGGAACCAGGAGATCACCTGACAGTGTTTCTAAAAACTGATGCCCAAGCTCACTGCAGAGTTTCCTATGCAGTTGGCACGGCCTGGCACCTGGGCACCTGTGAGTCTGGAAAACCGCTGGGGTTCCCCTGAGTACAAAGCCGGGGCTGAGAACCAGTGTGGTAAAGACGTGGAATCTGTGACTGCGGGGTCAGTGGAAAAGAAGTGCTAGCTCCCTTTCACACAATGGGAAGGTTGCTTCCCAGGAGGGTGTGAGAGTGTGTGTGTGTGTGTATGTGTGTGTGTGTGTGTGTGTGTGTGTGTGTGATGAGGGACTGTGAGGGGGAACACACAGCAGGAGGAGCCCAGACCCCAGGAAATACCCCCTCAGTGGGGGGTGAGGCATGAAGACCGGAAGCTGTAGCCTTGTTTGAGGCCAGGGTGGCCACACGGAGGCCGGGACCAGGGCTCAGGACCAGGTGCCCGTGAGTCCACAGCAGTCTGTGCCTGCCCAGAGCAGGGATCGATGTGGATGGAGCCGGACATCCGTGAGTATTTCTGGTTTCTAGAGGATGACAGATGAGCCTGTCTGCATACCTCATACCTCTTCAGCATGCACTGCGATGGATCTATTGCATGTGCATGTATGTACACATGGTCTAGCTCACCATCCTGCATGAGTACATACAGAATATGCGCCTGCACATGTGTGTTACGTTGACAAAGATGATCCCCATGTCTGCTGATTCATGCAAATCACTAGTGAAGAAGAGAACTGGCAGCTGCATAGAAGCGGGAGACACCACTAGAGACGGCGGGTGCGGGTGTGTGGAGATGTCCTCGGCGCCACTCATGAGCTCTGCCCCAGGTCCTGCCTGGTGCACTGTGGCGGGCTCCGCTCGTGAGGCTGGGCTGGCTCCGGGAACCCTGTTCTTCCTGTGGAACCCCTTGTTCGTCAGGTCATCCGGGAGGCTGGAGGCGGGAGGGAGGGACAAGGACCCATTTTCCTTCTGTGTCTCCTACCACAGCAGCAGCACGCTGCGCGTTTCCCAGCCGGCTTCTTCCCCCAGGCAAAGGTTCTCCCTCTGCATCTTCTTTGGAGATTTCTTCTCCAGCTTCCTCAGCTGGAGTCCCTGCCACAAACCCCCTCCTACAGGCTAAGCCCTGGCTCTTGGTGCTTTTGCCTTCCCAAGACCCCAAATCCCCTGTGATTCCCAGCCTTGGGGTAGCCGTCCTCCCTGAAGTTGCTGCCTGTGTCTTACCTGACCTTTCCAGGCCCCCAACGTCGATGTGACAGGTAAGTTCCGCTGTCAACCTGACTGGGCCGGGAGCCACCCCGGGGATTATCAGCGCACACTTCCGGGTGTGTCTACGTGGGTCGTGGAGGTGTGTCCAGTCCCTGGCCCTTGTCTCTCTGGCGCCGTTCCCCTTCTCTACTTCCCGACCACCATGAGCTAAGCAGCTAGGTCTGCCACACCCTTCCGCCATGATGTCCCACCATGATGTCCCACCATGATGTCCCGCCATGATGTCCCGCCATGGTGTCCCGCCATGGTGTCCCGCCATG
>NW_004955420.1:29335545-29348069 GCF_000276665.1 Chinchilla lanigera | reverse complement strand
TGTCCCGCCATGGTGTCCCGCCATGATGTCCCGCCATGGTGTCCCGCCATGGTGTCCTGCCATGGTGTCCCGCCTTGGAGCCCGCTGACCTTGCACTGAACCCTCTGAAGAGCCCAACAAACCTGTCCTTTAAACTGTGTGGTCAAGTGTTTGTACCAGCGATGGCAGTGCTGACCAGTACTGTCTGTCTACTCAGCTGCATGTAGCAGATTCTTTCCGCTAAGACAGCTAGCGTGACTTTTGTTTTCCTCGCCAAACAAGTACTAATAAAACAACTAGTGTAAAAATGGCAGAAAAAGATCTACATTTATACTTATACAGTGATGCTCTGTCGCCTCTCAGGGCAAAAATGAGCAAGACCCATCCTATTCAGAGTGTATGACACGGATGAAAACACGTGCTCCTGCGTGTCCATCTCTATGGCCATTCAGAGCGATGCCCAAGGTACAGGTTCATATTCAAAATGCAAATGCCTTTGAGAAATTCTTCCTCGTGGTGCTCGTTAGAGAAAAGCTGCCCCCGGGTAGAGACTCACACAGGTGTGACACACTTTGTCACACTGTTCACATGGTAAGGACACAAAGAGGACCATCAGGCGGTTATTAAAACTATGTCATAAGCAAATGAAGAGATTTGCAAGAGCTGATGTGGGGAGATTTGCAGGAAATGAGAGTTAAAAACATCAAATTGTGTGACAATGCAGCTGAGGTAACACCACCATGTTGCTACACACGCGCACACACACACACACCAACTGCAAATAGAAGCGAAATTCTCATAGGACACAGTCCAGATTTTCAACAGAACTGGTGTGATTCTCCAGCTGTCATGGCAGCTTTTATTGTGCCTAACTGACTAAGCTTTTAGCCGTATGCGCACACTGCAGGCTACCACCGTCGCTACATCATGTTCCTGAGCAGTGACACGAATGTGAATGCACTCCCTCGCCATTCCCTCCTCACAGGCACACTCAGCCTGATGGTGTTCCCAACACCTTTACACACTTCCCCCTGTTTTTCTGTAGCTTTCAAACTGGCTACATGATAATTTCATAATAAGGAAAAGAAACTATATTTTAAAAGTGTTCTCCTGCACCTCCGGGGGAGCAAATTCAGCTAGAGTCACTACCAACGTGGGTGCCGGGCCATCTGAGACACGGAGTCTCACATAGGCCTGACCGTCCCAGCATCAGAGCTATGCAGGTCTTGTGCCCTGTTCTGTCAATCTGGAGTCCTCTCCTCGCTCAGAGATGCAGGCTGCGGCACGTGGTTCTGCCTCTGCCCCAAGAGAGCTGGCCTCGTCTCTGGGCACCCACCCTGACTGGATGGGTGGCCCCTTGAGGTCCTGGCCACCCATTTCCACCCCCTTACTCCTGGACTCAGGGATTTCACAAGCCTTGTCAATTCCCAGTGGGACTGCAGGGCTCTTCCTGGGCGGCAGAGTTGAGCTGCTGACCCCACGGGTGAGTGTTCAGGTGGTAACTGGGTCTCACCGCCCTTCCGACCAGCCCCGGCTCTCCTCAGAGAGCACCAAGCCATGTGACACCTGCAGCAGGTCCCCTCCCAGTGCGGGATATGGCGCTGGCCCGGGTAGAGCACCTGTTCATCTCATCCTTCGGGACACCCCCTTAGGGAGGCAGTAATACATCTGGATCCTCCAGATCCAGGACCTGGGGTGAATGAGCTGCACCAGGCCAGGCTGGCTGCATCCTCTCATCAGTAACCGTCAACTTTCCTGCATCCTTTCCATGGAATTTCACAAGGGAAGGCAGCCCCACCCTACCCGAGTGATGTGGGAACCCCTGTCCTAGCTCCCGTCAGCCCACAGGCCCCGACCTGACCCGTCCTGTGCACTGTGTGAAGGTGAAGGGTGAGGGGTCAGGGACATGCGAGGTTAAGCCAGGTTCTGGGGTCAGGTTCTTACTGGATTCTGTAACTGACAAAACCTTGAATGACACTGTGGCTCTGTAGTGTTTTATATTATATTTTATTTTTGGGTGAGTTTTCCATGAAAAAGAATTTTTAAGTAGAACATTCTGTAGGTACAAATGAAGAGCTCTTGGGTGAAGGTGGAATACAACCTTCAGGCATGGAGCTGTCGGACCCTAGGGGCCTCGCCATCCATGCCAAGGGGCCTGGCAGAGGATGGCCCTGTGGGTCTCCCACCAAACCAAGCTTTAACTGACCTGAAATCCTCCCTTCAGCATCCGTGGTAGCTAGAGACCTTCAACTACGCTGACCTTCGTTTAACTTGGGAGTTTCCGGCTCACTGCCTCTGTGGCTGGCTCCTGAGTTTGGCTTAGCAGCCATGATTCATCTGCCTTGAGTGCTTCCCTGCAACACCGACCCTTCAGGGAATTTCTAGAAAATTTCCACAACTTTTTGTCAACATGGAAGTTCATGGCCGAGAACGTGCTCTGTTTCTAGCTGTTTGCCCCAGCCCTTCTCTTCTCGTGGGCCCTTCCCTCCCTCTGTCCTCCGTCTCTGAGGTGTGGCCATCCTCGGGCTGGACTCTCTTAGACCTCGACCCCCACCTTCTCCTCTACCGCGTGATCAACTCACTCAGCCGGCCAGAGACTTTCTTGGTATTAACAATGATGTGTTGTGGCTGTGTCCAGATGCCTTGCAAAGCCTCATGCCATCATAGATGAGGCTTTTTCACAGGTGGCTGGATCTAGAGTGTATGGTTGATTCATAGTGTAGTGCTAGGACTGAGGGTTTGTGATTACTAAATCAGGGCACTGATTGCCTTGGCACTGCGCTAATGCCAGTAGCCTGGGTACAACATAAGGGGTGGAAAGAGGCTTGTCTTGCCTCCTCTTGCTTGCTTGCTCTCACCTGCCTTCGTGCACTAGACTGTTTCTTTTCTGGGATTCCCCTCTGCTGTGCCATGCTGTCTTGAAGCCAACCAACTATGGACTGAACACCCTGCCAACTGTAAACTAAATAAACCTTTCTTCCTTGAACTTTGGGTGTTGGGTATTTTGTCTCAGCAATGAGAAAGAAGTAACTAAGATGGACAGTGTCATGTTCTGTGTCATCTTTCACCTCCAGGCAAACCAGGACAGTTAGGGCAGCCTCTTCCTTGGTTCCTTTCCAACTAATGTTCTCCTCACAGCCAGCCTAGGCAGCACCCACTGGCCCCCACAGCCAGAAAGCCAAGCTCCAAGGACCCACGTGAATCTAGGACCAATACCAAAGGGAGCCTGTGTCAGGTTGCTCTGTGCTTCCACGCATACATAAGATTCTGGGACAGGGAGAGGACTGTTCAGAGTGATGACCTTGTGTTGGGTAAGGTTGATTGTGTCAGCTTGGTTGGCTTGGGAGGCACCCAGGGATTGGTGAAGCTCATTTCTGGGTGTGTCTGGGAGGGTCATGGAGCATAACCCTGGGTACTATGTCTGATCCCTGGTCCCTTTCTGTCTGTACCGTCCCCCTGTGCTCTGCTTCCGACCACCCTGAGCTAGGCATCTTTGCTCCTCCACATCCTTCTCTCGTGATATTTTTGCCTTGGAACCTGCCAACCACAGACTGAATCCTCTGCAACTGTGAGCCACGTGGCAACTGCTCTCCTTTAGTTTGTGGATGTCAGACATTGTGTCACAGTGACTAGAAAGTGACTAACGAGAAAACTGGTTCCGGAGAAGTAGGGTCGTTGCTGTGACTACCTGGCCATGAGTTTAGAAGCCTTTAGAAGTGGGTTGCTGGAGGAGTTTAGAAAGGGTTGAAGATGGGGGTGAGAGAAACCTTAGACTGTTGTGAGCTATACTTAACGTGCAGTACTGTCAGAGCTCAGAAGATAAGAATGCCGATAGGAATGTGGACAGTGAAGGCCAGGCTTGGGAGGTTTCAGTTGGGAACCAGTACTCCATTGACAGTTGGACTAAAAGCCATGTGTGTATTTTGGCATAAAATGTGTCTACGTTTTGTCTATGCCCATGGCTATACTTTAGAGAAGACCAAGATCAACAGTGGTGGACTAATAACCCTAGCAGAGAAAATTTCAAGACAAGCCAACATGCAGGCAGTGATATGGGTACTGATGGTTGCTTTTAGCAAGTTTGTCATGAGAATCAGGGACATCAGGCAGAGCAGAAAATTTTGACAAACATAGATTTTGGCCCCGAAGGGACTGCATGTAAAGTCAGGGCCAAGGGAGGTGTGGTTGCTGAAGAGAGTAGCACTGTCAAAAAATAAACCAAATACTTTGTATGGGACAAGAAGAAAGATGGCTTGAGGGCATCTCAGGAATCAGCAAGACCCCACCCATCACAGGCCCAAAGGTGTAGGAAAGTGCGGCATAGGAGGAATGACTTGCCAAGACCCTACTGCCAGTGAGAGGTAGAGCTAAGCTCCCATGCAGCTATCTGTCCCAGAGACACACCCTTGACCACTGAACTGTGCTGCCCAAAGCGCCAGTGTCTGGAGAGAGCGTGCATGAAACACTGGGTCCTGGGACGCCCCTCCCCACTGCACGGCTCTGAGCATGGGCTGCACCAGCCTGTGCATAGCCTCCTCCCACTCTGCTCAGACCCTGGGAAGGCCTGAAGGCTGAGGGATGACTGTCCTCCCTCTGGCCACAGAACAAGGTAGGGTGAACTGGAGCCCCCACCACGTCTTCACCCCATCACTTCCCAGGAGGACACCACGGCCAGGAGAGGGGAGGGTCCCACTGCCCTGTTGCCGTGGGCAGGGGGCTGCACTGCGCCTGAAGTCCTCAGTCAGCTCGGTCTGGACTGGATGCTCTGAGCCTCCCCAGGCACAGGGTGGGGCCCGGTCCCGGCTGCCCTTGTGCTGGTGAGGGGAGGTGACTGGAATGTGCTAGGGCTGGGCTGGGAATGCAGGGGCCCGGCAGCCTGGGACAGGCGGGGCTCTGGGCAGGGCCTCAGGGCTGACCTGCGGCCCTGTCCTGCACACATAGCCTGCCCCAGCCTCAGAGGACGGTACACGGTTTCTAGGAGTGGAAAATACGATGTGATTTTTTTTTAAAAAGGAAATTTGCAGATAGTACCCTAAAAGCAGGATGTCCTCTTTGTCTTTCCAAAGTGAAATTTTAGAAAATCTTAAGAATAACAGAAATGAAAATATCACCGTTTGTGGATATAGTCGAAGTGGTGCACAGTGGAAAATTCTCTCCTCAAATATGATTAAAAAGAGCAAGCCTCTAATTCAGTAAGTTAGAAAAAAACTCCAAATACAATACACCTAAGAACACAAGAAGGAACAATAAAATAAAAGGAAGAAGGAATAATGAAATGCCAAACAGAAAATAAAAAAATAAATTTTATTTATCCATATTCAGGTGCTTTGACAAAGCCAATACAGAGATAAAACATTACTATCTCAGTTCAGGAAAAAATGGAAGAATGCAAAGCTACACAAGATGAAAAGTGTTAAAGGGAAAACAAAACAGACATAAAGGAAAATAAAAGAACCACAGGGATTACTTCACTCCAGTCTATTAAATATATCTGCATATTGAGATGAAGTGGATCATGTTCTAGGAAAATACACTTTACCAAAATTAACGCAAGGAAGCATAGAACATCTGAATAAATGGAGTATTTACTATAAAAGAAAGGAGAAACTTGTCAAAGGTCCTCCTGAAACACCAGGCCTGGATGGTTTCAGGAATTATCCCTAACATCAATTGGAGAAATTCTTATGCCCATATCTTGTACCCTGAGCAACTACTTTAAAGATAACAACATGTAATGTATTAACTATGGTTATTCTCCTATGATTTTGTTATGAATTTTTGTTTTACCTTTTTCCCATAAAGTAAAAAAGAATTATCCCAAAACTTTAAAAAGAAATCCTTTCAATGCCATTTAAACTGTGTCAAGAAAGGAGAATATCCAAATTCTTTTGATGAAGAAAGAGTCATATTAATATCCATCCCCACAAAATTGTACAGAAAAGAAAATCATCATTCAGTTTGACTTTTACTGATGCAAAAAATCCCATATAAAAGAGCATAGTAATGACAAAAACACCACGACAATGTAGTCAAACCCAAGAGTGTGTGGACAAGCTAATAGCACTCACTTAGTAGGGGGGCTGAAATTGAAATCTTTTCTGTTGTTGTTATAGGAAATCTAACTAGTTACGTGGAAATATTGCTCCTTCATTACATGTATTTACACGCATTTTATTAGAGGCTGGGGTGACTTCTTGCTAGTGGCAGTGTTTTAGGGCAGGTAAAGGTTTTACGCTGAGAGGAAGTTGGGGATCACTACAGATAGCTGTGTCCTGTGGACACACGGAGTCAGAGACAGAGAGAGAGAAAGCAGAGACAGAGACAGAGACAGGGAGGGAGAGATGGAGGAAGGGAAGGGGGAGGGAAAGGGAGAGGAAGGGGAGAGGAAGGGGAGAAGAAGGGGAGAGGAAGGGGAGAGGAAGGGGAGAGGAAGGGGAGAGGCAGACAGACGGAGATGGAGATAGAGATGGAGACAGGGAGCCATAAGAGGAGAGACAGGAGAGACAGAGACAGGGAGCGGGAGGAAGGGAGGAAACTGGGGGCGGGGACACAGAGGTGGAACAGAGAGCTGCTCTCTCCGGCATCCACACAGACCCCGACAGCAGGGGCCAGCAGGGCCCAGGCCCCACACCCAGGCGGCTGCCACGGGGGATCTGCAGGAGCAGCCCTGCAGCACACAAGGAGGACGGCTCATTTCCGGAGATGAGACGGAAATATATTTAGATGCAGCCAGAGCGGGATGTTGACCTTGAGGTCCCATCACTGGGGATGAGCAAGGCAGCGAGACTCCCGCGGTCACTGCTCAGGGGCGGCCTAGAAGGGTCACAGGGAGGGTGCGCCGTCTGTGCGTGTGGCTGACACTTGAGCAGAGCGACAAGGAGTGGTGGGATGGGGCGGGGGGGGGAGGGCAGCGGAGGGGGGGAGGGGACAGGGCTTTACTTTTAAGAAGACTAACAAGGGACACTTGGCAGGATGAACCTGTTGGCTGCGGGTTTCTGGCCCAGGACACGTTTGGGAACTTGTTTCAGTGATGACAGAAATGGAAACTGAGGCAAGGGCGCGATTCCTCGGGGTTGGGCTTCAGTGGAGGCTCTGGAAGCTGGGGCACATCCACGGGGGCAGCGTTTCAGCCCCTTGAGGGCGGCTGGCTGGCAGCTCCCACTGCGTCCTGAGCGGGTGGGCGTTCCAAAGCCTTCTCTCTCTCTGGCTTCCAGCGCGGGCAGTGTGCTCAGCGGCCGTTTTCATCCTCAGAGGTCGTGGTGGCCTCTGACGTCTCAGCGACACCTGGTCCTTGTCAGAAGAGCAGGGGCCCAGGAGGGTGGATGCCGAGGTCACTAGTGAGGGAGGAGGGGATGAAGGACTCAGCTCTGCTTCAGGGCCCTCGTGGAGGATCAGGGCCCGAGGTGCCTCCCGCCTTGTGCCCTGAGGGAGGCGTCGCTTTCAGCTGTGGTCGCTTTCAGCTGTCACAAACCGCGCCCACTTTCCTGGGGGAGAGCACAGGGAGCCTGCCAGGTGCCTCTCCCATCTCTTCCTTTTTTAAGTGTACATTTTCACCGATTTTTGACATTGGCCACATCCATGAGACCACAACGAAGATATGCATAGAGCTATCACCCTCAAAAGTTTCCCCATCACTGGGCATGGTGGCACATGCCTGTAATCCCAGCACTCGGGAGGCTGAGGCAGGAGGATCGTTGTGAGTTTGAGACCATCCTGGTCTACAAAGTGAGCTCAAGGCCAGCCTGAATTGCATAGTGAGACCCTGTCTCAAAAAGACAAAAAAAAAAAAAGTTTCCCCATGACCCCTTTAGAAACTATAGGTTATTATTTTCTAAATATGTGCTGACTGCACAAGAGCTGTTGAGCGTGGCATTCTGACTCCTGGGCGCTGTGTGCTCGGGTCACAGCGGGTGACTGCATCCCTCTCTGTCGTTTCTTTCTGGTGGGAGTCGTCGAGCTCCTGACCGGCCCTTTCTGCCCTGCCCAAGAGGCCTGGGCTCTTTGGAATATGTCGCATGGTGACACACCCGTATGAAGCACTAACACACCGGACCTGGACAACCGGGCGCGTCCCTAATCAGACCTTCAGAGCATCCACCCAGTGTTGGTGCTTGGAGGATTTTTTTTGTTTTGTTAATGCCCAGTAGCTGCGTGACCTTTCCACACATGCATAGAATATACTTGGCTGGTGTTCTGCCCCCAACCTCCCCTCCTGGCCCCTCACCCTGTTCTTCAATAGTTTAAGGATGCATGTAAGAAGGGGAGGCTGGGGGCTGCATTTTTTGGTGGTTTGCATTACTGCCTGCGGGTGGGGAATCGCCCTGCCCCTCCAGACTGCAGCCAGGAGGGGGCCGTGGGCACCAGTCCCTGCCCAGGACCCTCCCTACTGACTCTCCAGGGGGTGGCAGCAGCTGGCTTTCCTCTAACCTCACCTAAGAATCAGGAGCTGACCTGGGAAACATGGAAACGCCCTTTCGGTAAAGAGAGGCTCTCCCTAGAAACCTGCTAGACTTCCTCCCTTACAAACCTGTCCATTTTGTCGCTGGAAAATGCCCTCTCACCGCTCTGCTTGTGATTCCGTGGGGCTAGGTCTCCTTTCTGCATGTGTAGCAGTCACACATATTCAACCTTCTGTGATTTGACTGTTACATTTCTTAATTCATGTTCCTCCTACTGGTATTGCAGTGTTTTGAGATTAATTTATAATGGTTTTTCTTGGCTTAAATTATAACTGTTATTTATATATGTTTATACTTCTTCCCCAATTTATGATTTCTCTTTTTGTTATTGTTGGGTTTGATGAACAGATATTTCTAACTCTGTGTGGTCAGATCTATCTGTAATATTTTATTATGTTTGACCCTAGAAACTCCTCCATTCTGAAGTAAACACTATGTTTTTAATCTAAATGTTTGTGTTCTTTTAAACATGATCAGTATGTGTTTCACACATCTGAGCTTTTATTCATCGTGTAGTCCGGATCAGATTTCACACTTTCCTCCCTCACAACTAGCATCTTCCACAGCACCACTGGTTCCGCAGTCATCTCAGCCTGAGTCTGGGCCGGAAGAGATGGCGGAGTCAGAGACGAAGCTGCCAGCACAGCCGCCGGTTTTCTTGAGCAGCTCAATCAGGACCCCGCCTCCTGGGAGAGGTCAGTCACCTTCGGTCACCTACCTTGTGTCCCTGTGTCTCTGAAAAGAAAGGGCCTGTGTGATGTCACTCCGGGGTCACCACTGGGGCGCCTCGCTGGGTCCCACTGCACTCTTGCTCTTGGCTGAGCATCGCCAGACTTTAAGGGCCAAAAGACTGGAAACAGAAACCAGTGGAAGGAAACGGGTTCTACCGGAGCAGGCCTGCAGGGGACCAAGGGCTTCTTTTGCTCAGATCTCCGTCTCAGGGGACTCTGTGGGACACAGGGCTTGTACAGAAAAAAGCGGGGACGGGGAGATGGCAGGCAGGAAGTTCCACTCAGAGTGCGCCGCTCGGGTCCAAAGGCCACTTCCGGCTCCCTCCCTCCTCCTCTAAACAGAAGCAGATGTTGCCCCTGGCCGGGCGCCTGTTTCCTCTGCCCACAGAGGCTCCCTTCTGCGGTCAGCCCAGGTGAGGGAGGCTGGGCTGCTTCAGGCTGCCCTGCGGGAGGGAAGGCTGTTAAAGGGCTAGGACAGACTAGGCGGCCAGGAATTCCAGTGCCTCTTCCACTGGAGCAGTGGGTTGCCAGCAGAAATTACTCTGGTCACCCAGGCACTGGGTCAGCACCACCGCCAGCCGCGAGGCAGCTTCTGATGCTCGGTGAGGGAGCATCAGCAGCCGGGGAGAAGAACTTTGAGGTACATCTCCTCCGGAAGGCGCGAAAACAAAAGGACCTCTCCACAGGAGACAGGCGGGTGGGTGGGAAGAAGCCGCCAGACCTGCCTGGAGTGCCTGGGCCGCCCTGGGAGCAGCTGGGGCGTGAGTGCAGACCACAGCCGTCACCTTGGCCCACAAGCTTGGCACCAGCTGTGCTGTGGGCCAGCTCTGGGGATGGCCCGGTTCTAAGCTGGGAGTCAGTTTTCGGGGGACCCCAGAGGCCGGTCCCCATGCTGCGTCGGGGAGGGCTGGCCTCGATGTAGCCGGGCGACCCTGGCCTCATGTGGCAGGGGGCTTGGACAACCCAGACTGGCTGGATGGGAGCCTCGGGATGTGTGGGCGGAGCTCTTATCTAGGTTTGTGTCCTTGAGCGATGAATCAGGAACAGTAACAAGGTCTGAGATTTGCTGCTCTGAGCAGTCGCACCCATC
Organism: Chinchilla lanigera; assembly: GCF_000276665.1. Classification (NCBI taxonomy): domain Eukaryota; kingdom Metazoa; phylum Chordata; class Mammalia; order Rodentia; family Chinchillidae; genus Chinchilla; species Chinchilla lanigera. Next base: position 29,337,810 of record NW_004955420.1, on the reverse strand, counting down.
AGAACAGGCTAAGTCTCGGTTGTGCGTCCTCGCTCCGTGATCGCCTCCACACCGAGCCTCGCGCTCTCCCTAGTCCTTCGTCCATGGACTGGGGCCCTGGCTTCATGACTGCCGTGCAAGTTCTCTGCCCTGAGCCCAGGCCCACAGAACCGCCCTGGAAATGACCTCCTGGAGGTCGGCTGGCCAGTACTGTTGTTCAGGGGGGCACCTGGGGTTGATGGAGAAGCCAGGTAGCCAGCAGGGTGGGGCTCACCTACTCTTGTTCTACGTACAGAATGGGTTGAGTGTTTTCTGTTGGTCTCTGTGGACCCGTTTTCCAAACCTACCCTCCCTGGGCAGGGCGTGTGAGGCCAGCGGGTGTCAGGGACCCCTTGCTCTCAAGTTTGGCTGACGAGGGCTCCAGGAAGAGCCCGGAGGGCAGGAGGAGAGTGCGGTCCACCTGCTCTGTCCCACAGCCCCCTTCAAGGACACAGCTCCTTTCAGGCCGGGTCTCCAACACTCCCCTCCTGGTCTCCTTCTCGCCCGTGAGAAGTAGGGGTGATAATGTAGCAGAAGGTGCCGCCCCTCCCAGCCAGTATACTTCAGTTTCTTAGTTTCCCAGGTAACAGTTCCTGTTCCAGTTCCTGATTCTGTCTCTTAGAAACGGCTGGTCACTGTGATGCACAGCTCGTCACTGTGATGCACATTGTATAAACCAATCCCCAGTTGACAGGCCATGCTGCCTCTGTACTTCCTGCTTGGTTTTCCCATGTTAGCCCTAGACCACCAGAGATCAGGGCCTGATATTCTGGGAATGATTCCGATCAGTGCCTGTCGACATAAATAAATCTGCCTCCAAACCCTGGGCGTTGTTTCGGTGTTCCTGCTTCCCACTGCAGTGTCACTCCACTCTCTGCCAGCCTTGGTCTGCTTCCCATAGTCTTTCCCCTACCTCTGTGCAGAGCTCTGTATTACAGGTTCCATAGTCACTCCAGCCGACCCTGTCACCTGCTCCTCGGGAACCTGCGCCTCATGGAATATCCCAGGTGCCTGCTGGGATGTCCACACTGAGTCTGAGAACCATCAAGTGGGCAGCACTGGCTTTCTGCATGATGGACATGATCGCTGCATGTTCCGGGAGCCCCCCACTGTCTCCCCGAGAGGGCGGAGCGGCGGCAGCGTGGTCTGTGTGGACGTCCGCTGGCCCTCGGTGAGCAGCTCTGGGTGGAGTTGGTCCCATTGGAGCCAAGTCTGGGAAAGAGAGTGGGACTTTGATAACCGGGCAGCCGGAGTCACGAGGATGAAGAGCAGAGTGGTCACAGCCCTGGGCTCCCTCCGCCTCTCTGCAGGGCAGCTCAGGGCTGCAGCGTGTCTGGGAGGCTGCACCACGTGCCAGGGAGAGTGGGGCATGCAGGGTGGTATCGGTGGTGCAGGGAGGGAGGCTGGACACCCTCGCTTTTCAAAGACGCACTGACACACTCACCCTTGAGAGGGGAGGACGGTGACTCATTTACAGTCTCTTTCCTGGGACTTCAGATCGTTTACTGCAAAGTTCTTCTCAAGGCAAATTTAGGGCAATGCAGTAACACTGGCTGGATTGTGGCAGAAGCCCCCTGGGAGCCACCACACTCAGTCCTTCCTACCCGCCTGTCCTCCCAGGGTGGCCCAAGCGACCTTTTTCAGAGGCACACTACACTCCATCACCCCTTGCAGTAAAGACCCTGGTACCCACAGAGAGCTGGGTTAGGGTCAGGGTTGGGGTTGGGGTTGGGGTTGGGGTTGGGGTTAGGGTTAAGAGTTAGGGTTAGGGTTAGGGATAGGGATAAAGGGTTAGGGCTGGAGGTTAGGGTTAAGGTCTTAGGGTTAGATGCTAAGGTTAAGTGGCTGGGTTCAGGCTTAGTTTTTGAGGAAGGGTTAGGTGTTAGGGTTAGTTTTAAGTGATTGTGGTAAGGGTTAGGCTTAGGCATCACAGAATCCTGCTTCCTCCCAATGCTCCTTACTGCTCATTTCCTCACACTTGGGGTAGGTGATTTGCTGACAGTGAGTCCAGAGAACTGTCACAACTAAGCGTCCAGGACAGGTAAGTGTGGAAGCAGAAAGGGTCAGTGGTGGGGGCGGGGATGTGGGGTAGTGTGGATATCTCAGGGTAGGTGTTGCTGTGTGGGGTAGTGTGGCTATATCAGTGTAGGTTGCTGTGTGGGGTAGTGTGGATATCTCAGGGTAGGTGTCTCTGTGTGGGGTAGTGTGGGTATCTCAGGGTAGGTGTCGCTGTGTGGTGTAGTGTGG
>NW_004955420.1:29247044-29335192 GCF_000276665.1 Chinchilla lanigera | reverse complement strand
GCTGTGTGGGGTAGTGTGGATATCTCAGGGTAGGTGTCGCTGTGTGGTGTAGTGTGGGTATCTCAGGGTAGGTGTTGCTGTGTGGGGCAGTGTGGATATCTCAGGGTAGATGTGCTGTGTGCTAGCGTTGCACTGCTCAGTGAAAGTATGACACAGACGTAGTGTATAATTCTAAACTCTCCTGTAGTAATGTTAGAAACACTTCAGTGAGATAAGTTTTAATGACTGACTTTAAGATATGTAATACTATCTAATAACACTGCGGTCCATGGAAGGTGTTTTCGGCCTCCCTCGGAGGGCCAGTGTGCACTGCAGTTATGAGAGATCAATGTGTAGGTCTCACTGTCACACTCGCTGCGTTTCCAGAGCATTCTGGTTTCAGGGCGGGTGGCTCTGATACCCTGTGACCTCTCCATGGCTCCCCTCCGCACAGGGCCCCTCACCTCACTGTCTCCTTGTCTGCTGAGTAGGAGGCTCCCCTCCCACAGCTCCCTGGAAGGCAGGGGCGGGCACCGGCATTGGCAGGGGCCACGAGTGAGGCTTCATCACCCATGCCTGCCAGGGGCTGCGAGCCCAGCGCCTCACCCTGACCGCAGCTGTGCTTTAACCCGAGATGCGACCCTCGGGACCCCGCGTGGAGACGTCCATGTCAGCCTGCTTCTGCCCTGCCCTGCCAGCTGAGGCCTCAGAGCTCAGGGCTCAGTGGGACTCAGGGACCCTCTGGGCACCGACTGCTACTTGGGGGACATTCATCGTTCTCGCTGCCCTTGACTGCCAGTGCGTCCTTGTCCTTGCAAAGGCCAGAGGCAGACGGCATGCTCTACAAAGAGAAATGCACCATGAGTTCACGCTGTTATTTTTCATTTGAATTTAATGTTACGTGTTTTCTACTAAATATTTTAATTTTACATTTGCTTTTTTCTTATGATTAAAATCTACTCCTAACAAGAGTTACATAATTTTTCTTCTTTTCTTTCCTTCCTGCCTTCCTTCTTCCTGTCCTCCTTCTTTCTCTATTTCCCCCTCTTTCTGTCTCTCTCTCTTTCTCTGTCTCTCTCTCCTTCCTTTTCTCTCTCAGTGTTATCTCAACCTTGGCCGAAGTCTCATGGTGCTGGAACAGTGGTCCACTGTGCCTGAGCTCTGCCTGCTCATCTGTAACACGAGTATGGGAGTCCTCACCCTCCTTCTCAGCCACGTGTGGCCAGGTCAGAAAAGACAACAATTATAAGAAGTAAAGCACTAAGATGGGCATGGTGGTACACACCAGCAGGCCCAGTACTGGGAGGCTGAGGCAGGAGAATTGCAAGTTAGAGCTCAGCCTGGGCAACTTAGTGATTTAGCAAGACCCTGTATCAAAATAAAACATTTAAAAAGGGCTGGGGGTGTAGCTCAGTGCAAGACCCCTGGGTTCAGCCCCTAGTACCCCCCCACACACACAAGTACCTCAAGGCTTGTGAAAACTTCCAAATGGCACTGACCATGCATTGTTTGAAGGAAACCAATCTTCAGATCTTCAGTGACGAAAGTCCCCTCCCCCAGGCATAGAAACAGTGACGCTGAGTCACTCAAACCCAATGCCGGGATGTGCAGGATTTGCCCAAGCCTCCAGATGTCAAATAAAACCCACAGATGAAAATCTCAGGCTATTTATTTAGATGTGTGTATATAATCCAAGAAGCTACTTTAAAATCCATTTATGAAATCATATCATGAAATGATCCAATGATAACTGCTGATGTTTATTTTATTTTACTACATAAAATATTTCATATTCTTCTAATTGACAAGAATGATATTCTAGCTTCAGGACTAAGTAATTTTTAGCAAAATATACCTTTCCTTCATTAAATACATATTAAAAAGTTAGATTTTGTTTCCTGTCATTAGGAGATGCATTTCCAATGATACTTAAGATTTTATGCTACAAAATTACCAAGATTGGTAACATTAGTATGTGGTTTTAATCAGTTCATTGATAATTTAATCCAGAAGCAATTTTTTTAAACAGGATGAACCTTAAGTCATAAGAATAAGGTACATTTTATGTATTAAAATACATATGTATTATATTTTTGGTGTATGATAGGATGATCGATAAAATACTTTCCAATTCTAAAAGTGTATTCAATTATACGAGATGGTTGTAGAGGGAGTAGAAAAGTAATATGAATTCAAGGAGAGAAAGGAAAGATGTAAAATTTCTCCACATTAAGAGTATATTCATGTATTTTAAATTGAATGGTGATGGGCATGAAATTATTATGAGCACCGAATTCTTTTTAATATTTTATTAAAGGCTGATAGTTTTATGTTTAACTGTCAATATTTGCAGTAAAATGAAAATTACATTCCTTGCAATCACTTACGATGAAATCGTTTACCTATGAATTTAAGAAGACGAGATGGTATTGTGCCTTGCTTTTTAAAATTCTTTTTCTTCCTTCCTTCCTTTCTTTCTTCCTTTTTCTTTCTTTCTTTCTTTCTTTCTTTCTTTCTTTCTTTCTTTCTTTCTTTCTTTCTTTCTTTCTTTCTTTCTTCTTCCTCTCTTTCTCTCTCTCTCTCCTCTCTTTCTCTCTCTCTCTTTCTGTCTCTCTTTCTCTCTGTCTCTCTCTCTCTCTCTCTTCCTTTTGTGTTTTGAGACAGGGTCTCACTAAGTAGTTTAAGTTGGCCTTTAACTTGTGGCAGTTCTCCTGCCTCAGCCTCCCAAGTGCTGCAATTACAGGCATGTGTCATCCCACCTGGCTCAAAATTCTTTTTTGAGATGTGCATACAAGCAAAAATTTATAGACCTCTGAGCCACATGGGAGAGACATAATGTTAAGGTGGGAGGGGCTGCTTTCCCCCTTGTCTCAGTCATTTTCTCATCACTGAGATGCAATACCCAACGAGGACAGCTGCTCATGGCATGGCGGCAGGAAACAGAGAGGGATCGACGGAGGAGGAGGGAGACAGACCCTTCCAGGCCACACCCCCAGTGACTATCTCTTCCTATCAGGCTTCACCTCCCAACCTCACATTTAGCTATAAACTCACCAGTAGATAAATCCAGTGACCCAGTCAACTCCCAAATCTCTACCTATGAGCATATGAGGCTTTGGGGGGACACCTAGATATAAACCCGAACATCCCTCCTGACCACCAGCCCTCTGCCCCCTCTGTGACCAATTCTACACTGTGTCGACTGCTGGGACCCAGCGGGCTCTGCTCCAGGGTGTGGCACAGTTTCTCAAGCACCCTGGTGACAACTCAACAGAGAGCGATGGTTCATAGCTAGGGCTGTGCACAGGTCCAGCAGGTGCCCTGTTACTGCCCCACAGTGCAGGAGGAGCTGAGCTTAGAAAACAGAAGGGGCGCATGAGGACGTGGTGGTCAGCAGGTGGCTGAGTTCTTGCCCTGGCAGCCTGAAAACCTCACAGCTCCCACCGGCCCGACACTTGGTCCTCCCTACCTGCAGTCAGCTTGTCCCATGGTTGTCCCCACGGTTGTACCACAGTTGTCCCATGGTTGTCCTATGGTTGTCCCCATGGTTGTCCCATGGTTGTCCCCATGGTTGTCTCACAGCTATCGTACGTAGTCTCTTATATCTAGCAAATCCCCTATAGTGTTGCATATGATTTAGATTTTTTTGTACTTGAGAATGTATTTATTTACGGCTAGGGGTTTAGCTCCATGATAGAGGCCTTGCCCAGCTTGTGCAACACCCTGGGTTCGAGCCCTAGCACCTGCAAAAAAATTAAGTAAAACTAGTCAAAGTCACCACAATTCTTTAATTGCATAAAAAAGCATCAAAAATAAAAGGAAAATTCTTATTGACACTGTGCTGGATGAGATCCCACCTGTAAATCATGTAAATCAAGGGAACAGCTTGCAGAAATCCTAGACTTAATTTCAAAAAGATTCCAGTGCACCAGTGCTCAGGGGGAATCCAATCCAAGCAGTTGTAGGCTGCCTGTCACCTGCTCACCGCAGTGTTTCCAAGCAGAGGTGTGCTGCCCCCTCCCTCGGGCCCCTGCAGGGCCACTGGCTGGAGACACCCGTGAGGAAACCCTCCCTGGTAAAACGTGGTGGAAATGCTGCTGAGGAGGGGGAGACTTCCGCAAGCTCAGAGCCAATCCAGATGGCGTGGGAGGATCAGCTTCCTGCCGTCTTGAGACTGCAGTTGAGCCCGTGTGCACTACAGGGCAACAAAGGAGGTGGCAGATGGGGCAGTCCTGGGTCTGTGATGGTGAGGCCGACCCCTTCCTGCTCATAACAGCACTGCTTTCCTCTGGGATACACACACTTGTGTGCATACACAAACATTCCCACACTCGCTCCAAGTGTGTCTGCCATAGCAACACTTGCAGCCAAGTTCTCAGCAGAACAACTTTCTCCAGACTTCACCACATTGTTCTGCACTGCACCCACTGAGCTGGGCTGACTTGGAGCAAGGACCAGAGCAGGGCCTGAGGAAGGATGGAGGATCGGGCACAGGAGATGAAGGCTGCCATTCATTTGGGGGAGGACAAAACTGCCCCTGAGCCACTCTGGACACTGTGCAGGACTTGGCTGTCAAGGAGAAAAACCTGGCCCCGGTCCCGACTGCTGCCTGCATGCAGGTGCTCTCTGGAAAACCTTCCCAAACCCAGCCAAACCAGCCCAACTCAACCCAACTAAACTCAACCCAACCAAAACTAACCCAGCCAGCCAGAACCCAGCCCAACCCAAACCCAACCCAACCCAACTCAACCCAACTCAACCCAACCCAACCTAACCCAACCCAACCCAATCCAACCCAAACCCAGCCCAACCCAATTCAACTCAACCCAACCCAAACCCAGCCCAACCCAACTCAACCCAACCCAACCTAACCCAACCCAAACCCAACCCAACCCAATTTAACCCAACTCAACCCAACCCAACCTAGCCCAACCCAACCCAATCAAACCCAAACCCAACCCAACCCAACTTAACCCAGCCCAACCCAAACCCAACCCAACCCAATTCAACTCAACCCAACCCAAACCCAGCCTAACCCAACTCAACCCAACCCAACCTAACCCAACCCAAACCCAACCCAACCCAATTTAACCCAACCCAACCCAACCCAACCCAATCAAACACAACTCAACCCAAACCCAGCCTAACCCAACTCAACCCAACTCAACCCAACCCAACCTAACCCAAGCCAACTCAAACCCAACCCAACCTAACTCAACTCAACCCAAACCTAGGCCAACCCAATCTAACCTAACTCAGTCCAACCCAGTACAACCCAAATGTCTTGACAAAATTCCTGGGCAGAGCAGACCAATGTTTCTGATTGTCCTTTTGTCTCCAGGATTATTTGCTGCTTGTTGCTGTTTAAAGCAGTCATCTGCACAATCCTCACCCTACTCACTCTGTGACCTAGACCCACATGTGGGCCCAGGCACAAGGTCCAGAAGGAGGTGAAGGCACACCCCTGGGAGGCAAAGGGACAAAAACCTGTCAACTCCTCAGGGATGGGCAGCCGACACCATTGAAGCGAGTTCCAGGGGGTGAGGGGACACTCCAGCTCCCGCGCTTGACCCTCAGCCGGGTCTCACTGGTACCTGCAGAGTGGCTGAAGGAAAAGGCAAGGCATTCTTGTGTCTGTTCCATGGGGAAGATATACAACCTTGGGGTGAAGTGGAAATGATAACTGAGGATTAAAATTTATAGTTTTAATCAGAAAACTAAAGATGTCCTCTATTTAAGAGTCTAGACACACTAGCAAGATAAACTCAAAGATTGCAACATGTAGGATTCAAATCTTGGCTCTACTCTTTACATTGGTGAAGACACTTTAGTTAAGTCATCTTTCTCAACCTCGGTTTCTCCAGCTGTAATATGGATATAGTAATAAAAATGTTATGCACATGATTATTGTACAAGTTGGATGAGATATTATGTGCAGAAGTGCTTTGTAAGTGCTATAACATATTACTGTGAAGGATGCTTATTAATGTGGAAAGCAACAGTATGTGCACATAATCCCACTTACGTCAAAGAAAATGTCGCTTGCATTGAATAATGTGTACCGATAGCTACCAATATGTTAAAATCTCTGTATGTGGCAGTGTTTCCCACTGGCCCCTACCCCTTAAATTCTCGCCTTCTCTGAGGGATTTTCCACATTACTCTGCAATGGAACTGATCACAGAGGTGGTGTATGCCTGTCTGATTACGTGCTGTAGGACTGTTTGTGCCTTATGTGCACAAACTTTTGCCCTGTAACAGGCTACATTGTTGTGACTGCGAGGTCCATGACGAGCAGTAATACAGCAGATTCTTTCTGCTTTTGTATTTTCCTCTTTTACTTCTGGCCATTCTGCTCCTTCTTCCTTTTCTTCTTCTCTTAATAATCCCACCTTCTTAGAGTCATCTAGACTACTGTCCTGATTTCAGAACGTAAGTTGGTAGGCAATGCGCTGGGCACCTCCAGGCCCCTCTGCTCTGCGCACTGGGGTTAGTGGGGGTGAACGGCGGGGTGGCCAGGAGCCCACCTGCCTGAGCCTCCTAGCGAGTGCTGCAGCACGTTGCTGACCTCCCTGAGCTTCAGTGCGTGCGCTCCTTTGCAAAAAGCAGCAACACCGCAGTGCCTCTCCCTGCCTGCGGCTGACCCACTCCTGAGGCCTCCCACACCCCGTGTCGGTGGGCGCCGACTTACGGTGGGGCACTGGCTTTGCCACAGCTGCGCCATGGAGAAAGCGGGCACGAAGTGCTCCAGGAGGGGAGACTTGCCCGTCCCTGTCCCTTCTGCACCTGCGCGTGGGCGTCTGCTTGTCTACCACTCTCCCATCTTTCTGCAGCCTTAATTAAAAACCTAATTTCTCTATTATCATAACAATGAGTGAAACAGCAACTGATTTGTTTCGCGAAATTAATTCTCCTTCGGGGACCTGGGAGAACATTATATATCAGAGCCGCAGAGGAGACTTAAAAATGGAAACAACGCTCCAGTCCACGCTGCAAATTTAGAAACCAAAGAGCCAAGTGTCCTGGCGTTCGCAGGTCCCCGGGAGGCCTGGCCACCGACAGCCCTGGACGCGGCCTTCGGCGATTACCTGCCGGCTGATGAGCGGGCCTGTGCCGGAGCTCTTGCCCCTCTGCTTCGCTCTGGCTGCTGCTCACACAGGGTACCTGAGGCGGGCGCGGCGTCTAATGTGCTCTGATGCCCATTCCATGGTTCGTGCATTTCTCCTGCTGCTGATGAAGGAAGACAGGTTTATCTCTTCAAGGCACAGTCAGCACAAACACACTCCTGAATGTCATTCTGTTTGCCCGGAATACGCTCTCTCTGGAGAACGGAAAACACAAGATATTTCCATCGTAGACTCCAAAGCCCCTCCTTCTCTGAGAAAACGTGCGTGGGATAAGACAGAGCCTTGGACCAAACACACGTGGATTGAGAACTCATTAAGCAATTTAAAACTTAAGGCAAATATTTTCAAAGTAATTTTTTTTTTGTACCGGGAATCAAACTCAGGACCTTGCACTTGCCAGGCAAAATATTTTTAAATGTAAAGTAAATTTGACAGTTTAAGGGACATGTCCCTCTATTCTTTTTATGTTTTTTTTTATGGATCAGGAAAATTTATCATAGTTTAAAGTTGAACCCAGAAGTTGAACCTGGGCAAGGAATGGAAATATCTTTTCCAAGATATTTAAAAAGCACTTTTAACGTTTAATGAACACAGAGTAACTGTAGGTACTTATTGAGCACAGAGCAACATTTTATTCTGTGAGCACAATGGGTAATGATCCAGTCAGGATGACTGGAGTATCTGTCACCTTAGACATTTATCATTTCTTTGTGTCGGGCACATTCAAAATCCTCTACTACTTACTTTAAAACATTCAAGTATTCATTTAATTACTGTCAGCCCTAGTTAGCCTGTTGTGCTAGAGAACGTGAGAATTCCTCCTATCTACCTGCACCTCTGTTCCAAGAAACTTTTAATAGCTCACAATCTTATCTTTAGTTCTCAGTTTTGCATATCTTAAGGCCTCCTCTAAAGAATGATTGAATCTAAATAAAATGATATGCCATCAGCAAAGAAAATTTTTCAAAATGGAAATCAGCCCCGACTCACTTGGAGGAGAGCTGGCGGGCTGGGGCGGGCGGAGCCATGGTGCCCTCTAGGCGTCTTCTTCTCTAATTCCTATGCATTTTGTGACTGTGTTTTCTGGACTGAGATTCGCTGCTATCAGCTACCTCAGGGCCTCTGCCCTGGCCCTCTCAGGGTGCCATGTGGGAACTTTTCCAGCCTTAATGCGTAGTGTGGCACCCACTTCCCGGAGCTCCCTGCATGCTGTGCTGAAGGTTAGATGTTCGGAGCTGGAGTTAGAGACCCAGCAATAGCAGCAAAAACCCCAGAGAGCACCCAGAGCCACCTCAGCCCATCTGAGCAGCAGGACCCATTGCTCTGGAACCGGTTTACCTGAAGATTTCAGGAAGATGGCAGAGTGGTAAACAGCAGCAAATCAGCCTCTGCGATTAGAAATCCAGACGCTGGAGCATAACAACTGAGGGAGGAAAAGAAGGCAGGAGGTGGATCCCTGGGACCTAGAAAGGATCTGAAGGGAGAGTTGGAGCTCACAGGGAGAGTGAGGAGACAATCCCAATGTGGGAAAAGGAGGTGGTGAACAAGTTCACCGGCAAACCACCGCAGACAGTGGGCACCACTTCCAGGCCCCTGAGCCTCTGCACCTTCCTGGCAGCAGGCGCTGCAGCTGGCCAGAGGTCTGCTCGGCCCACACAATCTAGCTGATGCACTAGGCAGTGATTTCCCTCTAGAGTGGCCTGAGCCAGGGTCCACGTACAAGAAGGCGAGAGCCCACGCTGAGATGCGGCCACAGTCCTGAGTACCCCATGGTCAGGCCGAGGCCACCCACCCAGGAATCCTGCCCCCATCCCTTTGTGCTTCCTGGGAGTGCCCACTTCATCACCGCAGCACCACACTCCTCGCCGCTGCATCTCTTCTGTAGTACAAGGCTCTGCCAGAGCTGGGCCTGAGGAATGGACACAGGCAAGGGACATACTCTGAAAGGAAGTTCACAGAGCTATTGAGCATTGCCCAGTGGTGCGTGGAGGGCGAGTTTCATGGTATGCAAATTATATACCTCGACAAAACTGAGGCAAAAACAACAGCAGAGCGGGGTGCACAAAGCCCTGGACTCAGTTTATAACTCCAAAACAACCACAACAACAACACATCAACAACAGCAGCAACAGCAGCAGCGACAGCAGCAACAGCAACAACCGTGGAGATGCCGTGAGTGAAGCACAGGCCACGCTTGTGTCTGAGCTCCTCACTTTATCTCAAGGAAATCAAGGCCAGAGGGCCAAGGGAGGATAGCGGGCTAGATAGAAAGTCCCCTCCACACCCAGGGAATGGTCACTGGCCCCACAGCTGATGCTGCCCCTCTGGAGGCACCACAGGGCAGCAGCGGCAGCTTCTTGACCCGGGTTTTCCTGACCCAGGTGTTACCAACCTGGGTGTTCCTGACCCAATTCCCCACCGGGGCTCTCACCACTCCCCCTCCGTCCTGGCCACAGAGGTCCCCGTCTGCTTGCCACGCACACAGGTGCCATGCACTCCCCTTTGCCACATTCTCCCTGTTGTGCCCGAGTATCTCAGAGTGGCTCAGTGTCGAGGGACGTGTTCTGCCAAGCCTCCCTGAAGGGTCATGGCTGAATGGAGCCCCGTGCCTGCATTGGTGACCGGCTCACTCAGCACTGGTCAAGATTTTTCTTGCCTCCGTTCCTGACTCCTCCACCAGGTCCCCTTGGTCACCCACCAGGTCCTGTGCTCATCCAGAGCTTGGCTCTGGGCTGCAGCCAAAGGAAAACGTCTCTTGGGGTCTGCTGGGGCACAGGTTGCAGTGCAGGCCCAGACTTCAGGAGAGCAGGCTATCAAGAGCCAGGGTGCGGGTGTGGCTGGGGGACAGGGCCAGGCCATGCACGGCCATGGGAGCCTCATGCGGAGGCTTGGTCAAGCAGAGGGAGCCTCATTCACAGGTGCTAGATCAGAATGGAGGCGGGACAAAGCTTCTGGCCCACAGGAAGCCATGCCTCTCTCCTCTGAGGACCAGCTCAGGGTGGCCAACCCTGGCACTGCCCAATCGCCACGCTCTGGTTCAGGGGACAGGAGGAGGGGCTGCCTTGGCTGCTCTGGGGCTGACCCTCACCAGCATGGGGCCGGGTCCTTCTCTTCTCCAGGCTTCTCGGTCGTGTGTGAGTGAGAGTGTCAGGGTGTGTGCATCTGTGTGTGAGTGTGAGAGTGTGAGTGTGTGTGTCAGAGACAGGCAGGGATGGATGGAGCTTTGAGCAGGCACCATCCGGCCTTTCCTGCCTCCCTGCTTGAGCCTCTGGGCTCCTCCTGAAGCCAGGCCTCGAGGAGGGAGAAGCTGCAGCTGAGAGCGCCTTGGCTGGGGCTGCCGAAGATGCCCTCCACCCACTCCACAATGCCACCCTGCACACGGCCGCTCCCCTCGACAGCACGGAGGAGCTGCTTCATCAGGTTCCTGGTTCTGATCAAGCAACACCGATTCCTTTCATGTCCAGCCTTGCTGGTTCCCTGCCCTGTCCCGAGTGAATGGCAAGGTGGCAGGTGCTCCCATCCAGTATCACCATTTGTCACAGCAAGTAACCCCGCATGGCTGGGGTCAGTGTAGAGGGAGTGGACCCTTCTATTTCTGCAAGTTGGTAATCACAAGGTGCATATTTAATAGAAACTAATACCGACTGCTTCCAAACGTCATTGGTAAAACAGACAGTTCTCTATAGGAAAATAACGTGCAATGCAAGTCTTTTCTGCCTGCTCCTTCAGTCCTGGCAGAGGGAAAATCCATCTTGGCGTCCGGCACCATCTGCATCCAGCCCACCCAGACCTGGCCTTGGCTGTGGTCTTCAGCACTTTTAGGTCTGGAGACTTTTGCTCTCTGTCCTTTGGGCGTCTCTTCAGGAACAAATGACCTCAGTTCCAGTTTTTAGTGGTAGACTCTCTCAGAAGCCCTGGGCATCCAGAAGGGGCTCCTTGATCTATGCTGCCCACACCAACAGCTGATGATTGTAAAGTCAGCTGAGGTCAGGTCTTCGCCATGTGGTCCACTGGCAGCTGTCCCACGCCGTGGCCCTGGGCATGTGGCTTCGGGTCCCAGGGCCTCAGCTTCCCAGGGCGGGGGAAGGGGTGGTCATCTTGAAGCCCTTCCACCTCCAAGCTTCTCGGGCACGCATGTGTGAGATTCTGGCCGAGCCCGTCTGTGTGGAGCCCTGACATCGTGTGACATACGGTGCGGCCCCGCTGTGCTCCGATTTCTGTGGTAATGGAGGGGAGGTCTGGTATAGATTAAATATAATCCACTGATAATCCAGACTGCACGTCAGCCTTTGGTTCTGATCTCTTGCATTAGAGCAGGGAACACACTGCAGAACTGGCCAATTTGAATTCTACCTGTCCTCTCCCCTTCCATCCTCTCAAAGACATGCTAATTTGATCTGTAATGTGGCCAAAGGGCAGATAGGAGAAGGGAGGAGAAGCCAGAGGCATGGAAAATCCCCAAACTGGATCATCCACCCCTGGATAATGGACACCGCCTGGACGGAATGCGCAATGAGCCCTGGCCTTGTTCTTAGCCAGCCCAGTCCCCAGGCCGAGAGAGCCCTAATCTCCATGGAAAAATGCATTAAACCGTTGAGTTCCTCGGGCAGACTCCGCCAGCCCTCGGCTGATTCACAGGCAGGCGGTGTTTTTAATTGAGGCGCTGGTTAGCTGCCATTTGGAAGTAGCGGGGTTTTGAAAACACCTCACCCAAGGCCACTAGAAACCAAGAACTGATGCTCCAGGCAAACAGCGCCAACAGGGGCCTGGGGAAATGGGTCATGATGCCTTCATGCTGACAAATGTCCTTGTACTGATAAAAGTCCCTTGAGCCCTGCATGTGCCCAGCCTGCAAATACACCCGAAGTCCCACGTGAGCCCCCTGGCCTCTCTGTACTGAGGTTGTTTGGGATGTAGGGTGCACCACCCTTGATGGCATCCTTGCTAATAAGCCGCCTTCACACGGTGCTTTCAGGTCAGGCTCCTGCTCTGAGGACCCCGCCACGCTGCTGCTGTGAGTTTCCATGACAGTGCTGGGCTCTGAGCTGCTGTGCTGTATGCCTGGGAGTCCCGCGCAGCAAGAGGCCCTTGTTCCTGTCTCCAGTCCTCCCCCAAGGATGTCCGTCCTACTCTGTACTTTCCATGGTTGCAATGGCGGCTTGCTAAAGACCTCTGGCAGGCACACACACAGAAGTCCTGAGTCACCTCGTGGCTCGGCAGATTCCTTTCCCAAGGTGTACAGCCAATCATCACAAACCAAGCAGCTCCAGGCAGGGCCTGCTGTTGGCAAGCAGTTCTGGACTCAGTGTGTTCTGACTGGTTCTGTCCAGGGTCTCATATGCAGTGTGGAATTCTTACCTGGAGGTTCTGAGAACAAGCCAAGCTCGTTCATAGCCAGGCACAGTGGTGCAGCCTGGAATCCAAGAGCTCTTGGGAGGCTGAGGCAAGAGGATCACAAATTCGAGCCCAGCCAGGGCAACTCAGTGAGAAGCTGTCTCAAAATAAAAAATAAAGAACACAATCACACAGCTTGCTATGCACATCTGAAACTCGAATCCTCAAGGGGTTTCACAGTAGTTACTGTGGATTGATGAAAATCTCCATGTTTGTAAATGATTTCCCTTGGGTCCAGGTTAGGATGGGTTCTGGGCTATCTCCAAAACACTAGGCTCCTCAGCATGCATCCTGACAGGCTTTCTGGAGGAGTAGTTACAGCTACAAGAACAAGGGTTTCTTTGTAACTGGAGACAGAAAAAACAAACAAACAAACAAACAAACAACGAAAGTTATATTTTTACAACAGTCTAAGTGCAGGGATTATCCTTGGGCAGGATTATCCTTGAGAAGGGAATTTCTTCCTTGTAGTCATTGGGTTGTTATAGATAAGGTCAGTTTTCAGGTTAGAAGGGAAGGAAGATGAAGATGTTAAAGTCAGATTGCTTCAAGATTTTTTTTAGGAAAAGCCTAGTGTCCTTCAAGGACAGTAACACCCTGCTGGGAGCTCTCGGAAAACATATAGCTACCAAGCCGCCTTGACCCCAGGAGCTGTGCTCTCACCTGACTCCCAGCAGCCTGATTATGTGCTGGGTTAAGCAGAGACCATGGATGGCCAGGTTGATCCAGGACAGCAGGGTAGACAGAGCTGCAAGGATGAGGAACGAGGTCTGCAGGCAACAAGCACAGAGCATCAGGTCACGGCTGCACTGAGAGGAAGTCTGACCACACAAGGGCAGGAGAGAAGGGATGGGAAGGGACGATCAGTGTCCAGGTGAGGTCCAAATCTGCAGGGCAGGTACTGGGCTCAGACAGGGGCCCAGTCAAGGTGGATGTTCCTGAACTCCTGAGCACAGGTGGGGTTGTGTTGTGGACTGGGAAGTGGATCAACATTGTGAGGTTGTGGTTTTGTGGATTAAAACAACAACTAAGATAGTAGAGCTGGTAGAACAGGATCCCTCAGAAAAGCTGTGAGCAGGAGGCATTGCTTGGAGGTCAAACCATCCTTGCATGGACAGAGCTAGTGACATGGACACCAAGGTCCACTTCCCAAAGAAAGGAGTTCATCAGAAGACAGATCCTGATGCTAGGAAATCCTTCCTTGGATTAAACCAAAATTACTTTCCTACAATCTCACCTGTTGTTCTCTGTTCTGTCCTGAGCTGGGGGAGTGGCAAATCTGTGTCCCCAGCCATGGAGTCACTAGGAAAGACTCAGTGGTGCTAAGGGGAGCACCCTTTTCATCCCCTGCAGGATCCTGCTGTATACTTGAAGAACTTGGTTGAATCTCCCTTGCCACATGACCAGCTGCACACTTCCTTAGTTCTCTGTTTCAGACAGCAAAGTTAACTCTCTCTGGGGAGGCAAGACAGGGAGTCACCCAGCCAGAAAAAGGCAGCTGTTTTAGAGTTCTTTGAAGACACCAATGTACAAAGAGAAATTAAGGTATTAGGCAGGCGACCTATGTGCCCCCAAAGCCTCAAACAGCTAACTGAGCCAGAAGTAGATTTTCTACAGCTAAATTATGCACTTAATTTTTTTCACCACTACATAGTTAAATGTAGAGTTAGTAAGAATAAACATAACCTCAAGAGATAAGGATAATTTTCCAAGAGTTTTAACCACAATATCTAATTTAAACCTTTTAGCAACCACGCACAATAAGTGGAATTGTCTCCCTCAGGTGGGTGGGAATAGTCATCCTCCAACCCTTCAGGGCCAGCCTGATTCTGCACCTTCCAGGGAGGCTTGGGGGACCTGAATCAGGGCTTTGGTCCTTGTGGACCCTGATGTTTGAGGTTGGCATGAGCTGGGCCAGGAGGTGGGGTTCTTAGGGCCCATATCCTTCTGACTTGTGCCAGGCTCCAAGGAGCCTCTGGGAGCTGCCAAAGGCACAGAAAAGGATCCTCCCCAGAGCTGCCAGAGGAGCTGGCATTGCTGACAGCTTGACTGCAGCCCTGTGAGACCACAGCCTTCGGGTTACCAACTGTGGTTCCTCTACCAGCCAGGAGGCAGATGGGAATTTGTTACAGCAGTAACAAGCTGGGCCTCAGACTTGCTTGGTGTGGCTGAGGCAGGTGGGAGAAATTCCATGTGCAGCCTAGGCCTTGGGCTGAGTCCCCAGAAGCAGTCCTCATGCCCACTGTGAATTTGGGTCACCTCTGGGGTATAGAGAAGGAAGGATGGGGCTGGAGGTGAGGAAGAAGGCTGCTCTGGGTACAGTGGGGAGCTTGGACTTCAGGAAGGTCACTCACGGCAAGCAGAAAGCTGGGCTTTGCCTGTTACTGATTGACAGCTACTGTGGAGACCCCAGCACTTCTAGCCTGCAGGGCTCATAAGGTCCTCATGCAAAGGGGGGCAGGTGATTGCGGGGAGAAGGCGTTGAGTAAAAATGGTGGGTCTGAGCTGGAATGGCGTTGCCTTCATGGGCGCCTGTCCACTGGAGACAGTGTCCCCTTTCTGCAGTCATGGGTCCTCTCAGAGTCACCAGAAATAGGCCTGGAGGTCTGGCATCCTAGGTAGAGAACAGAGGGCCTGGAAGTGGATCAACACTGTGAGATTGTGGTTTTGTGGATTAAAACAACTAAGGTAGTAGAGCAGGTAGAACAGGACCCCTCAGAAAAGCTGTGAGCAGGAGGCATGCTTGGAGGTCAAAGTATCCTTGCATGAACAGAGCTAGCCACGTGGACACCAAGCTCCACTTCCCAAAGGAAGGAGTTCATCAGAAGACAGATCCAGATGCTAGGAAATCTTTTCTTGGATTAAACTAAAATTACTTTCCTACAATCTCCATCTGTTGTTCTCTGTTCTGTGTCCTGAACTGGGGGACACCTCTGTCTCTCCTCCCTCCCACCAGCCCCAAGGACAACTGTGGGCTGTGGCTGTGAACAGCAAGCAGCTCGGGCCACCAGTGACAGCAGCTTTTCCTGGACTGGGGCCCCTGATGGTGGTGAGGGGTCCCCAGCTAGGAATAAAAGACACTCATCAAAAGAAAAAGAAAGAAAACTGCACTAGTCACAACAGAGACTGAGGAATAAAGGTCAGGAGAAACTTAAGCTACATACAATGTTAACATAGCAAGAGTCTTATAAAAATAAACACACTCGGACCTGGCGAATCCCTCACATGAAATACAACTTGTAGGGTGCTGCGCTCAAAAGAGTGGCACATGGGGCCACAGGCAAGAAAACAACTCCAAATCTCACTAGATCTGGGAAGAAGCATATGGGGATGTCCCAGTGAGGGGACATCGGGGGACAAGAGGCTGCAGAGGACTGGGACGTGGCTTGGGCCAGCTCTCTGGACTTCTCTGCTGCCCGGCTCTGCCTGGCAGAGCACATTCCTGATGGCCCTGCTGTGAGGGAAGACGACCAGTATGGGATTGGTTTTGCCTGCCACCAAACACTAGTGACAAAATAGTGGTGATGGATAGATGAGTGAATGGTTGGTAAATAAATGGATGGGTGGATGACTGCGTGGATGGATGGGTGGATAGATGGGTGGATGGATGGGTGGATGGGTAGATAGATGATAGATAGATAGATAGATAGATAAGAGCTGGGGGCTAATGGGAGGAGGTGAGGTTGTTGGGGTGTCACTCCTGAAAGGGATGAACACTGGCCTTGTGGAATGAGCTAACCCTGAGTAGACTGATAAACCACGGCCACCCCGAGTGCTTGGTCTCCTTTGTACTTGGCTGCTTTCCTCCCTCTGTCTCTGCCATTTTGTGATATGGCCAAGGGGTCTCACCAGAACCAATTCCCGGGGCCACCCAACCAAAAAACTGTAGATTCTAAACAAACTTCTTTTTATAAAGTAAAAAAAAGAAAGAGATAAAACTGTGTACAAAGTGACCGTTTTACCCAGAGATTCATAGGCAAAAATAGTGTGGTTGGTAAGAAAATGGATTCCAGACTCCAGAAGTCAGATTTCCAAACCCATCCAAATCCAGCTGAAATCCTGTGGCCATGAGATCTAAATGGTGCTGCAGAGCGAGGAAAAATGGGTGCTTTAAAAAGAAATAATTGCACGCTAAGAAGAAAACACTTTCGGAGAGAAGTGCCCGAGGCAGGAGGCTCTCAGGACACCCACTCGCAAGGGCAGCGGGGAAGGACAGAAGGAGGTGCCCAGCCAAGGAGCTGACAAGAGGAAGAAGAGGCAGGAAGGCTTCCAGAAGCCTGAATGCTGGGACCTTCCCACTACCCAGGTGCTGAGGGTAACAGTAAGGACGTGGAACGTTGACTGAACTTCTATACTTCGATCTCCGGGCAAGCGTCTTATCTCATTGGGTCCTCAGAGTGACTGAGGGACTCTGAAAGGTCACAGGGTGAGTCATGGCTGAGGAGAAATGACCACAGGTGAGGTGAGCTCTGATGGGGCTCCACCCTGCCCAAGGACTGGCTTCTAGGGGCTCACCAAAGCCCGGACCTGACACAGGTCTGGATGACCTAGGTAGAGGCTGCCTACAAAGGGGTCAGGCAGGAAGGGTCAGGACGGAGAAAGCTTCGGGATTACAGTGAGGAGGCGACTTCCTGACAGAGGTGCCTGTGGTCCACAGCCAGGACGGGGCCTGGGGAGAGTTCTGCTGCAGCTTGAGGTGGGGCCAGATAACTCCTGCCTGCCGCTGGTGGTGCAGGGGTCCCGGGGGCCTCATGGCTCCCTGCAGTACTCATTGGTCGCCAGAGCCGCTTGAGGTCCTAGGCCCCCTGCAGGTCCTGTGTCTTTTGGATGCCTGTCCTTCTGATCTTCTGTTTTCTGACAGCCACTTGATTCTGGAGCATCCCCTCTCATTCCTCGGGTGTTTATGCAGATGAGATAAGTGGCGTATTCACTTTGCGTTTCTTATCATTTCCTAAGTTGGCCGAGGAGGGCAGAGTAGGTCGGGGACTTTCAGGAGCTGCTGCTTGAATGTGGGCTGGATACCGTGGCTCTGCCTGAGAGAAGACAGTGAAATGGAAACGTTTTCTTTTCACATCCAACTCACAAGGCGCCGAGAGCTGCCCGTGCTCAGTCCTGTGCT
This sequence comes from Chinchilla lanigera, assembly GCF_000276665.1. NCBI lineage: Eukaryota > Metazoa > Chordata > Mammalia > Rodentia > Chinchillidae > Chinchilla > Chinchilla lanigera. The sequence goes on along the minus strand of NW_004955420.1, from coordinate 29,317,573 downwards.
GGTTTGGCTCACAGGCCCCCAGGGGCCCGGTCCCAGGGAAATCTAGGGGGCAGGCTGCAGTGTCTCCCAAACAGCAACTGCTTGCCTTGTGCCCAGTGAAATTATGGCAGCTGGAGGCTGAGAACAATAATGACTTGTTTGATGATTGTGTAACATTCTGATTTTTCAATATAGAGTACTAGAGACACAGCTTTCAAGTTTTTGGTACACTTATTTGAGCTGTTGAAACTCTTTCTGCAACCTTCCCTTCCCTTCCCTTCCCTTCCCTTCCCTTCCCTTCCCTTCCCTTCGTTCTCTGCCTCCCTCCCTCCTTCATTCCTTCTTCTATTTCTATTTCTTCTCTTTGCAAGAAAAAAGAGGAGTTAACCTTAATCTTTCTTTAAATCTCATCTTATTGTGGAGAATAAGTTCTACAAATTGGACATGAAAGAACATACAAACATGTTTACAGTTAGTCTCTGACTAGTAGGATTCCCAGCGTCCAGGTCTATTTTTTTGATATAAATCTCAGGAAAGGTTGTAAAAGACGGACACCTTGAAAGCCATCTTCACCAGCACCATCAGGAGAGGTGTAAGCCTGCGGCGCTGCATTCGGGTCAGGGTGGTCCGGCTGCCCGGTGATTGAGGCTCCAGGTGGAGCTGCTTCAACTTTTTCTCTAGGCTTCTCTCATTATTTTTCCTACTCCTGCTCTACCTCACCTACTCTCTTTCTCTCTGTGCACACACACGTACACACACACTTGTGTACACACAGGCACAGGTACACAACTGAGAGGATAATCCTACAAAGTAAGACCATGTCCACATTGCAAATATTAATATTCTGTGGTTGTCATGGGCCTTGCTGATTTCGGGTATTAGATGAAGTTCACCAAGATGTACAAAGCATTTTTATAACTGACAGTGAGGCTACGATTGTCAGATAAAACACAGAAACTTGCGTACACTTGGATTTCAGGCAAACAATGACATGGGAAATGTTGACATTACAAATGTGCTGTTGAATTTCCTATCAGAAATTCACTGTCAAGCTGGCATCCTGCTGTCTTAGTTGGTAAATCTGGGATCCCTGACAGGGAGGGTATGAGTCAGGGTCTGGCCACAGAAGAGATGCCACACTTCAACTGAGCAGTGAGAGGAGGGTTTTGAAAGAGAGATTACAAAGAGCTGCCAGGGCGTGGGCCATGCCAGGAGACTAAGGGTAAGGCGGTGCCAGGAGGGAGAAATCACAGGCGCAGTCACTACCCGAATGGAGCCAGGGACACAGGTGGCTCCGGGGAAGGGTGCCGAGTGCAGCCCTCTGGGTGAGGGCCGGGGGTGAGAGGGCCGGTGAGGAGGCGCACACAGGTCAGCATCCTGGGGGCGGGCAGAGGCAGCCGACGGTGGAGCTGAAAGAGCAGCGGACAGTCCTGGCACAGGACATCTGGGGGGCTTTAGGCATCAGGTCCCCCAGATCCGGTCCAAAATTAGGCCGAGGGTCTGGGATGGAAACAGGTCCCTGCCGAGGCCCGCTGGGAAGGAACCCTGCTCTGGGGCAGCTCATGCCTGCTCGGCCAGGGAAAGGACAAGCTCCCCCACTGTGGGCCGTTTCTCTCCGGTTTTTCTCTCCTCTCAAGTGTGGGCCTGAGAGAAAGTTTGGGGAAACCTCCTGGCCTGTGGGTTAGTGAAGACTTCCTAGGAAAATAGAACCAAGAAGATGTGCGTGAGTGCAGCGGCTGGCTAGTCCGCAGTCTGCTCGGGCAGCTGGCGCCAGGGTTCAGGTCTGAGAGCTGTCTGCTGCTGGAATCCCTCCTCTCGGAGTGTGTGCATGTGTGTGCACACGTGTGCAAGTTTTTTGGCCTATTCTGGTCCTAAACAGATTGGATGAGCCCCAGCCACATCTTGGAGAGCAGCCTGCTTTATTCAGAGCCCACTGAGTTTAATACTAATCTCATCCAAAACCACCCTCACAGAAATATGTGGAATAACGTGTGGCCAACGGTTTGGCCACCGGGACCCCACCAAGTCGACCCATAACACATCACAGCCTGCTCTGAATGCAGCCCTTTGCCAGGGACACAAATTTGTCCCGGTCCCTCTCCCATGGCCCTGCGCAGCCGCTGAGGCTGGGCTCTTCCGTGGGGCAGGGCGAGAGGAGGCCTCCTCCTCACGGGGCTCTGGCTGTGCTGGAGGAGCCGCAGAGGCACGGCTCAAGGGCTGAGCAATTCCGAACCTTGGCTCTCGTCTCGCCACTTCAATCTTACGCTGATGCGGGGTTGTAACTACCCACCACAGTCAGGGGTCCCCTCTGAAGGGGTTGCCTGGAGCTCTTGGTCTTGGGGAGCCTCGGAGGGTGTGTCCTGAGCGAGGGCCTGTGAGGTATTCCTGTGAGGGTCCCCAGCTGGGTAGCGAGCCACCAGGCCGGGGTCCCTCCAGGCCCTGAAGGGGGCTGGGAGGCTCCCTTGTGTGGGGCTAAGCCCGGACACGAGCCCTTCTGCGGCAGATGTGGCCTGGTCCTGATACTCAGGGCGGTTCCAACTCTTCTGTGGTAAAAATCATTCATGTACATTAGGCACTGACTCTGGAGTCCCCACAACGAACTGTGCAAAAGCATCACCCGAGGGTGTCGAACTTGGACCTGCTGTGGCCCTCGGCTTTCCTGTCAGGCCTTGCTCCTCAAGGTCTGTCACTAAATCAGAGGGTTTCAGCACAGCATAGATCGGAGGGAAAGTGAAAATTAGAGCCTCATCTTTCAGTGAAAGCTGCGGCTGCCCGTAATGATCCGGCTTGGCCAGGTGTGACACAGGACTTGCGCCACTGAGATGGGAGCAGAGGCTTCCAGGAGTGAACGGTGGGAGAAGCATGTCCATTCACAGGCTTTGTGTCAAGAACTTCCCTCGCTTTGGCGTGAGCTAATTAGCGGCTTACCTTGTGGGGAGGTGGGGTCAGTTAACCGCATTTTCGAAAGGTGCGACCCCGTGAATCTCAGAAGATGGGGTCTATAATGTGTCAGAAAATGCCAAGGTCAACAAAATTCCAAATTAGGAACTCTCAGCCGCACCCGGCTTTGTTTCTGCTGTTCTGTCATCCACTGGCTGTCGGTAAGCTCGGCTGTGTCACTGCACATGGATGGTAACTCCCCGACAAGGTCAGCGGAGACGTAAGGCTCCCAGGACAGGAAACACAAAGTGTCCCAGTTAAATTGCACTTTCGGTCTCCCGGAGCCTAACCTCACCCAGGCCTGAGTGCTGGAATAATGCGCGTGTGTTACTAGTTCAAGAGCATCTTGTTCGATTAAATGTTCAATCAATCTCTTCTTCAAAGCAAGGGCTCCATTTGTAGATTTCAAGGGAGTTGGTAAAATCATTATTGAAGGCTTTCAGGGGAGCATTGACACGTTAGATTTGTGCTCCGGAAAGCTCCTTCTGACAGTGGGGTGCGGAAAGCTGTGGGGGCAGTGTGGTCAGCAGCAGGGCCTGAGCCCTCCTTAGCCATCCTGTAGAGAATGGCGGTGTGTGGCCCGGGCCGGGCGGCGGAGTCGGGGAGGAGCCCACATCCAGCCCCACACAGCGGTGGCCAGGAGCCCAGACCCCGAAGGCAGGGAGCACAGGGGCCCAGGGCACTGTCACTGAGCTCTGGAGGCCAACAGCAGGCTGTGTGGAGGACGTGGCTGCTTGGACTCCTGGGTCAGTTACTGCGGATGGCAGGGGCGGAGGCAGGACCGAGCTCCTCTCTGGTGCTTTGGCTCAGAAACTTCCCATGGTGCCGGGGCCATTCCTTGCCCTGCATGACCATGTCAGGTGCTCAGGCCAGGCTTGTTCCTTCCTTCCTCTCCTCAGGTCAGGAGCACCGTGGTCTGCAGGCCGCCCAGCCGCCCCAGCTCCCTAAGAGTCCTCACACTTGAGTTTCCCCTGATGAAATCCTTGCTTATCTCTCACACCTTGGGGTCCGCTTGCTGGGGCTGCTGGAGGAACAGAGGGAAAACTGTAAACAGAATCTAACATGCACAGGCCTTAGAGCTTCCACACACTTCGCGTGTCCCTGGGGTCACAGGGACAGGAATGGTGTTTACCTGAGGTTATGGTTATTCCAGCTTTGCTCCTAGAGGCCTGTCCTTCCTTTCAACCCTGCTGCTCCTTCTCTGCTGAACTCTGCAGCCCAAGTCTCCAGGGCCCTGGGTCCTCCGCCTTCAGACTCAGTGCAGACACCATGGGGCATGGCTGGGGGTGGGGAGAACCGTGAGGTCACTGCTCCCTCCTTCCTCCTCCCCTCCCTCTCTCCCTCTTCCTTCCCTCTCTCCTTTGTTCCTTCCTCCTTCCCATCTGAAGGGTATCTGCACCTCCGTTCTCTGCTGTCTTCATAGAGCTGTGTTATAATCACACGATCTTATCTGGAACACTTTCACGGTGCCAAGAGTAAACCTATACTCATTAGAGGAGCCTTCCCTCCATCCAAGGCACAGTCTGGGCCACCACTAATCTCCTTGCTATCTCCGCAGACTTAGCTACTCTGTACATTCCATACAGATGAAATCATGCACTGTATGGCTTTTTATGCTGAGCTTCTCTTATCGTATTGTCAGGGCTCATCCACGTGGTGGTGTTTCTCAGGACTTCACTCCTCGCTATGCTGAATAATATCCTGTTTTACCGCCAGACGACATTCTACTTATTCATTCATCCGCTGACGGACATCTGGGTCGTTTCTACCTCACAGCTGTGTCAGTCAGCCTCTTGTCACCGAGGCACAATGCCTGACACCACACGCAAAGGAGGAGAGGTTTAATTCAGCTCACAGTTTCAGGAGACTCAGTGGAAGCTCGGCTGGCTCCAGGCAGGAACGTCACAGTAGAAGGGTGTGGTGGAGGGAAGCTGCTTCCTTCCTGGCAGCCAGGAAGCAGAGCAGGGGGGCAGTGCCAGACAGGAAGGGGAGCGGGACCGTATCCTACCCAAGGCCACACCTCCAAGATGCACCCAGGTGTGTGCTACACTAACCTATTAGGTGTCTCATGGCCCAATGAAGTTTATGTATCAGTATTAACAGTCACAATTCACCCCTTGCCAACTTCACATCCAAAAACATTTCCTTAAGCTTTAATCTCCAAATAAAGATAACATCAAGTTCATAATTCTTCCTTTCAGAATACAACTGCCCTGCGTACTGCTAGAAATGCAACAATTCCTTCCCCAAAGTCTCAAAGTCCCAGTGGTTTTTAAAAGTCCAAGTCCAAGTCTCTTCTGAGATTTAAGGCAAAAGTGTTACAAACATCTGTAAAATCAAAAGGCAGTTATGATGTCCCAAGGTACGGTGACACAGGGCAAATTCTCCCAGTCCAACTGGGAGGAATGGGGGAGTGTAAAGAATCAGACCAAAGTCGGACCGAAGACCAGCAGGGCAAACATCAACTCCTGTAGCCTCATTTCCAGCATCTGGGGCAAGTAGTGGTGAGATGTGTGTTCCAGAGGGATTGGGCAACCCCATCTCCCCTGGGCTCCTCAGCAGCTCTGCCACTATTGCTGACTGCAGATCCAAGTCCTGTCAGGCTGGCTCCACTCTCAGGCTGCAGCTTTCCTTGGATGATGCTGTAAATCCCTGGCATCTCTGGCGCTGAGTGTCTCCAATGCACCTTTGGCTTCCTTCCCAGCTTCACGCACTGCCCTCTCAGGGCTCCTTGCCTGGCTTCCCAGACCTTCACCTGAAACCCAGTTTCAAGCCCCTGACCCACAACTCTTGAACCTTCATGCAGTAAAACCCACATCATGTGGATGGCACCAAGGTCTGCTGTCAGTGGAGGTGGTAGCCAAGTCCCTTAGACCATAGCTGCAGCCGCCTCTGAGCACCTGGTTGGCTGAGCACTGTAAAACGAGTAACAGGAAATGAATTTTCTAGGATGTTTTGAGCTCTTTTCTCAAATGAAATATTGACAGTTTTGCACTGTTGAGATGCACTCAAGGCATCTTTCTTCCTGTCCTTGTACAAAGTACTTGATTACTTTTAAAAGGTGGTAATCCCTTAAGCAGTCATACCTCTTTGGGCCCCAAACTTACACAGGGTTACTTCTGGGCTAAATTTTAACTTTTTTTTTTTTTCTAAAATTTTATGCCTGCTTTTTATCCCTGATCTATAAATCTGGCTAAAAGCAATGAGCAGTACCTATACCACAGTTTGAACGCTGGAGTGTTTTGAAATTTTCTCCACCAGATTATTTAGTTCACCACTCTTAATCTCAGTCTCCTGAAAAGTCTTAGGACATGGGCAAAATGTAGATAAATTTTCTGCCAGAGTAACACATATGGTTCTTAGTCCAACTGCCAGTGGAGTCCCTGTTCCAAACGGAAACCTATTGAGACTGACCTTTGTTGTCCACACTCCTATCAGCATCTTGGTCTCATGAGCTCTGACCAGAATCACCCATCAGGCTTTGCTGTGAACATCTATAAAATGACTTGCTTGCTGCATTCCAGGGCCTCTCTAGCTAGATTCTCCAACCCTTTCTAAACCTTCCCACAAACTGGTTCAAAAGGCTTCTACACCACCTGGTCAGGTATATTCACAACAGTATCCTCTGTACCAATTTTCTGTATTAGAGCTTTTCCATCATTAAGAAAATACTAGACACCTATGAAGGAGGAGAGGTTTAATTTAGCTCATGGTTTAGGAGATTCAGTCCATGGTCAGCTGGCTCCAAGGCAGAAACACAATGATAGAAGTGCCTGGAAGAACAAAGCTGCTTAGTTAACGGCAGCAAGGAAGCAGAGGGGAAACACGCCAGAGAGGAAGAGGTGAGAGACCACATATAATCCCTCAAGGAGCTCCCCAGGAGTGTGATTTTTAATCATGTGTTACTTCATTCAATGAAATTGACATATCAAGATTAATAGTCATGACTGCTATTAAAATAATATTGCTACAGCCAACACTCAAAAATCAATAGCATTCCTGTACACAGGCAACAAACTCACACAGAGAGAAATCATGGAAACCACACCCTCTACAATAGCATCCAAAAAATGAAACACTTAGGGCTCAAACTAACAAAGGAAGTAAAAATCTATACATTGAAAATTATAGTACTTTGAAAACTGAGATTGAAGAGGATATCAGAAAATGGAAAGATATCCCTTGGTCATGGATAAGAAGAATCAATGCAGTGAAAATGGCCATACTCACAAAACCATTATACAGATTTAATATAATGTTGATCAAAATGCCATTAGCATACTCACAGATCTAGAGAAAATATTCTTAAATTCATTTGGAACAAGAAGAGGCCTAGAACAGCAAAAGCAATTCTGGGCAACAAAGGAAAATCAGGGGCATCACAATCCCTGACCTGAAGTTATACTACAGAGCCACTGTGATAAAACCAGCATGGTACTGGAAAAAAAAAAAAAAAGAAAGAAAGAAAGAAATAGAAAGGAAATAACTACTGAATAACTACTACAAAGATAACAATGCAATATATTAATTATTGTTACTGTCCTACTAGCCTGTTTTGAAACTGTTTTATTGTTATTTTTATTTTTTCTGTCTCCCTTTAAATAATAATAATGTTGCTTTGAATACTGCTATTGTGTATGACTTTTTTGAAGGCTTATTTTCATCTCTCTTGGGTAAGTATCTGTTTCATATAGTGGTAATCTAGGAAAGGACCTGCTTGGTCAAAGGGTAACATTCTATTGAAATTTTAAGGGAATGTCAGACATTTTCATAACAATTGCAACATTTTACATTCCAACTGGCATTGTGTGAGTTTCCTACTAGCATTGTGTAAATGTTCTGACTTGCCCATATCCTTGTCAACACTTGATATTTTCTGGCTTTTGATTATAGCTGCCCTAGTGGGTGAGAGTGATATTTCATTTGGGTTTGATTTGTTTCCTTAATGGCTAATGATGCTGACCATCTTTTCATCTGTATATTGGCCTCTTTCTTTCTTACTTTCTTTCTTTCTTTCTTTCTCTCTTTCTTCCTTCCTTCTTTCTTCCTTTCTTTCTCTTGTGTGTATTTTTATTGGAGAAATGTCTATACAAACCCATCATCCATTTTTAAATTGGGCTAGCTTTTATTATTGAATAGTAAGAGTTCTTTACACATTGTGCATGCAATTAGCATATATGGTTTATAAATATTCTCTCTTGCTTTATGAATTATCTTCTTTTTTACTTTCTTAATGGTATTCTTGGAAAAAAAATTTAATGTTGCTGAAGTCTAACTTACTTTTTCTTTTATTGCATGTGTTTTTAATGTTATACCTAAGAAGCCGTTGTCTAACTCATGTCTAACTCATGTAAGAGTATTTACTCCTACTTTTCTTGTAACTTTTAACTTTTACATTTGAGTGGAGGCTCAGTTTAATTTTACGCTTGGAGATAACCAGTTTTTCCAGGAACATTCAACTAGAAGACTATTCTCCCCCCATGGAATCATTTTACCATCTGTCTTGGTTACTTTTCTCCTGTTGCTGGGATAAAATATCTGACACCCAAAATTAAGGAAGGAAAGGTTTATTTAGCTCACAGTTTGTGGAGGTTTCAGTCCTATTTGGCTGGCTCTAAGGCAGAGTGGCACATGGCAGAGGGCAGCAGTTCATGGTGGCAGAAGACAGCAAAAGCAACAAGCAAAATGGAGGAGAGCAGGCGGGCAGCCTCTTTCCCTCCCTTACATTGTATGCAAACTGTCTTCCCCAGGGCAGGTGTAGCCCTCACATCCACTGAACCATGGATCAGTCATAAACTCTAAAAGCCCACCCCATGACTGCATGAGGCTTTGGAGGGACATCCAGATACAAACCATAGCAATACCCTTGTTTAAAATCAATTGATCAGAAATATAGGACTTTATTTATGGACCTCTTATTCTGTTCCATTCATGTGCATGTCTGTGCTTGCACCAGTACCATGTTTTCTTTCTTTTTGTTTGTTTGTTTGTTTGTTTTTTCCAGTACCAGGAGTTGAACTCACAACCTTGCCCTTGCCAGGCAGGTGCTTTGCCACTGAGCTAAATTCCCAGCCCCAGTACCATGTTTTCTTAATTACTGTAGCTTGATAGTGTGTTTTGAAGTCAGAATATAAATTCCTTAATTTTATTCTTCCTATTCAAGACCACACAGGCCCACTGAACTTTTATATGAATTTTATGATCAGTTTGTCAGTTTTGAAAGGAAGTCACTGGACTTTGATGGAGTTTGTATTAACTCGATAGGCTGATCTGTCAGATACTGCCATATAGCAGCTTTCACTCTTCTTAAATATGAAGCTGAGGGCATCTCCATTATTTATTTCCTTAATTTATTTGAAGAATACTTCATACTCAGTGAACAAATCCTACAATAAGTTGTTAAGTTTATGCCGAAGTATTTTATTTCACTTGAGGCTTTTACAAATAGATTTTTTTTTTTTTTTTTTTGGTACTGGGAATTGAACTCAGGATCTTGCACTTGGCTGACAGACGCTCTGCCACTCAGCGATATCCCTGGCCTAGAATTTTATTTTTAATTTCTTCTTCAGATTGTTTACTGGAAATATACACCGATACGTTTTTTCTTTTTTTTGAGACAGGGTCTTGCTATGTAGTCCAGGTTGGCCTTGAATTCACTATGTAGCCCACGCTGGCCTCAAACTCTGGCAGTCCTCCTGCCTCAGCCTCGTAAGTGCTGGCATGACAAGCCTGTGTCACTCTACCCAGCAGATATGTTATTCTTATGTCCTGAAATCTTGCTAAACTTGTTCATTAATTTTAGTTGTATTTTGTGGAATTTTCCTGTATACAAAGTAACATCCGATACAAATGTTGTCTTAGTCAATTTCTTTGTCGATGGGACAAAATACCCAACACCCTCAAGTTAAAGAAAGAGAGGTTTATTTTGGTTCATGGCCTTTAGAGGATTCAGGGCAGTTGGCTGGCTCTGAGGCAGGAAGGCCTGGCAGAAGGGTCTGGCGGAGAAAAGCTGCTTGTGTCATGACGATCAGGAAGCAGAGCTCACCTCACAGGGAGATGAACCCTTCTGGGTCGCGCCCTTTGACTCAGCCCTGACCAGACCCTGCCTCCAGCCCCAGGATCCAGTCACCTTCCAAAAGCCTAGCTATGAGCACAGGAAGCTCTTGAGGGACGTCTAGCCACAAACCATAACTAGTGCTTGCCTTCTTCCTTCCCAACCCGGGCTTTTTAAAATTTCATCTTTCTACTTTATGGCCCTGACTGGAACCTCTAGTACCATGTTGAATGTAAGGTGCACACAAATGGTCTTGATCCTGATCTTAGAGGCACATAGGTCAGTCTTCTACCGCTAAGTACAAGACTGAGGGTTTTTCATAGATGGCCTTTTTCAGGCTGAGGAGTTACCTTTTATTCACAGTTTGTTTGTTTTTTTTTTTTTTTGAAAGTATGAAATGGTGCTGGATTTTGTCAAATGCTCTTTTTGCATTTCTTGAAATAGTCATGTGTGTCTTTTGTATATTAAAATGTTCCTGTAGTCCTGAGACAAATTACAATTGTTCACACTTACATGTTGCTGGATTGTTTGCTGGTATTTTGTTGAGAAATCTTGCATCTGTGTTTGTGAAGAGCATTGGTCTATAATTTTATTTTCTTGTGATGTCTTCACCTTGTTTTTGAGTCAGTTCAGCATTAGCCCATATGATAATTTGGGGAATTTCCTCTTCCTCCTCCTTTTTTTGGTGGGATTTTTGAAGGGTTTATAGTGAGTTCTCCTCCGACCATTGGGTAGAATTTACTAATGAAATCACTTAGGTCAGAGTTTTCTTTAGTGAAACATTTTTAAGTTAGTAATTCAATATCCTTTTTACAGGTCTATTCAGTGTTTCCATCCTAACTTGAGTCAGTTTTGCCATTTTGTGCCTTTCTAGGAATTTATCCATTTATGTTACCTGAATTATTAGTATACAACTGTACATAATATTTCCTTATAACATTTTTCATTACTGGAAGATCGGAAGTAATGTTGCCTCTTGCATTGATGACCTTAGTAACATGACTTTTCTCTCTCTTTTTCTTTGTCAATCTAGCTAAAGGACTCAGTTTTATTGATATTTTAAAATTACCAATTATTTTTTTTAATTTGGTTGTTTTTCTATGACTTATTTTATTCATTTTATTTCCTTCCCTCTGTTTGCTTTGGGTTGCTTTTTCTCTTCCTTTTTGAGTTTCTTAAAGAGAAAAATTAGGTTATTAATTTGAGGCTTTTTAAAAATGGAGGTGTTTGTAACTATAAACTTACTTTGGGGTCCTCACTACGTCCCGTAAGTTCTCACATGCTCTAGGCAAGCATGACTTTATCAAAGCATTTTCTACTTTGGAGCATATGGTTTCTACGCAGTTTTATTTTTATTGGTGCGTGTTTGCCGTGCGTGATGCTGACACTCCTTGTGGAGAGCTGGTGCATGCACACAGCACATCTCCATTCTTTTTCCATCACCTCTCCTCTCCCCGTCTCCTGACCCCCTTCACATTTAAGAGAGATCCAGCCCCCTACTTCCATCTTTTATTTTGCTCTTTATTTATACTCTGTGTTTCTCATATAAGAGAAACCATGTGATATTTCAGCCCGTGGGTCTGACTTATTTCACTTAACACTATGGTCTCAAGGTGTGTCTATAACAAGTAACTCAACCTTATCTTCCTTTACGGCAGAACAGTATTCTATTGTGTGTAGATACCACACTTCATCCTCTCGTCTCTTGATGGGCGAACAGTCCACTGCCAAGATTTAGCTACTGTGAATTATGCTGCTGTAGACATGGGTTTGTGTGATCACCGTAATGCGATGTCAAATTTCTACATATTTTTAAACTTCTCAGATTTACTTTAGCTACTGATTTCTAAATTTATTCCACTGTGGTTTAGATAATATATTTAGTATGATTCCTTCAAAATTTACTGATATTTGTTTTATGTTTATTGCCCATCCTGGAAAACAGTCCACGTGCACTTGTGTGTGTGGATGTGTGCTCTGCTGCTGTTGGGTAGACTGATCCGTGCATCCATCTATTAGATCTAGTTCATTTACTGTCTAGTCAAGTCTTTTATTTTCTTATGGGCGTTCTGACTAGTTGTTACATCCATGACTGAAAGTGGGATATTGAAGTATCCCACTATTATTGTTGAGTTATCTATTTCTCTCTTTGATCTGTCAGTTATATTTAGTTAGGCACACAATTATTTATAATTGGGATGACTGGTAGATATATGAAAATTTGTCATTATAAAATCTCTGTCTATCTCCCCCCCCACTTCTTTTTTGTCTTTTTGAGACAGGGTCTCACTGTGTGGTTCAGGTTGACCTTGAGCTCACTTTGTAGCCCAGGCTGGTCTCAAACTCTCAAGGATCCTCCTGCCTCAGCCTCCTGAGTGCTGGGATTACAGGCATGCACCACCATACCCAGCCTCTTTTTTGTTTTTGAGATAGGGTTTTGCTGTATATTCCATGATTGCTGGCTGGAACTTAGTATGTGATGCAGGCTGATCTCAAACTTGTGATCCTTTTGCCTCAGCTTCCTCATGCTGGGATTGCAGCTGTGTGCCATCGTATAAGTTGCTTTTTGTGTATGGTAATACTTTTTGTCTTAAATATCTAGTCTTACATCAGTGTAAAAATTACTGCTTCCTTTTGATTCCTACTGGCAGGGTATGTATTTTTACAACTTTTTACTTTGAATCTACTTGGGTGTTACAATTTAAAGGTTTAATCTGTTGTATGAATATAACAGATATAATTTATGTCTGCATTTTGCTATTTGTTTTCTATGTTTGTGTTCATGTTCTTCTGTTCTTCCATTCCTGCCTTCTTTGGTGTCTAATATACTATTTTATGTCTTTTTAAAAATTTACTGCATTCCTTTGGTTATTTTTCAGTTGGTTGTCCTGTAGGCTGCAATGCAGCTACCACCCTAATTTGAACAGTCTAGTTTGGATTAATACTAACTTGATTTCATTAAAATGTAGAAACTACATCGTGCAGCTCCTCTCCCTCTCCTTGTTTGTGTTAGTTTTACAAATTAAATCTTCATTCACAGTAAGCGCCCCAACACACTTCTGTAATTGCCACGTGAAACTGTCTTTTAAATCAGATCCCATAAAAAGGACTACAGAGGAAGCATCTGCGCTGCGGCTTCTGTGCATCTGTGTAGCTGCCTTTGCGGTGCTGCTCATTCCTCCGTGTGGATTTGAGTTCTCATCTGAAGTCCGTCTTGGCAGCCTGGAGAACTCCTTCTGCACTTCCCACAGAGCCCGCCTGCTGCTGGTGAGTCGTATCTACTGTGCGAAGCGTGATCGAACAAATGGTGAATGCTGAAATTCTAAGAAATGTCTGACCACAGAGGACACACCGCCACCCATCCCCTTTAAAGCTGTCCCTCCTGCTGCACACACCCCGAGCCCATCGTCCTTACCACTCTCCAGGGTCCTCTTTCCTGAGGGTCTTTGGTGCACCAGCGTGGCTGCCTGGATGTCCTGAGTAGATTCAAAACATTTACCTTCTGCGGTTGTTTTGACTTGGGGGAAGAGCCAGAAGTTGAACAGTGCTGAAATCCCATGAATAAGGTGGGTGAGGACACACCGATGTTTTCACGGATCTGCCTTTGCCTTGGATGGCAGCATTCACTGTATTTTCAATCATACCTTAAAGAGACACTCATGAAAGAAGACTTCCAGAACTGCTTCAGAAAGTGGAAAAAATGGTAGGATGAGTGTGTTCAGAGTTGGAGGGAGTATTTTGAGGGGGATTAACGGCCATGTGTCTTTTACTGTAATAATGTTTTGAAATCAATCATTCACTCTCTATTTAAATCACACCTTATAGGTTGTCTGGAAGTGCTTTGATTTCTTCTCCACTGTAAAGAGGTTGTTGAGGTAAATGTAGGTGTTGGCCTCCCCGCCCCGCACACACACAGAACACTTGCTGTGCCCGCCTGCTGCCTCCGGCCTCCCCAGCTCCCACTGAGAAGTGACCCAAGGACTTACTGAGCTACCTTGCATGCAGTGGGTTGTTTTTCTCTTGTTCTCAAGATTCTTTGACTTTGGCTTTCTGCAGTTTTACCATGAGATCTGCTTGAGGTTGGTTATCTTACTTGGTGTTCTTTAAGCTTCTTGGATGTGTACATTAAAAGTTTCATCAAGTTTGGGAAGTTTTTCCCCATTTCTTCATGTGCAGCCATGTGCCTCTTAGTGATAGGAACATGTCACGAGAAACGTACTGCGGGGCAGGACTCTCCTCATGCAGACACCAGAGTGTAGTTACACCGACCTCCTGGTACACCCTGCTGCACCCTTGTCCAGGGGCGCGCAGTGTCACACACGCAGTCCTCTTTAGCTGCCAAGGGGTGTCAGTGCCATCACTGGGCTTCTGTAGGGCACCGGGGTAGATCAGATAGTGACAACGCCCGCCTGAGAACAGGGCTTCGTTAATGACTTGAAATTCGGCACATGACGGCTGCATGGCTGCTACTTGTCACGACTCCAGGGGTGCAAGGACACTGCCCGGCAAGGCCATTTCCAACTCGGGGGACAGGGACTGAGCAGGCTCCGCTGAGACACTGTGGGGCCTGCTGTGCTTGCCGAGGGAGCCTCCGGATGAATGGTGCTCACACTGCCACGGCCTCTGTTTATGGGCAGGGTGCTAATAATCTTGATTTTAACACTTTTGCCAATTTTAATTGTTTGTAGTTGTTGGCAAGCAGATTTATGGGGGTCCTCATTTTGGCAGCCCAGATTAAGCTACCTAGTTGAATTTTTTATATTATGAATCTTTTATATTATTTTTTATATTATGAACAGTGTGGCTATGCTCTATAAGATTTCAGAGAATAAAAGTGAGAACAGTTGTAATACACACCTCAGCCTAAGCCAGCCATCAGCAGAAGACAAGACTCACTGACTCTGTATTTTTAATGACAGCTATAAAGACACATAGGACTAGATTAGGGAGACAGGGGACCGAAGCAGCATGCTACACTCTGTACAGGAAAAACTCTGGATCAGGCGTCATGCTGGAAAAGCAGAAATAGAAGAGGCCGAACCTGCCAAGTCCAGGATAAGACAGATGTGTTTCCTAAATCAGCCAAGTGGGTTTTTATCTCAGAACAATGCAATAAAATGTGATTGTAATAGCTCGGTTAAGCTGGGCAAACGAGCATGCATGGCTGTGTCATTCCCCTGATTGCTGTAGGAACTTGAGTGAAACATAAACATCAATTTAAAAGCCTTCTTAAAAAAGGGTTTGAACAAATTCCTCTATCAGAAGATTAAAAAAACATTACAAGCATATTTTCCCGCATGGTTATTAGCCCTGATTACTTGCTACTAATGGCCACTGTTCGCTAGTCCTGCTGTTTTATTTAAATAATAGCATTACGCTATGTGAAATTAAATAATATAGAATATATGATTTCATTAAACATCCTGTTTAAATATTTTATATTAATAAGACAAACATGCATGACTATCACATGTAATTATCATTATTTCATTCCGCAATGGCAGTACTCTGAGTTGGTTCTCTGCAGAACGGGTAATATCCACAACCTCCGCGAATTCCAGTGACTTTAGGGTTCCTGCACCCTGAGGAGGAGACTACTGCCTTCCCATCTCTGCCCGGAGCCACTGCATCCCTCGGGGCTGGAGCTGGGACACACTGGTGCTCTGTGGACCTGCAGAGCAAAGCCGCACAGGCTCCCCGGTGACTCAGGACGCAGGCGGGAGGAGGCCTTCCTGGGAATCACAGAGTGCAGTGAGCAGGTGCTGTTGAGCACTAGGAACGGGGTCATTAATGTGGGTGCCTTTGCAGAAGCCCACAGGTGGGCCACTTCCAGGTTCCGGAGGCGGCAAGCTGTGACCAAGTTCCGGCGGGGCCTCTCTCCTGGGCTTGCAATGGTTGCCCTCCTGCAGCACCCGGGGGGCCCCTCCTCCTGCATGCGGAGCAGCCCAGCTTGGAGTCCTCCCCTGCTGAAGGGTGACAGCCGCACCGGATGCCTCACCCCCATAATTACCGCTTCACGGCCCTGTCTCCAGCACAGTTCAGCGGAGGGTGAGGGCTCAGCACATGCCCTATCTTCACGAGACAATCCAGCTCGCAACGTGGCTCCCACTGGCACCCGTGGGTGGGCAGCGCCCATAGAGCAGGAAACAGGGATGAGGTCAAGAAAGAACGGAGCTCACCCCGGGAAGCGTCAGTGGTCCCTCTCCCATTCAGTTGGACGCACTCTCAGACGGACTCGGTGCTGAGCACAGCTAGTGTAAGCGAAACACGAGTGTAAGGGAAAGGGAGCGGTTAACGGATGGGCACCTGCAGCTCGGCCCAGAGCAGAGGGAAAGAAGTCACAGTTCTCACACCGACCTCGGAAAAGTGCAACTGTAGATGAAAAGCTACTGAAAGGAGCCAAAAGGAGAACTTAATTCAGCATTCATGCTAGGTATATAGACTAGATAGGTATGGGATATATATATACATACATACATATATATATATATATATATATTCCATTATAGAAAATGTTTAATAAGTGTGTCCAAGTCTTTGAAAGATTAGGCAAACCATTAAACATGATAGAGAGGAGCTGAATAATAAATATTAGCAAAGTTCATTATTAAGTATCCAAGAATCTTTGTGTTCTCTAAACGGAGAGTGTGTGCTCCTTTCTATCATGAACCGAATACCCAAACACACCGAGACTCCACACTGTTTACAATGCCATACAACTAGAAATTAACAACAAAAACTCTTATATACCTGGAAATTTTAAAAATGCTTTTGAAATAACTCTTCGGTCAAAGAAAATTCCAAACCAGAGTTAGGAAAATCAAATAATTATACAACATAGCTTCTTTTAACCAAATGGGAAATCAGTAGCCCTAAATTATGCCATTAATAAACAGACAGAATGAAAATAAATGAGCTCCTGATTCCATTCAGTAAGTTCAATGAAGAACATCAAATGGAGCGAAGAAATTAATGAGATAAAATGCAGAAATTAATTAATTAGAAAGCGGAAAAGCAGGAGAACTGATAAACTACTTTTAAAGCTGGCTCTCTGAATAAAGAAAAACAGTGAAATAGAGTGCATTCTGGCCAGTTTAAAAAGACAAAGGAGAGCAGCAAAGCCGTGGAAATATGACTGAGTGACGGACGTGACCAAAATGGTGATCGACCAACAGTTCCAAAACTCTGAATCTCCGCACAAGATCTAGCCGCCCCTGTAGGCTGCTGAGCAGAGCTCCCGCCGCATCTGAGCCAGCTCATGCGATTCCTGGCCCGCGGATGGGTGTTCAGATGTCCCCTGCTATCCCGCCGCAAGGCACACCTCGACAATGAGACCGCTGTGCACAGATCTCGGTCTGCGCCAGCAGCATCAGTGCCACCTGCGGACCGCCCAGCCCCGCCCGCTCCCAGGCGCCACCCAGACCCACAGGCAGGGCTCAGGCTGGCTCCGCACGGGGCTCAGCAAGCGCTGCAGGTGGCCCGGCGCGGCGGGAAGCACGGAGGGCTCCTGCAGCCGGGTGTGTGTTGGGGAGACCGTCAGCTTTAGGGCTACGCGCAGCTCCGTCTTACAGGTGTCCCAGCACGCCGTGTGGGCTTCCGCCCTCATCACAGCGCACGGGGTTTCCCTGCCCTCTGCGGCCCCTGTGCTTGTCACTCCGTGCCCCTCTCCCCGTGCGCTGCACGTTCTTGAATGAGTGAACGGCTGTGCTTTCACGAAACACACGCCCACCGGCCCTCGTGACAGGAGCTTCTCCGTGAACTCAGGGTGGCTTGTCCTGGCTTCCTGAGTCTTGGCTGTGATGATGGTTACACAAATCTATGTAGTGTTAAAATTCTGAAAACTTTCGGCTTTATGGTGTGTATTCTTTATAACAGAAAGGAGGCACTACCCTCCACATGTGCCCTTCTCACCTGTCCACTCCGGCTCACTGTCCCTGGCTTCTGGGTCTCTCGTGGAGACAGTGCTCCAGGACGATGCGTCCACCCCTTCCCAGCTGCGTGTCCAGGGCCACGGCGTGGGGCTTAGCTTGGGGCGGGCAGGGCCTGCGACACAGGCTGTGGAGACAGCTACAGGCTGAGGCTTCGTTCTTTGAGATCGGTTGTTGGACTGACCTCTCTCCCTCGCTGTGGACCCCGGCGTTGAAGCAGAAGCACCTTGAGGGTCTGGGTTTGGAGCTGCTTGGGCTGGGGCGAGGATGGAGGAGGGGTGACCAGAACCCCCACCCACTGTTTAGTCCATCTCCCAAAAACGTTCGGGGCCAGGAAAGGCTGCTAGAGGGACTGTGACATTTCCCCCTCAGACAAAGGCATTAGAGTTGGTCTAACGGACAGGCGCCTCTGGGACAGATGGCACCTAGAGATGAGGGAACCAAGCGGGGGCGAGCCCAGCCTGTGGCCCCCGTCCAGGACATGTACCGGTTACCACTGGCCTCCGCAGCAGCACCACCAAGCCAATCCTGGGCTGTGTTCCACACGTCCTGGGCCCTAGGTGTGTGTGTGGGGAGCCCCCTGCAGGAGTCATGGGACAGGGTGATGCCCATGCCAGCCAGGGAGCAGGCACCCAGCCTTGGCCAGTGGCCTGTGCAGGTGACCCAAGTCAGGGGTGGGTGGGCCTTGGGTGCCCAGATGTCCAGGTTTGGGGGCACAGCAGCCGCCCAGGAGAGTGACTATCCCTGGTATTCCCAGAGGGGTCCCTGACTGCGCCAGTGCTGCAAGCGGGGTGAGGCAGAGCAGTGCATCCTGCGTCCTCCACTCCGCAGGCTGAGGGGCAGCAGTGACCGGAAGAGATGAACCGCCCCTCACGGGTCGTCCTCGCGCTAGGGGAGCCACAGAGGAACGCGGCGCAGGAGGAAGCGCGGTCCAGCGGTTCTCTCTGGGTAGGGGCGTTACAAGAGATTTTAATGTTTTCCGTTCTTATGCAAATTTCTTGAGTGACTTAGCCACCAAACAATTACGTTGTCACAATTGATACGCTGCGTCAAGGTGAGGAGTCTCGAGGCTTGGCTAAGTGACTCAGCAGTTCCGCATCCTGCGTGAACAGGACACGCCCTTACAGCTCTGGGATGTTTTTGGTATTCGTCCTGAGCCTGTGCAAGAGGAGGGCGTGGAGATGGCGTGGGCGTGGGTGGATAGCCAGCGTACAACGTAAGGGAGGAAGAGAGACTGCTTCCCATCCCCCCTCCTTTGTGCTCTTGCTGCTTTTGCTGTCTTCTGCCACCATGAACTCTTGCCTTCTGCCATGTGCCACCCTGCTTTGGAGTCAGCCGAGTATGGACTGAAACCTCCACCAGCTGTGAGCTAAATAAACCTTTCCTTCCTTAATTCTGAGCATTGGGTATTTTGTCTCAGCAGCGAGAGAAAAGTAACCAAGACACAATGTAAATGTTATTCTAAAGTCTTCAGGAAGAGTGCATAAGGATGATGGAGATAAATTTTAATTACGTAGACTTATTCAGGGAACTCGTCCAATCAGTTGTTTAAATAATAAGGTGAGAGACGGGACAGACAGGTCAATGGGACGAAACACAAAGTGCGGAGAGGGACGGTGCCCAGTGTCACACTTTGGTCTCTGCTGCAGGACACAGCAGAGGACCCAGGGACTGGACCGTGTGGGGTTGGGGTCTGTGATGTGGCTGGGACCTTGCTGAACCTCAGATCTGTGTTGGGAGGGAAGGGCATCATAGCACGATTCGCTGTGTGCGGCAAGTGCTGTAGACGTGGGGGATTATTAGTGAGATCATTAATATTTACTCGAGATGTGTTACAGGTTTTACATAAAGTGAAGCACATCCCAGATAAACTAGAGAATTACAAGTAAAAAGACTATTACTATGTTCCAAATGAGTTCAATATTAATTAAAAACACACGTTAACATTTAAATGCACCCAGATCAGAAATGCTAAAATTATGCCTTTAAATGCAAGTTAAGCAAAAAAAAAAAAGAAATTAAGAAAGGAAGTTGAGCATCATTCTGAGTCCTCTCACGGAGGTGGCACTCTTCCCTTGCAGAATCAATTTGCTCCCCTCCACTCTGACAGCAGCGGAGCGATGCCTTGCGTCTGGAAATTCCTTCTAAATACCTGTTTAGAATTCCGCAGTCACAGCCTCGCGTTTCCTCCCTGCCTCTGCCTTGTATTTCACATCCCCGAAGCTCGGCTAATAAGACCCGTCTCCAGAGATGCTGGCTGACCTCCTCTGCCTGAGATTTCATAACTCTGAGAGTTTCCTGATGTTTAAAGTGTCAGACACGCCATTACCCAAGGAAATATTTTACCTAGCAATTTACCAAGTTTCACAAAATCATTTTCCCAAACACCAGCAGCGCTTTGTGCAGGATAAGTAAGATAAGTGTGGAAAATTGCAGGGATGAACCAACACCCAGTGATTTTGCAGATGGATCATTACCAGAGCCTTGTGGAACCTTGTTTATCTTGTTAAAGATAAATTAGTTAGAAATAGGCAAAATGGTTTTGATGACATAGCTGGGTCTGGCACATGTTTGCTCAGAAGTTCAAAAGCGCTCCAAGTATTACATACGTTTTAGTACGAGCAAGTGATGCTAAAGATACTGTGTACAACAGTTTCATTAATTGATTGCTCATTACTTTAAGAATAATGATGCTTATGGAAATAGAGAAATGAAAAAGAGGGAGAAAGTCAACATTCATCTCAAGGGACAGCTGTCATGTTGCTAACACATTGGGATATTTCTTCCGTTCTGTTCCCCGGTGTGTGCAGAGGGATTGCAAACTTAAGGTTATACTACTGCGCGGCTTACCTCCCTTCACAAAACTAAGGTCAGGTGTTCAGTTTACTCCCATGTCTGTAAGTGTCACTCAAGAATCTGCCTTTTAGGGAGGACTCAGAGCGCCTATGCTGAATTGCGTAACGTATCCAGGTGCTTCTCGGCTTTTGAACACGTAGGTTGTCTTTGGTTTTTACTGTTATACATGACATCATGGTGCACATCTATCAGCAGATCCACCACTGGATTTCTTATTTTCTCAAGATGAATGGCTAGAAATGGAGTCACTAGTCAGAAGACGAGACATTTGAAGTGTGCGTGTGTTAGTCTGACCTCTGCTTCGCGGCTTCATATTCTAAGATTGGATAATGAATGATTCCAACCCCCTGGACAGTTGAGAGGGCCACTGAGAAGACCCGCTGCAAGCCTTCAGGCAGCCAGAAAGCAGCACACAGAGATGGCCAGAGCCGCAGCCCGCCTCGCCCGTCCCGGCCGTGGTGCCTGGCAGGCTGACCGGCCGTTCAGGCAGAACGCTGGCAGCTCTGAGACCAGGTTACTGACAGAGCTTGTTCCCTCGGGAAGACGGGAGCTTCTGCTCCATTTTCCATCCTGTCCCTATGCTCCAGTGGGCTGGAATTGAGCAGATTGGGGTGCAGTAAACACTGCCTTATTTCTGCCATCTTGTGCTGGAAGACTCAGCCAGGACCCACAAAGCCTGATACTGAGGTTTCCCAGCTCAGAGGATTCAGGAGGAGGAATTCATAAATACGGTGCTTCCCTTTTTTGTTTTTCTTTTAAGACAGGATCTTACTATGTAGCCCAGACTGTCCTCAAACTCATGTTGATCCTCCTGCCTCAGCCTCCCGGGGGCTGGGATTTCAGGCATGCGCCACCACATCAGGTGTGGCATTTTGCTTTTTAAGGGAAATTTACCTTCCTGAATATAACCCCAGAGACTCCAGCCATATCACCCTGAGTGCATCCGATCTCATCTGAATATAATCCCAGAATGCCTAGTGCTGCTCAGAGGCACCGCAGGGGCTGTCACCAGGGTGAGTGCCCTGTGTGTGCCCCGGCCTCAGGACCAAGGCAGGCATGTGCAGTTCCTTCCCAGCAGCCCCTGCATCTGCACAGGGCAAAGCAGAATCATGGGGACAGGGACCCGTGTACTTGCGGATGGCTTTGGGCCAGGTTTTGCTCACCAGCATGTCTAAGGGATAATGAGCTCAAGTCACACAGCAAAGCAGAAGAGAGGAGACAGGCCGTGAGATGCCACCAAAGCAACTGGTGTGCTGAGGGACAGCGATGGCTCGGGAGGAGAGTCTCATCTCATCTTTAACTTGCATCTGGTGAAGATTGATTTCCTACGGCTAATCCAAATTTATGACACATGCCGTGATCTTTAAAGGACTCAATGGAGCATTTAATAGCCCAACACCTTCCTGATTAGTACTCACTTGACCTGTGACCCAGAGTGGCTGCAACTGCCCCGCCCCTCCTCCTTCCAGGGCTGAGGGAGCGCGGCCAGCAGGTGGCAGTGGAGCAGGGCAGCCCATGACCAGAGCGCTGGTCACCTGGGGGCTGGCGCTACCCCGGAGTGGGGGCCGGTGGAGAAGAACCAGCAGGCTTACCTGTGTCTTCTTCACACTGGCACTTGCCAGGGACTTGGTAGATTTGCCCTCTGGCCCCGTGTGCACAGGCACGTTCACAGAGCGTTTGGTGTACACCTTGCTTCTCCTACACGCGGTCTCGACAACTCCACAGGCAGGGATTCTAATCCCTGTGACAAACGAGAACACTGTCTCCTAGAAGTCTGATCGTTCCCCCAATTACCTGAGCTGGGCGGCTATGGGGCCGGGACCCAAGGTCACCTCAGAGCAATCCCAAAGCTAAGACTCACCTCCAAGGATGCCTGGGCCACTGCTGTGGGTGGTGTTTGGATCTGATCAGAAACCCTCAGGTCCTCGGGACAAGGTGTGAGCAAGGGAGGAAGTAGAGCCAGGCTAAAGGTCTCTACATAGGTCCAGAAGACAGGCAGCAGGAGAGTTTGATCCTGGATTTTGTTTCTCCATAGCATCCCACCTGGGGAGCCCTGAGAGAATTTGGGGGTCACAGAGCCTGTGTGACCACGAGGGAGGAGTGACCTCTGCACTGCTCCATCGTGGTCACGCATGGGGCTGCAGCAAGGAGCTTCTGCAGGAGGTCTCCTGCCCAGCCTTGGCTTCCAGCTGGTGGGTCCTTTCTCTCAAAATACCTCTTGGCTCTGACTGAAGATTCAGGAGTGTGTCATTTACTAATAATCTGACCACCCACAAACTCAATGGTTTAGCGCAATAGTTCTGTGGTTGGCAGTTTGGGGTGACACCAGCTAGGCAATTCCGCTGGTCATGCTGAAAACACTGCTCAAGTGGGCCTGGGGCTCTGTCTCCCCTCGTCCACACATCTTCCTGTTGGTCTTTTCCAGGCCTCCCTCTAGCCTGCCAGCCTTTGCTTCTTCACACGTGTTCTCGAGGTTCCCAGAGTAGAAGCAGAAGCCATAAGGCCACTTGCTGCAACTTGTTGTTCAAAGCAAGACACAGAGCACCCAGTTCAAAGGAGAAGGCTCTGCTTTTTGACGGATGAACAAAGTCACATGAAAATGGCAGTAGGAATCAGTGTCGTTGCTTTGTCATCCCACCCGGTGTTCTTCAAACTTTAATGTGCACACGATGAGCCCAGGGACCTCATTATGACCCAGGTTCCTACTCAGTAGCTCAGGATTGAGTCCCGAAGGTCTGGGTTTCCAGCAAGCTCTCAGTAGTGCCGATGCAACTGTGCACAGATACAGTTGGAGCAGTGAAGTTCTAATCATTGCACGGGAGCGTGTTCATGCTCCTTACTGCAAAGCAGAGAGATTGCTGAGCTGGCTGATAAGGTGACTTTTCCCAAAGGTGGTGGGCCATGCAACCAGTGAACTCAGTTAACAGAGTCTGTATAGCATAGGTCTGCTGCAATTACCAACTCCAGGGGCTGGGATCACCTATCTGCTTGTATCATTCACTTTCCCATCACTGAAACACATACCCAACACCTACAACTTAAAGAGAAAGAGGTTTATTTTGGCTCATGGCTTCAGTGGGTTCTGTCCATGGTTGGTCAGTTCCAAGGTAGAAAAGGCCTGTGGAAGGACCTAGCAAGGAAAACTGCTCATATTATGGTGGTCACAAAACAGGGAGAGAAGGAGGAACTGAGGGTGGGAACCCAACTTTCCAGGTCCCATTCCAAGTGACCCCCCCTCCCCAATCAGGCCCCCACCTCCAAACATGAGACTTTCAGGGGACATTTCAGATCTAAACCATAACATTTCGACTCTGGGCCCCAAAAGGCTCATACCTATCTCTTTATGAAAAATACATTTAGTTCATTGCTAAGAGTTGCCAAAATCCTAACAGTTCCAGTACTGCTGGAAAGTCTAAGTCCAAAGTCTCCTCAGACTCAGGGCGAAGTCTTAGCTTTGAACACCTGTTAAATAAAACAGAAAGCTAAATACTTCCAACATACAGTGGCACAGGGTAAACACTCCCATTCCAAAAGGGAGGAATGGGGGGTAGAGAAGAATCTGACTAAAGCAAGACTGAAACCCAGCAGGGCAAACTTTAAACCCTACAGCTCCATGTCTAGCCCCCAGGCAGGATGTGGTGACATGTGAATCCAAAGAGCTTGGACAGCCTTACTCTATGGCTTTGCTGGTTGCAACCCTCATGGCCTCTCCTCCCTTCATGTCCCACAGCTTTCCTCAGCAGATGTTCCACATTTCTGGCATCTCCAGCTTCCTGGAATCTCTACCACACTTTCTATTTCACTCTCACAACGTCATGTACTGTACTTCAAGGACACACTGCCTGGCCTGCCAGGCCTTCTGAAATCTGGGTGGAAGTCTCAGTGATCTTGAAACTCTTGCATTCTGCATGCCTGAAAAATCTGCCACATGAATGATGCTAAGGTCTGCCACCAGGGGAAGCAGTAGCCAGGCCCTCTTGGACCATAACTGTAACAGCCTCTGAGTACTGGGATGGCTGAACTCAGGGATATACTTCCCTACCTGGGCCTGGATAAACCAGGTTCCCTGGAGGCTCTCTTCTCAAAGCAAAGTCTTTCAAATGTGTTTGCCCATTAACACTCTTGAGCCTGCGGAGGATAGGGTCTGGCCAAGTCTTCTTATTATCTTGATGCAAAGCACTTGCCTTCTTTCCTGCGTGACTCTTTTCAGCAACCATGTTCTGCTGGGCCCCAACTTCGTACATGTTTCATTTTTGATGGAACTGCAAACTTTTTAAATCACTCAGTTCTATTCTTTTCTCTTGATTCTCACTATAAATCTGGCTAAAAGCAGCCAGCAGTATCCATGTGTCTTAGTTATTTTTCTTGTTACTGAGACAAAATACCCAAAAACCAAAGTTAAAGGAAGAAAGGTTTATTTAGCTCTCAGTTTGTAGAGGTCTCAGTGCATAGTCGGCTGGTTCCAAGGCAGGGTGGCATGGCAGAGGGGCATCACAGAGCAGGCAGGCAGAAGGGAGCAAGCAGTAAGCAGGCAACAAACAACCAATAACAAGCCTCTTTCTGTATATACCTTATCTAGGCTACCCACCCTTAGGGTAGGTAGCACTCACATCCCTAATCATATCATCACAGCCTTGACCCAATCATCATACACCCTAGATCCAGCCATCTCCAAAAATTCCCACCTATGGTCACGTGAGGCTTGGAGGGGGGCATTTAGACACAAACTATAACACCTGCCACAGCCTGAACACTGGACTGCCTTGAGATTAGTTAGTCCTCTGAAAGTGTGAGCTAAACATTTACTCCTCTAAATTCCGGGTGTCAGTCATTTTTCCCAGCAACAAGAAAGTGCACCAATGCAATGGTTTTGTGATCACATTGGAAAAATCATCAAACCTCAATGTTTGCTTTACTAAATGTTCACTTTAGCTTTTAAAACTGCCATCAATTGGATAAGAAGGTGATCTGGCTGTGTCATCTGTCACCCCATTGATCACCGGGCTTGATTTGGCTGGTCTGGCTGTCTAGGTGGGGGTGCCCTTCCTCCCTCACCATGCCATGCGCATCCCTCCCAAAGCTGCGTACTCAGAGAAGGACCACTCCCTCGGTCAAGGTCATATGAGTAGCTACACTTCCCTGCCAGAACCTCCAAACAAGCTCTGAAAATGCCATCCATCTCTTTGCTAGAACTTTTAAAATAATTTGACATTTCAAGGACTTTTAGGACAGATTTCTTAGACCAGATGGGCAGCTCTCTGAGTCCAGAACAGTCAGACTGCATTCTGTCACAATTCTCTCCCAGGGTACTCCTTTCCTATCAGGGTTCACGCATGCCAACACCTCAGACAGGCAGCTGCTTGGATAGCAAAATCCTTAGTTAAAGTCTGGGACTGGCTCTAGTTACTAGGAACTCAGAACCTATTTCTTTCTAATACAAACTAACAATGTCATTTGTAACATGATAAAAATGGGTGTTCTAAGTGTGTGCCTGTTCTTGGCTGGTGTGGAAGCAATCGGGCACTTGTGATCAACAAGTACAATTATCCTTTTGATGTCACCAAACCACTTTACTTTTGTGCTCACATATACTTATCACCTGTGGGAAACCGGGGCAATGCATTCTTTTGATAGTGTGGTGTTACAAGATTTTGAAAATTATAAGAAACAGACATAGATTATGTGCCACAAATGTGCTTATCTTTCTCTTTGAATGAAAACAAATAAAAGTCAGGCATCAGGGCCACACTAAGACACAGTTGTTTTTTAATGATTGTCCAGTTTCCTTTCAAAGTGGAGAGGTAAAAGAATGCTACAGCTCGATAAGGAGGAGAAAAAGTTCTGGCTATAAGTTAATAGAGTGCTAATATTCAGGGGAATAGTAAAGATTGATTAAAACAAGCCTCCTGTTTTATAGACAGGAGATCTAGGGCTCTGAGAGGTGACTGACTTCTCTGATGCAACCAAGCTGGCTTCCTGTCACACTAACCCACTCTGCAGTGAACTAGAGACAGGTAATTTATCAGCTCAGGTTGCTGACATGATGTTGGGCTTTCTTTTAAGATTTCTTGCACCTTTCTTGGAGACTTCTGGCCCTCTATTTGAAGTTATTCCAAACATTTGTTCAAAGTCATGAGTCTGATAAAAGCACTAGTTTCCTCTTATGGCCCATCCCATTCTTTCCTGGAAGTTTCTCATTTCACACTATAACGTTTTTATTAAAGTCCCACTAACAAATGAAGGAAATAAAATCCTTCTAAGGGTTGCTTTTGCCAACTTCCTCTCTCTCTGTCTTGCCTGTGTTTCATTATAGCTAGAAAGAACAGCAAGAAGCCAGTGATAGCCGTATCACCCATGGTCTTTCCAGAATTGTATATGAAGCTGGTTTCTTCTGTGATCTTGTCAGGGTTGGAGGGAGAGAAAAGGGAAGAAATTCCATGAAATATGCTGGACGTTTTGCTTCTGCAACCCATTTAATACCCATGACAACTTTCATCTGTCTTACTGGGGAGGAAATAAAAGCTCAGAGAGTTTAAGTAACTTGCCAGAGATCAAACAGTTAGAACAAGATGGCACGAAATCCTAGTCTCTAAAGCCTTTGATCTTTGCCTTATATCAGTGGCTCCCAAATGTTTGCCCGGGTTGTGCTAGAATCATTGTGGAGATGTTCAAACATGAATTTTCAGGATTCATCCCGTAACATAACATTACCTTGTAATTCTGGGTTGGGATCCAGAAATCCTACTCTATATTCTTAAATTTTTATTTTACTTCATATGCATATACTAACATTTAATACATAACAAATTGTCTCCAAACTTTAGAAGTTTAATACAAACCTTCATTTGGCTCACGCTTCTGAGTAGAGAATCTGTGCTGGCCTCTGCAGGCCGGTTCTTCTGCTAGTTGTGCTGGTCATGCAGCTGTGGTCAGCAGCCAGGCCAACCAAGGCCTCCACTAAACAGTGGGTGCTTGGTCCACGTGGCCTCATCCTCTGGAGCCTAAGCAGGCTCCTCCACATGGTGGCAGCATCAGGGGTCCCAACAGGGGCAAGAGAGTGCATGCACCAGTGCACAAGGCTTCCCAGGAACATCCTGGTGTCACTTGTCTTACTGTCCCATCAACAGGTCACACCCAGAGACGGTGTCAGGGAAAACGCAAGGTCAAGGATGCAAGGACCATTTTGCAACCAGTCTAAATATGGAGATAAACGCAGACCTAGATATTCACTGAGCACACATGCAGATTAAAGCTCAAACCATGCTTAAAGTAAATATTCCTGTGCTGCCTCCAGACCTCTGAATCCTAATGCTACCTTTGAGAAGCAAGCACGTTCGCTACATATGTTTTCATTTGGAGGTGTGCCATGGTCTGAGTGCCGCTTGCCCCACATAAAGTCTCACGTTGTAGTTTAATACCCATGGTGAGGTACTAAGAAGTGGAAGGTCACTCTCACTGTAGTGTCCAGAGGTGGAGTCCTCCAGATGGCTAGGGTTAGATGAGATCATCAAGGTGGAACCTGTGCCGAATCCTGGTGGCTTCAGAGGAAGAGAGAGACTGGAGTGCACACACACGCGTGTACATGTCTCTCAGCACGGGATGCCCTGCGTCACCTCTTGACTTCGCCGTCAGAGGCAGCAGCCCCCAGCCGAGGATGGAACCTCGAGCCCAGCACACCTCTTCTCACACACCCAGTCTGTGATGCTGTGTTCTTAGAACCAAGGACAAAGACATGGTGCATAACGTTTATTGTCGTTCAACAATCTGAAAATGATTACAGTTATACGAACACACCTAACTCACAGCCAAACTGTTCGGCAAGGTCTGACAAAACCACATAGCCCCTCCTTGCTTTGACCTCCTTCTTGGCAACCTCTTTCCACGAGCTCAGCTGGTTCTTTTGCAGTCACCTCCACACTGCTAAGTGATCTGAGTAACCGAGGCCACTGTCCTCCTCCAGATGGTCTGATTCTGCTCCCCGTTCCCGCCTGGAGCCACGGCCCCTGCGCCCTCTCTGGCCCACTGAGCCAGGTCACAGCTCCCCGCCCCAGCACAGAGCTCTGCTGGCTCAGGCCGTTCATTCAGAGTCAGTCTTCCTCCATCTTCCCAGCTTCCAAAGTTTCTTGATGTCTGATGTTGCTCCGTCCCGTCCGTCCTGTGGTCCTATGTGTCTAAAGTCCCTTTGGCACTGCGTTAGTGAGACTTCCAGGCAGAGTAAAAGACACCTTCGTGTGCTCCATCTTGAAACCCTGTAACGAAATATATAGTAACTTTCTACTATGAAAGCAAAGAACTTTACTCATATGTATTATCCCTTTCCCCCTCTCATTCCCCTTGATGAGAATGGTTATGCTTTTATTTTTAGCTTATTTGTGCCATATTCTAGGCAGTAAGGATGTGGGAATGAGTAAAAGCATAAACTATATATACATACTACACATCATTGCTGCAAATGTAAAATTACTTTCTATAAAATAACACACCTGCACTCATATGGGTCTTTTTTTTTTTATTATACCAGGGATTGAATATGCTTTATTCTGAGCTAGGATTCCAGTGTTCTGTGAGCCTTTTAAATCTGAAGTTTTGTATCTTTCTTTAGTTCTAGAAAATACCACCAATTTTTTTTTTTTTTTTTTTTTTTTTTGGGTTTTTCTCCAGTACCGGAAACCGAACTCACGACCTTGCACTTGCCAGGCAGGCACTTTGCCGCTGAGCTAAACAACCCCCCCACCTATTGTTTTAAAAATATTCTCTCACTCTACTTCCTGTTTCCTCTTCTCAGACTTTACTTTCACCTTCCGTGACTCAGCGCTTCCCCGTCCCTGCACCTTCTCCTTGTCAACTGCCTCTCTCTTTCTCTCTCTCTCTTTCTCTCTCATTACAGCCCGAGACATTTTAAAATATAGCATCAGAACTTTATTACAGTGATTCCATTTTTAATCTCCATAATTATATTTATTAACTTTTAGGACATTTTTCTCAATGCTCTTCTGTGTAGCTGTGAATCCTTATTTAATAAACATGGTAGTCACTCAGTTTTGTCTGGAGAGAAATTGAACTTCTTTAAAGTTTTCTTTTTCTCCAGAAATTCTGCTCTTTTGGGCAGGCCTGTTCTAGCACGCTGGCTCACTTGCTTTGTTCAGCTTGTTTATTTAACGCTGGTGAATCTCGATTGTCCCACCTTACTTGTGCAGAATAAGCCTGACATTTACATGGTCTAGAGCAGGATTGAGAACCTTTTAGAGACCAGTGCTCAAACTGCAGCCCCAAACCCACTTACTTATTGCAAAGCACCAACACTGCAATTAAACCTGAACTTTGAGGTTTTTGTTTAGAAATAACAACTCTACATTAACATCTTTTGTCTTAAAAGAAAAACAAGTAACACGCACCACTGGTCTAGGGCCTGGGGTCGCCTCTGCCCCATGAAGGCCTATTGCCTATATGCCTATCAGCAGATTAGTGGGCCCACCAGGGAGCTTCACTTTTGGGGCCTGGCAGGGGGTCAGGTGATTATTTAACGCCCCTCAGATATCAAGAGAAAAAGGCTCCAGCCCAAAGGTGCAGCCTTCTCACATCCAGGCATGTTGCTCCTATAGTTTGGATTCTTCCCCCAGAGCCAAACTCTGACACTATATTAAAAAATAAAATGTGTATAAATTTTTAAAAATTTGTTACAGTAAAAGACACAATGCCAACAATGAAGGGATATATGTGTTCAAAGTAACGGGAATCACTGGTTCCTAGCCTTTTGGCTGAGATCAAGTGAGAAGTGAAGGAGGGTATTTCGATTATTTTAAAGGGAATTAATAGCAATGTGTCTTTTATCTAATTAGCAGTTTAATTTAAACATTCACCATATTTTTGATCAACCCTCTTATCAAAGGTTAACAGAAATTTCTCTCAAATAAAGATATCACGGCATATCCTCACCCACCTCATTCACTGGGTCTGGTGCCGTGGGACCTCTGGCTCTTCTCCACATCACGGTGACCAAGAGAGGTCAGTGTTTGGATTGGTATGAGATGTTGCAGCAACCAGCAAGTGCAGCTAAAGACCCTCAGGAAAGAGGTCCCCAGAGCTGCTGCAGGAAGTGGGAAGAACCATGGGATAAGTGTGCAGGAGGAGGGAAAGGGGAGGACTTTGAGGGATACTAATGGCAATGTGTCTTTTACTGTAATGTTTTAAAATTTAAAATTCTCCATACTTTTTAAAATCATATCTCGTGAGCTCAGCACCTCGGTCTGCGCCCCGTGCATCTCCCACTTTGTGAGCCCCATCCTGGAAGCCCACCCTCGCCCTTCCCCACTGCTCCAAGACGCAGTGCCCCTGCTCGAGGTTATTCTTCCAGGTTGCTCTGCCCTCCCACAGGACCACTGGTCTCCTCACCGCTCCCTGCTTTGTTGATGAACTGTCTCCTGATCATGCTGTTGTCACCTACTGTAGCTATGTCACAGTGAACCAGCCACCAGGTGATTGAAAAGCACAGCCAGGTAGAGGACCAGAGCCGGGAGATGCACAGGTCCTGTGGGCACCAGGGAAACCCACGCTGTATTTCCTTCTTCCCTTCATAAAATTCCCCTTGGTGACAGACCCAGGCAGGGAGCGTGGTCGTCCTTGGCATAGACTCGAGAAGTCCCTGAATCCCAGCCATAGCCATGCGCTGTGTGGGCAGCAGGCCTCGGCTGTGTTCCTGACTACACCTTGTGGATGGCTCAGGGCACGGTTCTGTACAGCTCGCACACGATGAAGCAGAAGGAAAAGCGCCCCAGAAACGCATCTGAAGAAGAAATTTTTCCCAGCTAATGTGACTGCGGAAGCCGAGAGGAAGCTGCTGTCCAGCCGGCTCCCTCGGGCCCAAGCGTCAGCTGGAAACCTCCCGCTCTGTGGGACAGGAAGCACAACCCACGGGACAGGTGCCCTGGGGCTGTCCGCGGTCCCAGCCTGGACTGTTCTTCACTGCACAGAGCCGCTGCCTCCCCAGGCTGGTGAGCAGGGGCTGGCGGCAGCAGGTGGCGTCTGCTTTCCCTTTCCTGTGCCGCTGGGGAGAGGGACCCAGCACCCAGGCCTGGATCCTCACGGCTGCATCGCATGTCCCTGGTTGGCCCAGGGGCTGCGTGGAAGTGCGTGGTTCCCTGTGGGCCGTGTCGCGCCCTGGGTGGGGTGAGTCAGCTCCCGGCAGGGAGAGGTGGAAAGCAGGCACGACCTCAGTGTGGAGAGCAGGTGCCAGGAGGGCAGCAGCACAGAAGGGTCTGAGACTGCAAAGAGCGGTCCAGGATTGGAGGCGGATCGTCCCCAGGTGACTGCCTGAGGGGGGTTAGCACCTCCATGGCTGCCTTCACCTGGAGGAGGACTTGGTTTCGTTCACGTTCAGAACTGCAGCTCAGTGACTCGGGGTCTGGAGCCTCTCAGAATGGTGTACAAAGCTGGGCAGGTCTGCGCCTCTTCCTTGGGCCTCACCTTGACTGCATTCCAGTGTTCAGAGGAGCACACCATTCTGAACAGGTTAAAAGCCACAGAGAGGCCCAGGTGAGGGGCCCACGCCGGAGCTGTGCGCAGGACTGGCAGCCTGTGTCCCTCCTGTCAGTCTCATAGATCCGATCAGCCTGGTTCCTGCCCACCTGGACCCGAGACCCCGGCCGAGCCTCTCCCTCCCATCTCCTGCGAATCTCCATGGGCTTGACCTCGTGTGTGCTCGCCCTTCCCACAGGAGCTTTTAAACCAGTGAGGAAAAGACAGGCTGTTAATAAGTGCAGTTGGGATGTCTAACTATACATTTAGGAAAACGAGCCTGCAGTTCTCACACAAAAATAGATTTCATCTGGCGTAAGCAAGTAGACAGGAAGTCTCAGCAAGAACTTACTAGGAGACCTTGTGCTGGAACACCAGTGTGTTTTAAAGTATGAAACAAATTTCTCAACAAGCTCAAGGGCATTTATCATAAAAGAAAAGTAGGTGAGGATTAAAAACCCTGAACATCAAATAGTAACATGAAAGACTAAAAGGCAAATAAATTAAGAAATAATATATGAAATGTGTAGACTAGGATTAGTATAATTAATCTATAAAAATCCCTAGAAATCAATAACAGAAGATGAGTTCTCTGAAAGACAACCGGTTGGGCCACAGACGTGAACAGTTAGTTTACAAAAGATGAACTGCAAAGTGCTAACAAGCGTGTGAAAAACTTTCGTTTTACTTATAACTAAAGTAAGAAAATGAAAACAATGAGACTTAAAATTACAATGATCAGAAAAGGAAAATCATAAGCAAGTGAATCCAGGCATATCCTGCTGATGTAGTTTAAATTAGTTCCACATTTTTTAGAGTAATTTGATGGTTTTCAGTTTATAAAACTATCAGGTAAGAGAAGCTCTTAAAATATGTGCATTTTTGATATAGCAACTCTACTTCTGGACATTTAGTCTAAAAAATAGTCATTTGTGTAATTAAAGAGGTAAGTTCAAGGATATTTATTGCAATGCTCTTTGTATAATGAGAAATGTAAAAATTCCACTGTTTATTAATAGGCTACCAGCTGACAAAATTATGGCCCATTTTTACAATGAAATGCTGTGACTATCACAAATACTTCAGAGGAAATATGCCTACAGATGTGGAGGTGTGCGCAACAGGTGCAGGAGGTGGGTTAGGAGAGCGAAGCTCCTGATCCTACTCTGATAATGTGTGCTTAAGTACGGGACATACAGAAGGTGATATCTGGGCAGGACTGCCCTGCAGAAATGTAATGCAAGCTTCAAATGTAGTTTTGAATCTTCTATCAGCCCCATTTATGAAGGAGAAAAAGACTAACACAACTAGCAACGTGTGTAGTCCGATATGTGTGGTCAGCTTGGACCAGCTGTATGCCCAGTGTCCAGGGGCAGGGTCCAGGTCCAGTGTCAGGACCAGTGGCCACTGACTGGCACAGACCTAGAATTATATTCACCCAGGCTTTTGTAGCAGTCGGGACAGTCCATGTCCTTTTTGTTCTTTCTGTTATTCTGTTTTCTGGACCAATCATATTGGCTTTAAGCGATGCATGTTTACTTAAGTGACCAAAGAAACTTCTCTATGTACTAGAAGGAGAGAGTAAAGAGGATTTTAATATCAGATCAGGCAGAAGTGGACGGGGCAGTACCACACACTGACCTCACATTTCCTAAGAAAGGAGCAGAACTGCGGAGATCCCCACAGGTGAACTCCATTTTATCACGTGCTTGGCTATTTTAGGGAAAGTGGAATTTTGTTCAAGTAAAAATGCTGATTCAACAAAATAGCCAGCACCTAAGCCTTAGGATCAGACATGTCCTGCAGCGGGATGGGGAGCACGTTCGCGGCTCTCCTCCCTGTGGATGCTAACCTCACACAGAGGGAAGAATCCCGCGGCTCACCTGCTGATGGGCCAGGTGGAGGGTGCGTGTGTTCCAGAACAGGCAACATAAAAATAGAACCACTAATCACTGCCTAAATTACTCAGGTCCTTCACACCGAGCAGAATCTAATCAGGGGATTGGGAAGCTCGTTCCGGTCACAGGACACGCTGTGACGCAGGCAGTGGTCCTCAAGTGGCACCGCGGGAGGACAGGAGGGGCCGAGGGCCAAGCGTGCTCTTGTAGGTCAGCTCGCCTCACTGACCCGGACCCAGCCAACCTCCAGGTGTAGCCTCTGCTGCTGCCTCCTGAGGACGCAGTCAGGAGGCCGCCCTGGTGCCGGAGCAGCAGAGGTGGCCAGCCTCTGTCGTGTGCAGGGCTGCTCTGCTGGAGATGGAACGAAGTGGGAATCCCGGCTGTGCTGGGCTCCCACGCCAGGCGGAGAGCAGGCAGGAAGGAGGCAGAATGGCTGTGTAAATTCGTAGGCTGGGCAGCGGCGAGTGGAGACCAGAGGAGGGGCTCTCTGTGTTCCCAGGAGCAGGCGTCCCAGCAGCCCCGAGGAGAGGTGGCGAGGTGTCCGGGAGGAATGTGGCGGATGCACGCAGTGCCTGCCGGTCCATCGGGCCGCTGTGACCAAATGCCGCCCGTGGGGCCATCTGTGAGAGCAGAAAGGATTGCTCAGAGCCCTGCAGGCTGGGAAGTGCAAGGCCGAGGCCCCACACACTAGGTCTCTCCTGGGGATCCCACGTGCTTCAGAGATGGCACCATTGCCCCCATAGGTGGAGGGCGAGACGGCCCCTTCAAGCTCTGTTGTAAAGGCACCAACCCTATGCCCGAGAGCTCCACGACCTTCAGCTGCTCCGAAGGCTGCTCCTCTTACATCACCGCCTTCGGGGGTAGGGCCCAGCATGTGAGCTGGGGGAGGGCGCCAACACCCGGACCCTAGCGCGGGAGAGTACTCTGCAGCCTGGAAGAGGACATTCTGACTCGGGCTGCCGCACGGTGGGGCTGAGAGGAACAAGTCAGCTACAAGCTGCCCAGTTACCAACGTTCTTACGACTCCACTGGGTAAGCACTGAGCAGCGAAGTCCCTGGAGGAGAAGGCAGAGCGGTGTTTGCCAGGGCCCAGGGAGGGGAAGCAGGGCTACTGTCGTACGGGCACAGCTCCCGCTCTGCACAGTGAGAGCGTCTTGGAGGCTGGTTGTACAGGGTGGATGTACTGACTGCTGCTGAACCGAGCCCAAGGAATGGTTCAAGGCGGCACATGCTTTGCTAAAAGCGGCAATAGAGAGTACGAGGACAGTTGCGCCGAGGAAGGGGCCTCCGTGAGAAAGTGACATTTCGGGGAGGACAAGAAGGTGACACGGGATGGCCGTGTGGGACTGGGGGTCCCTGGGCTCCAGGCAGAGGCAGGAGCTGGCCTGGCACGGGTGGGAGACCTGGGGCCGGAGGGTGGGAGGGTGGTGAAACCATCAGGGCCCTGTGCAAGACCCCAAGGATGCTGGCTTTGTGTGGGGAGAGCTCAGCACCTGCTGCAGGTTGGGGTGATGGGAGCCTGCAGGGTGCCGCTAAGGCCGCAACTCGTGAAGCTTTCAAAAAGAAGCCGACAAAGAGACACGCATGGAAACCGCGAGACGAGGCCCTTTCCAGCTGTGACGCATTCTTGTGCGGTGAGGAACCGGCTTTGCCACAGCACTGTCTGACCCTGGTCCTCCCTGACCTCTCGATGTCCCCTGGGTCCCTGTCTGGCTATCAGAAGTATCTGTTTGCCTGGGCTTTTGGCAAGGAGAAACCTAACAAGGTGACCTCCATGGGGAATCTGAAGATGGCACGTCAGTAACAAGCGCTTTCCAGTTCTAGTTTAGAAACAGAAGCTAAACAAGGAAAGAGGAGCTGGAGACGAAGGTGGCCCGATCTGGGCAGTGTGGGCCCCAGGAGGACACTTGGGCAGCGAAGCCCAGGGCAGCACCCCTGCTGGGCATCAGCGGGAGCAGGGGCTGGGGTGGGGCAGCACCGTCAAGGACCCGGGGGAGGACCCCCAAAAGCTTCGTGTCTGGGGCTCCCTCCTCCCAGCTCGTCTGGGGTCTCTTCTCTCGGCCATTCTGGTTCGTACCCTTTTGCTACTGCAAACCCACGTCATAGATATAATGCTTTCTTGAGTTCCGGGTGCTGATGCGCTGCAGGAAGCTGTCAAACCCAGGGCAGTACATGGGGACCCCTGGAATTTGTGAGGGTGCTTTGAGGGCCCCAGGCATCCGGCAGGTGAGTCGGGGCTCGTGCGGCAGTCTTGTGGAGGGCTGTGTCTCAACCTTGAGCTCGGCAAACTCGTACTGCATTCCAGTGACTACATCCCGTGCGTTCTCAGGCCGACCTCAGGCCCTGGGCTAGACGTTTTCGAATTGCAGCCCCTGGGCCACTGTGGCCCACTGTCCACTCCCACCGGGAAATCTCACTGGAAGGCGGCCGCTCACTTTTCACGCACCGTCACAGATGCTCTCTGCCGAAACCCAAGCTGAGTCGCCCGACAAGCTGCTGGGGACTGTGACGCCAAAAAGTTACTCTCCAGCGTTCACGGAAAGCGTTTGTCAGCAGACTGGAGGAGGATCCTGCAGGACCAGGACAGCGAGATGCAGGAATGGGCTCTACAGTGATGGCAGTTGACATCAATACATCACAAACCTGCGCACTACTGTGATAACCAAGGGCCATTGCTTTAGAAATGTCAGCAGAAGGGGCCGGGGATATAGCTGAGCGGCATAAGCACCTGCCTGGCAAGTGCAAGGTCCTGAGTTGGATTCCTGGTACTGGAAAAAAAAAGAAAAAGAAAGAAAAGAAATATCAGCAGAGTCATCCCGTAGGAAGATTGGAGTTCCACTCCAGATCCCGCAGGAAGTGAATTGTGGCCCTGAGGTTTCTGCCAAGGTCACAGAGGTCTCATCCCGGCGGCCTCTCCCCCAGAGCCCCTGCCTCGATGGGACCGGCTGGGCTCAGCTCCTTTCCTGCCGGCCTGCTGCGCCATCGTGGACAGCCACACCTTTTCAGACCCCCGCATGGGACCTTCCAGAGGGACTAGAATTGGGCTGACCGCCCAGAAGACAGGACCAGTCAAGGGAGCTAACTTAAAAGTGAACAAACCAACACCACCAGGGGTTCCCAGGGGCCTCAGGTCAGGCTCAGCGGAGCTGCGAGGTGTCCGACAGTTAAGGCAAACGCAGTGCCATTCGGTATTTGTTAGCCACTGCAGTTATGAGGTCAAAGTAATTCACTGCTTCAACAGTAGGCTGCGCTGCGGCCTTTCCAGGCCTCTGGGCTTTGGGAATGGAGTTCAGGGTAGCTGAGATAAGAAGCAAACAGGAGCAAAGTCAGCCAGGGACAGGATGCAGGGAGGGTGCCACTGTTCACGCTGACTCCCAGGCGTCGGAGACTGGTAAACTGTCACGGTTATTTAACAACAGAACAAGACTTTCTAAATTCACATTTATATTTTTATTTCAAAGTGCTACTAAGTGGTTAGGCCCTCCTCGGCCGCTTGGGCTCTGTCCTTAGAGGACTGTCAGGAGGTGCTTCAGGCCACTGTGAACCTGTGTTACCCCGGAAACGCTGCTGGGAACAGCCAAGGGGTTGTTCCTCTCGCCTGAGAACCAACGCTGCTGCGTCCTCTTCCCCAGTACTGTTGGTCTGAAGGGCACCCCCAGGAGCACTCCTTCCCCAGCCCTCCCACCAGGCCCGGGGGAGCTCTCTCCTGCCCCCACCACAACTCACTGAGGCAGTCTTACAGGACTGTGTCCTCCCTAAAGAAATTGAAACACTTTTTACTCTCAGAGCATAACCTTCTGTGATGTGGGCTCCAGGGGCTTCCCAGGGGACAGCGCGGGCCTCCAGGGCAGGGTCAGATGAGGCCAACACTGGAGAAAGTTGGAAAGGAGGGGAGAGAAAGGTTCCTGTGTCCGCTATGACCACAAGCAGATTTAAATCTGCCCAGGGCTCAAATACGGAGCATGCGACGCTGACAGTCTCTCCCTCTCTACAGACATTGAATGTTGTGGACTCTCCATCCTCACACGGCAGGATTTTATGTCTTGATGCCTTATTTCCTCCTGCAATTAAACATACTGGTGAAAGCTGGAGAGCAAACCCTAGAGATTTGGTCCAGCTGCTATGTCTGTTTTCTCACAATCGGCGGCATTGCCTTGGGCTTCGGGCACACGCACCAGCCCTGCCTTCCCTGGCTTCTCCTAGTGCCATTGCTGCTGAGGAATATCGCCCAACCCTGCCGGTCCCAAGTGGGCGGGGCAGGAAGACCGACTCTGAAGAGAGCAAGGCTGACTTCCTTTATGAACACTGCCCACCGCCGCTCGCCACCATAGTACCCACCCCTGCCTGAGACCCCAGGGTGACAGCCACCCAAGCTGTCCTCTGTTGCGTGATGAAGGCCCCGTTCCCAGTTCCTTCGAGCCCATTGCACGTAGGGCCCCGTGGTGGTCAGAACCCCGTCCCACTCACGGCACTGAAGGTTTGCACCAGGCCAGGCACCGATGCC
Source organism: Chinchilla lanigera (assembly GCF_000276665.1). Lineage (NCBI taxonomy): Eukaryota > Metazoa > Chordata > Mammalia > Rodentia > Chinchillidae > Chinchilla > Chinchilla lanigera. The sequence continues at coordinate 29,278,900 of NW_004955420.1, read as the reverse complement.
CTCACGAGGGGCACACACACCCTTGTGCGTCTGTTGGGAACACTCACTGGGAGTTGTTTCCCGTTTGTCCGTCCGAAGCAGCCAGGAGCCCCTGAAGTCTGGCCTGAGATGTCTTATATTTCATTTTCTGTGTGTCCAGAGAGCTCAGTCTAATCTCAAGCAGCTGCTTACAAAAAATGACTCCCCCTGCTGCGCTGCCAGCCTAAGTGCTGTGTCTCCAACCAGGGCCACCAGGGTTCCTCCCACCCCCGTGTGCGCTCCCCTTGCCCAAGGAAGGCCACCCCCTTGCCCTGAGATCAGCTCTGGGCAGCGCTGCGGGCTGCTCTGACCAGCAGTCTGGCAGAAACGACAGCACCGGTTCCAGACCTCACCCTCACAGGTCTGACAGCTTCTGCCTTTTCTCTCTCCAGAGCCAGCTGCCAAGTAAGCTATCCAACTACACTGGTGACAAAGTGACATGTTGTAAGACGAGGACACCGTGGGGGGAGGGGCGGGGCGCTGTCCTCCCCAGTGAGTCGCTCCATGCAGAATTCGCGTACAGCAGTTTTAGGTTACAAGCGTCTAGGATGGTTTGTTGGGTCATAGCAGATAACAGAACACAGGCCTCAAAAGTATTATTTAATAAACATAAGTCAGCCTGTGAAGTACGCCCGGCTTCCCACTTCACAGATGAGGAGCTGAGGCTCCCAGAATCACGCGACCTGCCCGCCGGCACACAGCTGGTACCTAGCTGAGCTGGCACCGACTCTGGTCCATAGCCTGAGTGTCCGAAAAACCTGCTCCACAGAGAAGCAAACCTCCCTCCCACGAGGTGTGCGTGTCCAGCAGGTCGCCAGACTGCTTGGTTAGCAGCTGCAGACAGCTTCTGGCCGGCCTTCCCTTCACAGTTCCCTGAAAGCAGCCCCATGCAGGCGTCTCGTAACCATCATGGCCCCGTGAACCGTGTCTGGGAATGACAGCTGTTGACAGGGACGCAGAGGACCAGGGACAGCTGGGAGGGGAGCAGCATTTGTCGAGTAGCTGCCATGTGCTCTACATCAGCGGCTGCTTTAATCCTTTGGCAGCCTAATAAGGAAGGCATGATTACCTCTGCTTGCCAGACAAGAAAACCAAGACACAGAGAGGGCAAGAAGCGAGCCCAAAGTGACAGGAAGCAGACAGGAAAGGATCCAGACGTGACCCGGAAGCAGACAGCTCAACACCTCTTTGTTCATCTGATCAGCTTCAGACTTTCTGACCCCATTAAAACCAAAGCCCTGGGCAGAGACCAAGTGCAGGACCCTGAAGTTTTTAATGTGAGAGGTAAAGGGTGATTCTAGTTTGTAAGTTATATTTCTCAATGTAATAAAAGGCAACAGGGGGATAAAAACAGAAGAGAATCAGGAATACGGTTCAAACATCACAAACAGGAAGTCATTAAAATACAGACCTACACAGGAAAGCAAGCAGAACAGAACAATCTCTTGAGTGCAGACTCCTGCAACAGCCGTGCACTGGAGGGAGGGACTCGTGCAGGGCTCCGCAGCCAGGTCCAGGCCTGGGGCTCAAGTGGGGAGCCCAGGGGTGCTTCTCCAGGCCGTGCTCCTTGAGCAGAGACCACTGGTTGCTACAGTGCTTTCGGGAGCTTAAAGATGTTAGGAGAAGCGCAAGCCACCCTAAAAGTTGCCGCACGTGTTGTGGGCCTTGGCTCAGACTCCAGAGGGTCCAGAGCTCCATCGCCCCTGTGGAGCCTCTTGTGGTTTCTGTCCAATGACAGGAAACGTGACCTGCAGCCCGCATCCTGGGCAGCCTGTCCAGCTTTGCAAAGGTACGCCCAGGCAGGCGCACGTACACACACACGCACACACATGTGCTCTCATCCACACGTCTCACACTCATGCACACCCGTATGCATGCACATACATACATGCCTTCACGTGTGTGCAGTATGCGTATGCTCCCACAAGCGTGTGACAAGCCTCAGAGCCTGCCCCTTCTCTTAGCAAGCCACGTACTGGCCTGGCTCCCTGTGGACTCCTGGTAACCCGGGAGGAAGCTGGGTAGCTGCTGCCCCTCCAAGAGTGGGGTTTGGAACCAGCAGAGAGCTGTGTGGGTGCCCTGTGGGCCCAGTCTATTCCTGTCTCCTTTGTCTGCATGCCCAGCACTCAGACATACTCGGTCCGCAGCACAGCTGGGGGTGTTTGAACGGGGACACCTGACCAGCCACCCACGGGCTGTGCCTTTCAGACTCTCGGGGGTCCTCTGGCCTCTGGTTTCCCCAGAGGCTGTAGCAGGGTCTGAGAGGGGCCCTCCCACCTCTGACTTCCCAAGCCGAGGCTACCTTTTACCGCCAGTGACTCTGTTGGAGAGGGCAGGCCTCCTTTCCAGCTTGCACGTGGGAGTGTCTGTGGCTACAGGCAGGAGGGAAGCAGGGGTGTGAGGCTGGCTGAGGGACCAGACTCAGGGCTGGGCCCCTCGTTTTTGCTAAAGAATTGCAGCATCTGGCTCACCCCAAGAACGCCTCTCTTGTTAGGAAGCAGAGGAGAGGAGAAGCAGACCTGATTAACCCCGAATACGTGCTAGAGAAGCCGGCAAAGGCAGAGCCTCGTTCTATAATTTTGTTTAAAGCAAAGCAGCACTATGCCCCTTCCCGTCACCCACTCCCAGCCTCATAAATGCTGCTGGAAGCTCTGGATAAGTGGAGCTGAGGAGAAGCTCACAGCTTTTGTGGAGCCATGAAGTCTTGTGCCACCACCAGGAGGATTGGATGTACAACTCCCAGCTCCACATCACTTGCTCCTCTGCCCAAAGAGATGATTATTACCCACTCCACAGATGCATGTACACGATCTGTGATCTGTCTGAGCTTCTCTCCGTGCTAGAGCCGGGAAGCCTGACCAGCCTGACCAAGCCAGGCCCAGGCTTAGGGCTGAATAGGCAGGCACGCGCCCAGAATCAGACATTCAGGAGCCGAGAGAGGACCCAGACCCGGGACCAGGGGTCGGAGGAGGCATTGTGCAGTCTTCGCGAGTCTCAGCTTCCTCGTCTGAAAAAGGGAGTAAGAAGAGCTGGCTGGCAGCAGGCAGACACAAGGCAGGCTTCAGAGTGCTATAGAAACGTGAGATGCTGTGGTTTGGCCCTGTGGTCATACGAGGAGAATTCCCTAGGCAAGCTGGAGAAGGGCCTGCCTTGATTGGGTTAGTTCAAGGCTGCTCTTTCAAGATCCCTGTGATCTGCCCCGAGGCCTAGGTTAATTTCATTTTCTTCATCTCCAGGGAGAGGACGTGTGCACCCACTGAGGATGGCTCAGGGGTTCCCAGCCCGGGTCTCCGGGTGGTAGGGCAGGAGGGGCCCTGAAGGCCTGCTGCTCTGGGTGGCTCCAGGAAGGCTATTTTGAGGCTTCCTCATCATAAGGATTTTCTCATCTCACTCTGCAGTTGTTCTTCCTTTCTGCCAATCTATAGTAGGGTTTGGTTGAATTCATTTGATGAGACACTAATCAAACAACACAAAATAAGCTGTCACAGGGCAAGGATAATGCTAGTTAAGTGATGCTAGTGAATGTGTTTGTAGCCAAAGGTCAGGCAGAGAGTACCCAGCCTTGCAGATCCACCTGAGCCGAGCCTTTCCTCAAAGCAGAACTTCTTCAAATCCAAGAGGACAGGAGAGGGTCTTCTGAGATTCTCTTCCTCCAATTCCCACTCCACGGACATCAAGTAAGTACCACCAGAGGGAGGGACTTGGCCACAGTGACCCAGAATTCAGGGGCAGAGCCAAGACTGCGAGCTCTGACACCGGGCGGCACGTTCAGTGGTGTGGCCAAAGCTCCACGCCCGTTCTGTCTGCTTTTCCTCCAGCACATCAAGCCACATACCACGCTTCGACTACTTCTCTGAGGTTCACCCAGAGGACCTGGCAGGACACACAGGTGAGGCATGTCAGGCACCAAGAATAAACCCAAGGCTGGCAGCAACCCGGAAGGAACCAGAAGAATACAATACCTAGTCTGCACACAATCTAGAAAGCCAGTATCCAGATGGGAAGTGAATGAATAGCAAGATTCCTGGACAGTGAGATGTCAGAGAAACGGGAAGACAGGAAGTGCAGAGACAGCTGAGGATGAAGGAGGGCGAGAAAGGATCCAGGATCTCAGGCAGGGGGAGAAGAAAGCCACAGCCCACCTGCTGGGAGCAGAGCATAAAACACAGCTTCCATCCCCAAAACAAAGCTGGGATAGGAGACCACCACAGCCTTCTGTGTGCAGCGCAAGACGGTCCCAGAGTCCCACCCGTTCTTCAGGATCCAGACAGGACAGGCAGCCGTTCAAGTCTCTGGAGGAGGGAGAAGGCAGGTGGGCACCTCCTCCTGTCCCTGCATCCAGGACCTATTTCACCCTGAGCAGAGGGAAGGAAACACAGGCAGCTGAGTTGGTACACAAACATGTGCTTCCCAACACCCTGGTTTGAAACTGAGAGTGGTGGAAGGTCTAAGGGCGACCCCTTCCGGGAACAGCACTGCTCTGCTGGCCCTGGAGAGGGCATGCCAGGGGGGTGGTATGGCTCTCCAGCCGCCCTGGTTGGCATCTGGAGGGAGACCAAAGCCACTGGGTTCTCCTCCCACTTCCGGTCTTCAGCATATTTTTGGAAATACACGGTGTGGTTAAATGTCCTGTTCTCATAAAGATTTGAGCCTTGAAATCTTTGGCTTTATTCTCAGCTGGACCTGGGCCCAGGGTGACCATCACTTAAGTGATTTCATGCCTTGGGGAGCCTGAGTTAGGGCTTTCATGTTCAAAGGACACTGTCCATTGAAGGCTCGGCATTTGGACTTGCTCTGATCTTCTGTCTTCAGTTCTCACAGCCAAAGCAGCCAACTTTAGAAGGTGGCTGTGTTCTCGTCCTCACGTCCCCCCCGCATTCCCAACTGTCTGAGGGTAGCGGAAGATAACACAACACAGGACGGCGGGGCTGAGGCTGCACTGTGGGCTCACCTCGGGCTTTCCGGAGCTTTCCTTCCCAGGGAGACAACCCCTCCCAAGACTCAATTTCATCACGGAAAGCAAACATTTCAACTGGGCTTTGAGGACTGGACTTGAGGTTAACAGAATGGCTTTGAAATCTGCGTTCCGGCAACACAGTTTTAAGTTTTAAATTTGCACAGAATCAGAGGCGGGTGCAAATCCTGTCCTCCCACTGACAGAGCAATGGAGATGTTACTAACCACGTGTCAGCGGCAGACATCCCGACAGGCTGCTGGGGTTCCGCCCGGGAAGGGGTTGCGGCATCCCAGGCAGTGAAACTGGGCAGGAGGGAGCCTGCAGGAAGCCGCAGGGTGGGTAGAAGGCGCACTCAGCACAACGGTGACACATCAAAGCACGCTGCCTGGCATTTGCCTGGAGACCTTGTGCACTGGGCAGGTGCTGAGGACATAGGTTCAGGGCCAGGCAGCCCGGGAAGCCCTGGGGAATGTGATGTGTACAGACTCTCCACCAAGGGGAGAGGAGCAGCACTGCCTGCGATGGGAAGTGTGAGAAGATGACCTGAGAGCCCTGTGCTCAAAGCTCCTGTGCTAGGCTTGTGCCGCACACAGCACTGCACGTAGACCAGAGCCGTGCAGTGCCTTCCTGGCTTCCAGAAGTGGAAACTGGTTGAAAGAGCTGTGTGCCCCTGCAACCCAAAGCCCGGGCCCAAAGGTGCAAGACACCAGCAAGTGTGATCAGGAGTCACTGGGGAGATCACAGCGGAGCGGAGGATGAGAGGGGGAGGGGCAGCCCTGGGCCAAGCCATCTGCAGCGTGAAAGGCCAACTGAGATGCCGTCCTTGGGCCGGACTTCGCAGGCACGGGGCGGTGCTGTGATGGCCTGGGACCTGCGCTGAGGCCAGATGGGTGACGGGGAGACCAAGTGGGAAAACAACGATGGAACCAACACAGCGATCCGCGGCTGGCACCAGGCAGGCTGAGGTTTTGTAGGAGGACTGGAGAGGAATAGATGCAGGCAACGTCTCAGACGGAAGTTGGCTCCTGCTATTTAAGAAGGGAAGGGATGTCTCATAGCAATAGATCATCCTAACGTACTTCAGACCTTCAAAGAAGGCCACAGTGTAAAGCCACTTCCACCCTTACGCAATGCTGCACTCAGATTTGTCCCAGACAGGCATTTTAGTGGAGTGTTTTTCCAGATGCTCTGGAGAGCGTTTTGATGGTGCAAGCCACCGACAGTGGATGTCCTGACATCCTCCCTGCAGAGGAAGCACCCGAACTCCCTCCTGGCTACAGTGCTGACCCATGAGGAAGGGACGACTCTTCAGCAGGGGCTTCTCCTGGAAAGCCAGCCCTGCCGGGGGAACAGAGTCCTTCTGACGCGGTGTAGTGGATGCTGTCGGTAATCCACAGGGACCAGACTAGCACACCCCTCCTGGGCCAGAGAAGTGGGTGCGGCCACCACCCCACAGCTGCCCCATCCATTGGTCTTGAAGCCGATAGAAACTGGGACTCCTATGCCCACCTGGGCAGCCTGGGCAGCTTGCAGCCATCCCTGACTGACTCAGAGCCACAGGATCCTGGCTCCTCTGTATCCAGGTGGGGCCAGCTCTGTGGTCCGGTTCAGCTCCAGGGCACCTGGCGGGTCAGGCCCAGCTGAGAGCACATCTGGTTAGTGCCGTCCCTGCCCCACTGCTTGACCCACTCTGCTGCTTCTGGGAGCACTGCCCAATCCATCCCTGGTAGAACCCTTGGCTGTGCCTCTGGAAAGCCTGGGTTAAGACAGCTGGGATTCATAGAGGTTTAGTTCATAAGAGTTAAATCCACACTGTACGCTGAAACTTACACAGGCCGTTAAATAGAAACCTAGACGTGGTCACAGACATCTGGAAACAGAACCCACCTAGCTCAACCTAAAGACACCTCAAAGGGGCCCTAGCTAGCAGTGTTGGGAGAGCTGAAGGTGGAGAGATACAAATTAAAGGTGAGAGGGCCGGAGCTGCCCAGAGGGGAGCTGGACAAAGGGCAGGGACTGTGTCACCGGAGCCCAGGAGCGGGGACGTCTCGGTACCACTGAGGCTTAGAGTCAGAAACACAGGGCAGCAGCCGGTGACCACTGGGGCTGGACAGGTCACAACCGCTCTTGGTTTCCCATGGGGTCTTCCCACTGGCTGACGTTAATGAGAAGCCAGCAGACAGGAGCCAGGGAAGGGCCTTCCTTCAGGGACCAGCGCTACCAGGAGTAGAGCAGCAGCGAAGAGGGAAGCGGATCTAAGGTCAGGTGACCAGCGCGAGGTGGGTTGGGGGTAGCTGTGAGTAGCACACACAGTCAAGCAGGGTGGGGTCCCCGTCAACTGCTCCTCCCCCCTCCAGGAGGCACAGGGTGGGCACCTGCAGGGAGCGACTGGGAGCCTCGGGGCTGTTTCTCACGCACACCCCCGCTTTGGGTCCTCCTTGGGCCCTCGCTGGCCGAGCCTGGGCTGGCCTCTTCCCGTAGCAGCTGAGCACTGGTGGCCTAAGGAGAGCTCTGCTGTCTCTGCCCCAAACTTCTCGCTCCAGGTTTGCCACTCTGCACCTCTGCTTCTTGTCGTTGGTCTCAGGCGGTGCAGCAGCCTTTAACCCCAACGGTGGGCGGGGATTCATCTCTCATGTTTAACAGGGCGGCCAATGCCGCCGCCTCATCACCATGAGGGTCAGGCAGGCCACAGCGCCCCAAGGCCTGGGCAGGGAGGTGCTGCCCTCCGTCCACGCCTGGCGCTGGTGGGCAGGTCTCCCCAGTGCCATGGGATCCCTGTACCTCTGTCTGCCCTCTGTCAGCCGGATGCGTAGTTTGCAGGAGTGGAAGTGAACGGATTAATCACCGAGTCTGAGCCTCACTCCCCTTCCACACAGCTGGCAAAGCGATTCACCCCAATCGTGTGCTGGCACTCGCCGCAGGGCGGCGCAGGGACCCCTGTTTCTCAAGCCCCAGGATCGGCTTCGCCTGTGGTTCGGTGGCTGCCTCGCTGCGAGCTTGCCGCAGCGGTGCTTTTCCTGGAGCTGCGAGCGTACCTGTCCCGCGTTCTCAAACACAGGCCATCGTCACTGGGGCGTCGGATATTCTGCTGAGCTGCGTGGCTTGTCGCTTAGTATCTCTCTGCTCATGCAGCCCCTGTGCTCTGGGCCCGGGCACCTGGCACTGACCACAGCAGACGGGGGCGGAGAGCAGCCTCAGCTCTCCAATGCCCACTGTGCTGGCCCCGGGCAGAGGCCTGGCGTCTTGCTCTGTGGACTCCTGACTGGGAGGGAGGGCAGGCTGGCGCGTTCGGACAGGTCAGCGTCGTGGACCCTGCGCCTGCCTACCTGCGACTCTGTCTCCGGTGGCTCCTTCTCTGTGGGTGCAGGCGCCTGCCCTCCCACTGCATGGGCCTGACTCTGTCAGTGGGAACGCGCAAGGAGAATGGTGTCTGTCGGAAGCGTCAGGCGACCTCGCCCGAGTCTCCACTCTGCCCTGCACCAGGGAAGGCCAGCTTCAGGGGGCCCCTGGGCTTGCAGGGCTTCTGAGACTGGAAGCCTGGAGCTTGGAACCCCCAGGATTTGGGGACTGTTCATCACACAGCAGCACTGCCCACGGCAACCCCACAGACTGCTTTCCATCTGTCACATGGGGCAACAGCACCTCCTCCTCGCAGCATCCGGCTCCGCAGGCTCCTGAGGAAACAGCACAGGCAGCTTTTTGGCGGCGCACCCGATGTGTGCCACGAGCTACGGGTGCCTCTCAGACGGTGGTGTCCTCATCACTGGCACTAAGTGCGAGATCTGTCCTTTGGGCCCTTTCCGGGGACAGTGGTCATGCTTTTTCGTGGGTCCAGGCTCATCCATGTCCAGGGCTTGGCGAAGCTGAGATCACATGCTGCCTCAGTCAGCTGGGCTCCGGTCATAGCTGCTCCCTGAGCTGACCACATCTTAACTTGAATTTCCCCTCATACACCAAGTGGAGACTGCGTGTGAATCGCAGGTGCTGAAATCCAGTACCAAATCTCTCGGTTTGAGATGGGTGGGCTGAGGGGACACACAGTCCCCACACATCATTAAAGAGCTGGTTTTCTCAAGAACATCAGGCAGGAAGAGTCATTTAATGAGGGGAATAATGGGCTTCCAAGTGAAGATTCCAGTCCTGAGAATTAGGTCATCCTAAATGGAGCTCAGAAACCTGGGCCTAAAAATAGCTGAGTTCTGGGCAGGGTTAAGAGATGAAGCATTTGGGCCCAGAACAGGCAGAAAGTTGAAACCGAGGCTCTCCGCTAAAGCCAGACGCTTCAAATATCCCACACCCCAACACATGGCGATGGTGACCTCCCTGTCAACTCGGCTGGCTCACAGATATTTGGCCAAACTTTCTACTGATGTTTCTGTGAGGATGTTTCTGGATGAGATTAATATCGAAGTCTTTGCTCTCCACAAGGTGGCCAGGCCTCGTCGAATCAGTGGAGACACTGACCTGAGAGGAGAGTTCTGCCCGCAGCTGCCTCCAGATTTGAACTGTGCCCTCCGGCAGGCTCCCGGCCAATACTGGATCTGCCAAGGTTCTGAAAGTGCAAGCCAGTTCCTTACAGTCACACGCACTCTGTCTCTTTCTGCCTCGGTTGGCGCGTGCACACACACACACACACACACACACACACACACACACACACACACTCTCCCTGTTGGTTTCTCTGGAAAAATCCTAACACAAATAGTGAGCTGGAGAAGGTCCACTCACTGCCAGAGGAAGATGACCACTGACCTGCAATCTCTAGGAGAGCTCTCCTCCTAGTGGAAGAGTCTCCCTAGGGAGTCTGCACCCAGGATTGTCTCGGTTCAGGTTCCAAGTCATCCCAGGAGATCTCCAACCTGGAGCAAATAGAAAGCCACCCTCAGGAGGCCCCAGCTCAGGGCTTCGAAAGAGGAGCCAGGCTGGAAGGGCCTGGGAGAGGTCTTTCCATACCAGCTAACCTTCACAAGGTCTGGCTCTCGTTTACCAGAAGTGTGATGAAGCAAAATGCAATGAGCTATCGTTAAGAGAATCAACAGCAAACGTAGACTCCAAGAGCTCCAGGAAATAAACCTCTTGAGTGTAGAGTATAATACCCACATTTAAAATGATTAAAAAGAGGCAGCAGAACACAGACACGAAGTTACCGTGGAATTCAGAGCAAGCTATTTATCTTCAGTGCTTCATTTTCCGTATCTGTCAGTGGATGCTTGACGTCTCCTAAGGGATTCCAATCGTGTTCTGTCCTGGGACCCTGCCCTGGTCACAGTGCCAGGAGCATCCAAAGACATCACGTGCCCTCCTCCCACTCTGCACACGGGCGGAATCAGGTCCCCTGAGCCAAAGGCGTCATGGAGACCGCAGTGCTTTCACTAAAAGCCCGCTGCCTCTGGGAAAATGCCACTAAGAGCCCGCGCACTTCCACCTGAGGAGTTGCTGAGGGCCTGAGCACAGGGGCAGAGGCCTGGGAGCCGCCAGGCTGCTCCGCACCCAGGGGCCTGCTGGGTTGCTGCTGCACTTCGAGGCCAGCGCGGTGAGAAGGGCATGGCTGGGAGGAGCTGTCAGGCCCCAGAGCCTCCCGGGAAGGCGTGGCCCTGCAGCAGCACTGCGGAGGGGCAGGACACAAGGGATCAGAGGACCTGGCCACCTTGCCCAAAGAGAACGAGGGGAAACTGTCTCTGGCGGTGCCAAGCTGGGATGCCGGGGGTCCCTCAGCCAGGGACAGGAAAGGGGGTTTCCTGAGACGGCGAGTCTCAGGCTGGGTTCCTTGGGGTTGTACCAGAAAACCTGAGCCTGGATGGGAGGAAGAGGGGGAGCTTGCGGAGCAGAGCTGGCACGTGTGAGGCGACCTTCGAGCTCCATGACACACAGATGGTGCAGGGCTGGGAAAGGGTAGGGTAATGAGGGCAGCGCGGCCCAGGGGGCCGCACAGAGGTGAGTGACAGGGCAGTGGCGGGGGGGGGCGCACACTCAGGGCTGGCGTGGAGTTGCACCCGCAGTGCAGGTGGCCTGTCCACTCAGGAAGGAAGGTCCCCTGGGGGCCCTAGGAAGTGGCCACTGGGGAAGGGAAAGGATCAGGGACTGGCCATCACCTATCACCGTGCTGGTGACGGTCCCCTTTTCTTTGTCTCCCTGGTGCGGCATGGCCCCCTTTGGGAGGGGAGGGCATTGCCTACCTACCAGGGCGGAGTGCAAAAGTCTCCTCACTGCTGGTGGTGGCATCTTCCTTCAGGGAAGGGAACCTGTTGTTTGGTTGCCAAATATTTGAACTTTGAGTGTTCAAGAACCAGAGTTGTGAGAGGGAAGAAAATAGAACTTTTGTGTGGAAGAAACGAGCGCGTCAGTGAGAAGCTGAAGGGGTCCTAGGTATGGGAGCAGGGAGCAGTCCGGGCTGCAGCCGGGGCCGGAGCGGGCCGTCGGAAGCTGAGGACGGGGCCAGTGATGCCTCCTTCACTCTGGGGACCTTGGGTCGGGCTGAGACTCCCCCGTGTTAGGAGCTGTGGAAGCAGCTGCAGACACCTTGTTAGTCAGCCTGGAATGTGAGTGGGAGGCCATGCTACCCGGCAGACAACCTGCTCTTTCGGGGGAGGCTGCTGCCGACAGCTGCTGTCCACCTGGCAGGCACAGGCTTGTCTGCATGCAGCCCGACACCAGGCACGAAACCCACGAGGGACAGAGCCTCTGTAAAAGAACCAGGGCAGCCAGATGACACGCGTCTGGAGGAGCACAAAGTGCAGACCTACTCCAGGATCCTTGCACTTGCTCACCCTTCCACCTGGCTTTCTTCCTGCAAATTTTTTGAGGCTTTCTCTCACTTCATTCCACTCTGCCAAAAAATCTCTTCCTCGATCCTATCTGGCCACCCTACCTGAAATAACAACGCTCCAACTCTAAGGACCCTGACATGTTCCTCATAACACGTATGACTTCTGGCTTGAGTAATTCTGGCTAGTTGTTTATTGTGTTTCTGTCTCCAAGTTGTAAGCCTTGAAAGGGCAGGGGATTTGTTCACTTTATCCACTGCCGTGTCCCTGTTATCTAGAACAACGTCTGACACATAGTAGTTGAGCAGCAATTGTTGGTGAAGGAATGGGCCATCAAAAGAGAAAAATGGGCCCCTCCAGATAGCTCAAAGGGGCTTCATTTCCAGTCTGTGAGGTGTCACCCAGCCCCATCCTTAGCTCCTGCAAGCTGAAGAAGACTAAATCGTCTAGTAAACCACTTGGCTACTAAAAAAGAAGGATTGTCTAGCGCCTGAATTACGTGTAGGATGGGGACATCAACTGATTTCTCAGCCACTACTTCATCTTTGTCTAACTGTCAGAGCTCAAGAGCACCCGTCAGCAGGTTCCTGTCACCATCCCACAGCCCAGGAGGCAGGGCAGTCCTGCTGCTGCGCCCTTGGCTTCACTGTTGTCGATCTTTAATTTAAATGTAACTTGACTTTCTTCTTTAGAGAAATACAAGGATGACATAAAATAAACTCAGTGCAAGGAGAAAATGAGTAAATTTCCTCTGAACTACGAGGACCTTTGAGCATCCTCTTCAGAGACAAACACTGGCGTCTCATTTTGGCAGTGAGTGCGATGAAATTGGTCACTTTCCATGCATTGCCTATCCGTTTGAACATCCTGTTCTCCACAGCTTCTCACCCTTTTTCCATTCAGCTCTATGCATTTTTATTAATCTATAGTTCTCCATGTTCTGGAGACATGTCTCTGTCAACTGTAAGTCCCAAATATCATCTCCCACTCTGTGCATTCCAATTTCATGCCTTAAAGGGGATTTTTAATGACAAAAATTTTTTATTTGCATCTAATTTTTAGTAATCTTTTTCTTTATGGTCAGTGTTTTTGTTCCTTATTTAACTCAAGAAAATTAAGATATTTCTCTATATTGTTTTTTAAAATAATTGTTGTTTTGCTTTTCAGATTTACATTTAAAATTCACTTGAAGTTGATTTTCATGAATGGTGTAAGGTAGGGAGCCAATTAGTTGTTTTTCCACATTGGTCTCCAGAACCATTTATTAAAAGTCCTTTCTCTAGTCCTCTGCAGTGCTGCCTAGTTATAAACCATCTGTACGTGTACAAGTTGTTTCTGTCTGTTCTGTGCCATTTGTATATTTGTCTAGATTTTTAACTGAGCTCTGTGTGTCTTAATTGTACAGCTTAGTAACAATTCTTGTCTGGTGGAGAAAAATATCCTTTTCTATATTTTTCCTTTTATTTATTTTTATTTTTATTTTTATTTTTTTTTGTTTTTTTGTCCGGTACTGGGAACCGAACTCAAGACCTTGCGCTTGCCAGGCAGGCGCTTTGCTGCTGAGCTAAATCCCCAGCCCCTTCCTTTTAAAATGTCTTGATTATTCTTGGTCCTTTGCAGATCCATATAAATTCTATAATGAACTTACTAACTTTTAGAAAAAGAAAACCGTCTATGTTTTGTTTGAGCTATCAGTTCGATAGGAATTGACATCTTTTACGGTGTTGAGTCTTCTGGTCTATGAACATGGTATGCCTATGCATATATAAACTGATGCACTGTATAGTGATGTCCTGGTCGCTGACAGACCACAGCATGTGAGGCCAGGCCCATCAGACCACAGAAATGATAACCATCTTAATTTGTATAAGTGTGTTTTATGATGTTTACATAATGATGAAAGTGCCTAATGATGTGTTTCTCAGAATGTATCCCATCATTATGGGATACATGACAGTATACATATTTTTTCCTACTTATATAGTATTTTATGCTATTATGACCAGTATTTCTTATTGTTGATGTATAGAAACAAAACTGACAAATGTACACTGACTTTGCATTCTATAATATTGCTATTAATCTGATCTGCTTATCTGTTGATGCTTTTGGATTTTTTGTGTACGTGTCATGGCATGTTTGAGGAATGGCAGTTTTATTTCTCCCCTTATGATGGCTACTCACTTTACTCATTATTCTCGGCTTAGTACACTGATGGGGTCCTTCAGGGAAATGTTGAGTAGAAGGGGTGATGTCTGCAGCAGTTGCTTTTGCTGGTCCCAAAGAAAAAGATTTTAATCTTTCATCATTAATTACGATGTTTCAATCGATTTCTGAGAGTAAATACCCTCTAATTGAAGAAAGAATTCTCTTCTCTTCCTACTTCATTGTTATTTTTAAAATCAAAGCTATCTTTTGGATTTATGAAAAATGTGATTTTTCTTCTATGTCTTAATGTGGCACAGTATAGTAACAAACTTGTTAATGTTACATCAACTGTACATTCATATTTCTAGACTTAAATTGGTAATGGTATATTTATCTTTTACCTCTATGACTGGATTATACCTGTTAACACTTGGTCTGTGAGTTTTAATGCATAATCATGAGTGAATTTAGCTTCCTTTGGTCTCTTGTTCTGGTCCTGTCAGGTTTTGAATCATAAAATGAACTGAGGCGTATTCTATCCTTCATAGCCTCTGAAAGAGTTTAAGGCTGAAGTTGTTTCTTCCTTAAATTTTAATGGAATTTGATAGGAAAGCTATGGAAAGATTTTAAAAATTATTTTAAAGACTTTTTAAATTATGGATTTAAATTCTTCCATAATTATGAGACTATTCCAGGGTTTAAAATCCTCTCCTGCTGTCACTTTTGATCAATCTCATTTTCTAGGATTTTATCCACACATTAACATCTTCACATTTATGGTACATCATCCGTTGTCATCTGAGTACTATGGGATCTGGTTATGTTTGTTATCTGTGGGTTTTTGGTTTTCAGTTAGTCTTATCAGACGTTTCTCAATTTCATTCATCTTTTCAAAGAACTTGCTGTGCTGGCCCCTGTTTATTTTTCTCTTCTATGTATCTGTTTTCTATTTCATTAATTTCTAAGAGGAAGAACAATTTCATTACTGTATTTCTTTCCCCCAGATTGACTTCAGTTTAATTTCTTTTCTTTCTTGCGGTTATCTGAGATGAACGCGTCTTGGCTAGGTGGGTCTAAGTAAGGTCCAGAGCCAAGGACTAAAGGGGACGTGGGGTCGTTGTCACTCTGTGTAAATGAGGGGTTCAGGCCGTGAGCCCCGCATGCTGGCTCTGTGGACCTGAGCGGGAAGGGTGATTGCAGATGGAGGAAGGCCAGAAGGACCAGGGCTCGAAGAGCTGGGTGAGGCCCGCGAGGGATTGGGGCTGCGACTAAGACACTTTCTAGAACTCAGTCCCGAAGTCCAATCCAGGGAGACAGCGGCCAGCGGGGCAGGAGGGCCGGTGTGGCAAAGACGGGGAACAGAGGTCGAGCAGACAAAGGTAAGAGACGCCACTCCACCTAGGGCAAGAAAGCTGTCAGAGGCCTAGGCACAAGAAGCAGGAGAGAGGGAGGAGACGAGACCTGCACGGGGGTGGCTGCCCATGTGCCCGCTCTGCTCTGCAGAGAGAAGGTGTGGACAGCAAGAGGTACCACAGACGTGCCACTGCTGCCCTGAGTGTCTGACTGACGTTCAGGGCTCCTCCCAGGTCCCTTCTTCTGGTTTTGTTTGTTTGTTTGTTTGTTTTTTGTCTTTTTGAGACAGGGTCTCACTATGCAGTTCAGGCTGGCCTTGAGCTCACTTTGTAGCCCAGGCTAATCTCAAACTCTCGATGATCCTCCTGCCTCAGCCTCCTGTGTGCTGGAATTACAGATGTGCTCCACCATGCCCGGCTATCTCTTCTTGTGTTAAAAAAAAAATTAAAAATTATATTTTATGACTGAGTATAGAAGGGTAAATACAATCCAAACAGGACTTATTATATATGCAACACTATTATTGTGTTCACTTTTTCTTCTGACCTTACTTGGTATTCAACGAGGAACATCTTCAGGTCACCGGAAAGGGTCTGGGCCCCAGAGGTGGGACCTGCTGGGTCGCAGAGATGAGCCAGTCCCGGCCCTGCCTTTTCCTCCTCCCAGTGTGCAGCCTGCCTTGGCCTCAACCTTTTCCATGTGCTTCCGGTCATCCAGCTGCCGGCACCTGAGACACTTCAAGGACTCTCCCGCCTCACCTGCAAGAGCAGGGCTGGAATTATAGGATTTTCCAGCAGGATCTAGGGCGCCAGGCCAGTAGCTATGGGAGCTGGCATTGACAACCCAGCAGCTGGTCTCACGGGCACCAGCTGTGCACCGGGTAACTTGTTCAACGATGCACGCCTTACTGCCTTCTTTCCCCACGCCCCGCAGGTGGATGAACAGCCATGCTCCAATCCTGTGTCTGTCGCTGCAGCCAGGAGAACCCACACGGGGCTGCTCGGGGCGGCTGGTTTGTGAAGAGCCAACAGCTCTCAAATGCCGGCTCCCGGCCTGCGCTCCACAGAGCAGAGAGCGAGGCCACCGCTGCCCATTTCTGTACGGGGAGGGGTCGGCACAGAATGCTACTGTGGTTCACTGCTGTGATAATATTGTTCCAAAAGTTTCCCCGGCCGTGGATATTTTTTAACCTGGGCATTTTCTCGTTTCAATTTCAAATGAAAACTTTAGCATCAGCCAAAGAATGATGGACTGTTTAATTCCATCAAAGCGTGGTGGGATCTTTCTTCCTGGTGTTTTGGTTGGCGGAGTCACTTAATTTATACACACCCGCAGCAGCGGAGCACAGTGCTTTGACAACATAGTGGGCTATGGAGAGACTGATTCATATTCATCATCAGGGTTGTCCTTGTTTGCTTTAATGTGGTGGATTTGGCCCGGGCGGCCGGAGGTCCCATGACTGCCCCAAGATTGAAAATCTAAAGGAATGTGTATTTTTGGAAAATCACTTTTCTACAACACACCAGAGTTCTTGCAGAGGTGGTTGAGTTTGCAAAACTTGAAGTGCAGAGCCATTGTTTATGCTACCCTTCAAGGCGGAGAGGTTGGGAAAGCCAGGGAGGGGGGAGTCCGGAGGACTTGCACACGTGTTCCCGGGTTATCGTTGGTGGAACTTTGGAACAGCCTGTTTCATTCTTTCATTAAAATAGTTCTTATGGTTTTGCCCACAACGAGACATCTGTAATTTTCTCCTGCCATGTCCTCAAGGAGTGAGATCACAGAGTGCAACGACTAACGACAGGGGCCTTCAACTCGGAGAGTCCGGGGTCTGGCTCCTGGCCCAACGTAGGGCGACCGTGGGCTGCGTCCTTTCTCGCTCTGGGTCTCAGCTTCCTGCTGGGTAGAGGGATGGTGGTGGCTCCATGGTGCGCCTGTAAGCTCAGGGCTGGGATAAAAATACTCACTGCGTGTTTAGTGTGTGCTAATGCACAGTGCTCTGACTAACTGTGATTCGTGGCCTCAGACAGTGTTCCCTTGCCCTCGATAGCTTTTCTTTGCCAGGCACAGAGTCCCCAGCAAGGACGAAACTGCGCTCTGGCCCGGGGCAGCCTCCACATGGCTGGGAGTCTGGCGGAAGATGTGAGGGCGTAGGTGCGTCTCCCAGAAGTGCGGCCCCAAGTTTCTGCCCTTGCCCGCCATATTGTGTCCGGCTGCCCATGGGCTGCCTCGCAGGGCGGGGCTTGGGCGGGGCAGAAGGTTTGGGTGTGAAAGCCCACCGGGAGGCTGATAACGATCACTTGGGAGGGACTTAGGAATTGTCCTCTAGCTCATGCAGGCAAGGTCAGTCGGTGTCAGCGTCACGGTCAAAGCATCCTGGTCTGTTCCGTGGGTGGGGATGCCCTGGCAGAGCCCAGTGGGTCTGCCCTGGCAGACCCCAGCCCCTCCTCACATTTTCCAGCTGAGTGTCAAGAGCAACCCCGGGGCTCCTCCCTCTCCAGGGATCCTGGAAGAGAAAACTTGATGTCTCCCCTGGGCTGTGGGAGACCCAGTGAACCCCAGGTACAGGACCAGCACCCTGAGTGTCTCGGGCTGGTGAATAATCCAGGGCTTGCCCAGGGCCTGAACCTGCAACCGCTGTTCATAGAGGGCTCTGCAGCAGCAGGAGCTTGCAAAGCCAGCTCCCCGAGGTCAAAGTGTCCAGGAAAGTCATCAGGGATTGGTCTCAAAAGTCCGGACTTGTATCTCAACCACTCTGAGAACACAAAACAACAGAACGGGAGGGGGTGGTTTGAATATGCCGGTGTGTGCATTTACTGCTTTAGAGTCCGCACTGCTGTGACCCAGGCTTCCCAGGAGAGGGTGGGTGCTGCCTCGGCCTCATGTTACCCAGGGGCTCCTGTGGATGAGGGGGCCTATGGGGTTTCTTGCTTCCCAGGTCACAGCAAGGCTGAGGGCTAAGGGCAACGGTGGCCTGAGGAAGAGAGGTGGGGAGGTCTGCAGGAGCTGCTCCGGGTAGAAGACCCCATCGGCCAGGAGGAGATGCACTGGAAGGAGAACCTCGAGGAGCCTCCAGAGCCCCAGCCCCCCACAACAGACAGGTGGGCCCGGGTCACTCTCAGCCCAGCAGGGTTTCCCAGGCCTGCCTCTCCTCCATTCTCCAGCTGCCAGTCACCCAAGGGCCAGGGACTGTCAGAAGCGGGCCCAGTTTCAGGGGCCTAGGGCTCTGTCCCCAGCTGCACACATCCGCCTGGCCTGCAGAATTCCCCGTTCAAGGAGGAGGGGAGCTGGGACCCCACCCTCCTGCCCTGGGTGTGGCTCTTGAGGACAGCGGGCAGCAGGCTCAGCCAGAGGCTTTCCAGGGCCCGAGGCAATGTGCACAGCACAGGCCCTGCAGAGAAACTTAAAATACCCAGGCAGCAAAGCGCTGAACCCAGCACACAGGCAAGGTGGGGAGCCCTGCGTCGGCCACAGGCAGCACCTACGCAGGGTGTGCGGACTTCCGTGGGGGCTTGAGCCTCCCTCAGCCGCACCTCAGGGGGCCTGAGCAAGCACCCACCAGCAGGGAGAGATGAGGTTGCCAGCTGGACCAGGGACCGTGTGGACACAGGGCGGACTCAGCCCGGTGACAGGTGACAAGGCCGAGGGTCTCAGGGCCGGAGTCCTCCTGGGCAGGCGGCCGCGGTGGGACAGCCCAGACCGCCGGCAGGGTTCCCTTCCACTGGGACAGCCGCAGGCTGACTCGGCTTGGGCGGCCGGCTGTGTGGAGCTGTCGAGGAGTCTCACCTGAGGGGCTCAGTCCTGGCCAGATTCTCCTGGAGGAATCGCGTCCCTGTGAGCCTGCAGAGAGAAGTTCTCAAAATTGTAAAATGATTAGAAGGGGGCAGGGGTGCCACCCAGGTCTCCCAGGAGCCGTCGCCCAAGTAGCTGCCCTTCCCGGCACTGGGTCCCTGGTGAAAGTCCCACCTGACCAAGGGAGATGCCAGGGCACCAGGAAGCTGAGTCCTGAGTCCCTGCGGTGGCCTGTCAGAGGCACCTGGGGGAAGAGGGGCTCCCTCGGGGCGTTGCCCCACCCAGCTGCCCCCAGGCCTCCTGTCCTGGGTGTGTGACGTCCTAGGACCCAGAGCCTGCGGAGCACAGGGTTCAGCCTGTGTGTTGGATGAATGAACAAACGAATGGACTTATAAGAGAAAAGTGAATGGAGATTTCGCGAAGAATTTCTGAGGGTCCCTTAAAAGCTCTGGCTCCAACTCTGCCATCTTTGTTCCATCCCAGAAGCCGCCCCTCCAGGAGAAGGGCTCAGGGGCGCGGTTTGCGAGGCAGAGCAAGGATGGGGTCCTCACAGGTGACACCTGGACGGATCCCACCGGCCCCTGTGAGCAAAGGACCTGCCTCTTGCTGGCTCTGTGCTGGTCACATGCGGCCCACTGCCCGGTGGGGGTGCCCGGCTCCAAGGGCGGGAGAAGGGCAGCTGCGTCCAAGCAGCCCACATTCACAGCTGTGAGACAGGGCAGCCGCCGGTCCCCAGGTCCTGGCTCCCAGGCCTGCCCAACTGGCCTGCCAGAGCAGAGGGGCCCCAGCGACACCCGGAGGGACCAGGAAGCCTGGAGGTGGTGTGCGGGGCCGCCCAAGCCACCTCTGTGAGCCGAGGGCGTCAGGGGCTTTCCCAGGGGTCACAAACTGGTGCTTTGTTTCCTGTTTGGACACAGAGGTCTCCGTGGGGTCTTTTGAGGGGAAAAGCAGGAATTGGAAGATGTCAAACTCTGGCCTCGTCCCAAGATAGATGGGGCCTTCATGGAGGAGGAGAGGGGTCGGGACCACAGGTCTCAACAGAGGGCCAGCAGTGGGCGGCAGGGCCCACGATCCCCTGTGGAGGCCTCCCCAGCTTTGCACCCACTGGGACAGAGCCCCAGGCTGCGCCCCACACCCCTCGAGCCCCTCTCGGCCGCCTCCTCCAGCCTTACCCAGCTCTGCAGCCCTGCATCGCCTGCTCGGCAAACAGGCGAACCTCGTGGCTGAGGTGCCCACCGTTCCCCAGGAAGTCAGCGCCCGCCCCTGCGCCCAAGGCCTGCCCGGCCCTCGCTGCCTGCCCGCCTCTTCCTGGAGTGTCACTTGCCGATTACCGACCCTGACTGCCTTTCTCTCTCCTGGCTGTGTCTGCTGTGACTCTCAGTGTGGAGTCAGGCTGGGAGCAGCCTGAAAGCGGGAAGGGACAGCCCCACGTCACATCCGGCAGGAGCCGAGTTTGACGTTCTGGATGGAAATGACAGCTAGAGAGGCCTGGCTGGACTGAGGCAGAGTCAGAGCCGGGGGCGTACGTTTCAGAGGCCTCCGTGCAGCTCAGCGCGAGCCCCGGGTGTGCACCGGAAGCGACGCCAAGTCCTGTCCTGCGGGTTCGCTTTGCCAGGCCGCCCAGAGCACCCCCACTGCCGCTGAGGGATGACCTCCCTCCCCCAGTTACGACACCTGCCCTGCGGACGCTCAGTGCCTGTCTGGGGCGGCCCCCCTGCAGGAGGAGGGCAGAATACACGACGGAGACTGGCGCCCCAGAGAGAAGCCCAGATCAAAGAGGACTGCAGGCTTCGGCAAGCCCTTTCATCCTGCCTGGTGAAAGGTGGGGCGTGAGGGCTGGGTTAGCAGGACTATTTCATCGGGTTCCAACAGGAGAGGGGCTGCCTGCCCCGCACCAGAGGGACTACAGAGCGCAGCCTGCGCGGATGTCCCTACAACACATTCGGAAGGGCCCTGCGTGTGCGTGTGTGTGTGTGCACGCGCGGGTGTGAGTGTGTGTGCGCGCGCGTGTGTGCGTGTGAGTGTGTGTATGTGTGTGCATGTGTGCGTGTGTATGTCTCTGTGTGTGCATGTGAGTGTGCGTTGTGTGTGCGTGCGTGTGTCTGTGTGTGTGTGCGTGTGTGTCTCTGTGTGTGTGTGCGCGTGTGTCTCTGTGTGTGTGCGCGTGTGTGTGTGTGCGTGTGCGTATGTGCGCACGTATGTGTGTGCGTGTGTGTGTCTCTGTGTGTCTCTGTGTGTCTCTGTGTGTGTGTGTGCGTGTGAGTGTGTGTATGTGTGTGTCTGTGTGTGTGTGTGTCTCTGTGTGTATGTGTGTGTGTGTGTGTGTGTGTGTGTGTGTGTGTGTGTGTGAGTGTCCAGGCTTGCTGGCCTTGGGCATCTCCATGTGCCCTTTATTGTCTAGGCAGCCTTGAAAAGAAGCACAGACTTGGACTCCATGAGTCCTACAGATTCAGACATACCATGAAATATACACATTTTGTAAATGTGTATGGAAAAAGCCATAAAGCAGGGGGCAAAAGAAACACCGAGGAGATGTGGATTTGTCAGTGTGTCTCCAGAGACCGCCCTGAGGATACACCATTCTGAGAATCAAGCTTTCATTTCACAGCGCATCAGTAGGAAAATTAACAAGCTCCCCGCGTCCTGTTCCATAATTCATTCCCTTTGTTTCAGATATTGAGCTAAGCTGGTGACTTTAAACCATGAGAAATGGCTTTTAAATACAGATCTGGGCCTGGCAGCTTGCCTTGCCAGTGACGGACAGCCAACTTGCCCCGTCATTAGGGAGATGGACATCATGTCACTTTGTCATTCAAATTCCCTTTCGATTTAACTCTGTGTCCTTCACGGTGCTGCCTGTGCCGGCCGCAGAGGCTGTGGCTTCCAGGCGGGGTGCTCCCGGCCGGGAGGACCGCTGGGGCTGGATCTCTAGGTTCCCGCTCGGGGCAAGGGCCTGCGGAGGTAGTGGGGTCTGGGGCCTTCTAGCCGCTGTGCTCACCTGACCTTGCCCAAGCCCTCTCTTTCCGGGCGGAACTGCTGGCTATTTGCTGTCACGGGCCGGCACCCTGGGGAAAGCGGGAGGACACAGGCGGGTGACAGCTGAGGCAGACTACCACACGTGTGGCCCCCAGGGCGGGTCCCTCACCAGGCTGACAGGTCAGGGCCTTGCGCTAATTTGGATGCTGACACCTGGTGACAGAGCACGGGAAAGTGATCTGGGAGAGGGAGCAGCGCTGAGCGCAGCTCGAAGTGACGGCTGGGTTGACTCCGTGCCATCAGAGTCCCGAGGCACAGCTGGCCCCTCAGGGGCTACTGGGGTGTCACGTGGGGAGGCAGGGCACAGGACACAGTAGCAGCCGTGTCCTACAGAGTCGGAGGGGTGACTTGGACACCACGGGGCCTTGCCAGCTGGCTCTGCACGCCCTTCATCTGGACCCACCGTCCCTACTTCCTTCTTCAAGCCAGCAGAAAGAGAGGACGTCCCCGCAGCCACGCAGGGGAAGTGCCACGCCCAGGCAAGTGACCCCGAAGGACTCATCAGGTCTGGGAAGAGTGACAGGCTGAAGAGGGTCAGACGCCCAGCTCAGCAGCTTCTGACCCTTTCACCTCACCGAAGGTCAGACAGTCCTTGTCACCTGGGCCCCCCAACTTAGCAGGGGGATCACCCCTCTGCTGTGCCACTCCATACTCTGGGGCAGCTGGAGACTCTACACGTGTTTGAGGAGTGTGAGGTGTTGTTGTGATACAAGCAAGGT
Organism: Chinchilla lanigera; assembly: GCF_000276665.1. Lineage (NCBI taxonomy): Eukaryota > Metazoa > Chordata > Mammalia > Rodentia > Chinchillidae > Chinchilla > Chinchilla lanigera. Next base: position 29,256,116 of record NW_004955420.1, on the reverse strand, counting down.
CTCGCCAGGGAAATTCTGTCCCAGGGAGCTCCAGCGCCAGGCCAGTGCCAAGCCCCACACGAGAATCCCCCAGAACAAAGCTCCCCTGAGTCGGAGAGGACAAAGACGAAGGGACGCTACTGGTTTGGACTAAAGAGAGTGGCAGTGAGTTTTACCTCCATTTCCAGCAACTGCTGCATACACGGTCCCTTCCCCAAAGGCCAGCAGCCTCAGAGAAGAGACAGCGGAGCCTCTGGCCCTCATTCCACACCTGCTTTCTGGCCTCCGACTGATAAGACAAATCCAGATCAAATTACCTGGCAGCTGGGAGAGCAAGCCGCAAGGACTGCCAGCCCCGTAGCAGCTCAGGAGAGCAGCGTCGCTCAATGGTGTCTTACATTTTCCAGGAACAAAACTCCCGCTCCCTCTGCAAACCGAGGGAGGCACCTCCCATCAGTCAACGGGGTTCCTTGGAGAAGGATCACGCCTTTGGCTTCCACGAGAGTCAAGGAATCGGCCCCTGAGAGGCCAGTCCACCCCCAGTCGGCCAGGCAGAGGGAAGAAAAGCGGGGGCAGAGACGAGGACACGGGCGACCACTCTTCAGCCGAAAGGAAGAGTGTCATTCGGAGGGAGACTTCAGCTCTTGTCCTCCTTCCCTTCCTCTCCCCTTTTGAAAATGCACCCAGCCCCGCAGGGCTGAAACTCTGGTGAAATGATAGGCGAAGGACGTTTTTCAGCCCGGATCTCGCTGGCTCGGAACTATTTTAAATTGTTACACTGAAGTCTTCGGGAGGCATTCCAACTAACGACCACTCTGACTCAGCCACTTTACCCAACCAAACTCAGTCTGGGCTACTGAATAATGCAGAAGCCTTGCCAAACTTTAATTTGTTCGCTAGAAAACACCAGCTTCGTCTGGGAATAGCATCCAGACAAGCTCTTAAAACAGCAGGGACCTGTGTGAATTTTGTTGTATCTTGATTTTGGTAGTGATTACAGAAATCTATGTATAACCTGAGTTAAAACTCAGAACTGTATTCCCCCAAAGGTGACTTTTACTGTATGTACACTTTAAAAACAAAGGAAAAAGTTACAGGTGACTTTACAACATTAATGAAGCCAAATTCTCAACTGGATAATCTTTCCTCTTCCACTTGAGGCAAAAATAAAAAAGAAAAGCATTTGATTCTTCGTATATAAAAAAAAAAAAAAGACCAGAAAAGCAGGGAGCTACAGCGGAGTGGTCACATCGGCACCCGGGCTCCTCCCCGCTTCTCATAGTCACGCACATTGCTGGGACCGCACGCTCTTTGCATCCAGCCACGTGGGTTACCCCGTCCAGTGGGGTATTAGCAGATGCACTTGCGTTCCTGCTCGGACCTCTCAGCACCATGACAACCTGCCCAGTCTCACCTTCCAGAAGACAGGACGCATGTCATGGGAGCAGGGCCACAGAGCCACCCAGCCAAGATCAGCCACAGTCAACAATTAATCAGACGTGGGGCTGAGTTCCGGACATCTGCTAAGCCCACTCGATCCAAATCCCCGGCACAGACTCAGGAGGCAACGACACGCTTATTACTCAACACCGCTGTATTTTGAGATTGTGTGCTGTATAGTTTTATTGTGTGCTGTATAGTTTTATTGATACAAAAAGCAAGAAAGTGTGAACTATGAGACAAAGATAGATGAGCCAAAGAAAGACTTAGCTCAGAGGAGGTGGGAACGATGGGAATCGGCATGCTTTCCTGAAAGGATGTTGGTTTTTTCATTCCAGAAGGAAGGCCATGGAATGATGCCACAGAGCAAGAGGAAACATCCAGGGATGCAACACTCTGTGGCTGATTTGAGAACCTGCCCAGTGAGGAGCATCCTCCACATCCTTGGGTTCGAATCCACACACGTATGACCTCAGGTAAACCGAGGATGTCCTAGGAATAATGGAGTGGTGCCCTTAGAGCCTTGCAGGACATGCGCACACATGCTTGCAGACACATATGCGCACACACACACACACACACACACACACACACACGTGCACACACCCGCACACCCATGCACGGGTCAGCCCTCCATGGGGTGCAGGCTTCAGCATGTGCGTCACCTGATGCTCCCATTGCTGGTGCTCGGGTGTGCGGTGTTGGTGGCAAGCGGCAGGCAGGATGTCACCACCCGGAAAGAGCTTTGATCTCGCCAAGCGGGGCCAAGCGTTACACTCAGCAGTGGTCTCACTGCCAGCCAGGGCGGGAGAAGGTAGTGGTTCAAAGGGACACGGCGGTTTGGTTTGAGTGCCAGCCAGTGGTGCCACAGAAGGCGAATGAGAAGAGAGGGGCCTCTCTGGGCCATGAGACAGGGCGAGAGTTCTCAGGGCGGAAAGGGCTCATGAGCCGGAGGCAGAGTGCGTGGACCAAGAGGTGCATCACGGTCGGAGCAGGCCGAGTCAGGGGCTGGGGGTAAAGAGTCCTGACACAGAGGCCGTTCGTGGAGAGCTGGGCAGCACGGCAGGCCACCTGGGGTGGGAGAGGAAGGGTTGGTGAGACCCGCAGGGGCTGGGGCAGCGTGGCGGACACAGCCCACCCACGGCGCAAGACCATGAGGACGAGCTGTGGAAGGCTGTCAGGGTCAAGCCCTAGCTGGAGGATCCAGGCCCACCACGGCAACCCGGGGAAAAAGCGACACGTCGAGACCTCCATAAAGGTGAGAATCAGGACTAACAGCTGTGCAGGAGTGCGCCGCACGGGCTGGGTTAACTCAGGAGCTGGGCCCCGACGTCCGTGTGGAAGCACTCTGCTTGCTTGCCGCGCTGACTAGCATGGCACCGGCACAGAGTGACTCAGTGATAACTGGCTGGATGAACAGGCGGGGTTGGGGTCCAGGCTGAAGAAGTGCACAGCCCCGTGGGGAAGTGACCCGGGCTCCCAGGGCAGCACAGGCGCAGGGGGAGCCTGGCTGCGTGCCTGCCATTCGCAACCACTGCCCGTGTCCACTCGGGGCTGGGGCTCGGCCAAGGAGTCGCTGCCGCGCAGTCAAGGACAGGACTTGCATCCTGCTGCATCGCCAGGCCTTGAATCCGTGCTCGCTCTGAAGTGCCGACGGAGACGCCCTGGAGCCCACTGAGGCGTGTGGTGCCGAGTTCCCACCTCAGCCGCTCCCTGTCCTGGCACTCTGGGCCACTGGAGGTGGGTGGAGGGACGTTTCCACCACTGCCCGTCACCACACTGCAGCTGGGCCCTGCTGGCCTCTGCGGCACCCTAGCCCCTGAGCTCCCAGGACTGGGCTCCGTCCGCCAGCCTGCTTCGGCTCCTGCAAGGCCGCACCCTGAGGGCTTCTTTGGCCTGGCCTGCGGAGGCTTCTGCGGGCCGCTGGGCAGTGCTAGGACTCCACGCTGCTTCTGCCAGACCCTTTGCCCTGGAGGTCCTGGCCACCCTGGCTTCACCCTTCAACTTACCCGCTTCTCCTCCTCACGCCTCCTTCATTTAAAACATAAAAGTGAAAATCTGAACAAATTTTAAACTTCCTGTGCAATAAGAATATTTTTACATTCCTAGTAAGTAGGGTCTTTAAAGATATTGATCCCAAGCCCTGAGTGTCCAACACACCTCAGGAAAACCTGGGTCAAGAAGACAAGATGTGTGACCGAGACTGAACTGAAAGTAATGAAACTCAAAGCACGAGAAAGCCACACTCTGTGGTCAGAAAAGAAGGTTCTCACCAGAGGCGCGTTCTGCCGTGGGAGACCTAGAGTGACCACAGGCGTCACTTGATTGATGAGAATATTTCGGCAACCAGCAGCCCGGAGGGTGTCCCTGCCCCACCCACCACCCAGAAGGCCAGATCCCCTCTCCCCAACCCCTGTGGGGCCAAAGCTGAGCCATGGTGCACCTCTGTCTCAGAAACATGAACTCCCGAACCCGGCCTGAACTGCCAACTTTCCCAGATCTGTGCGCTCCCATGCAGGTGCTAAAGTAACAGCAGCAGGAGCAGAGCTGCTGATTCTCAGGGGGACAGGAAGACTCCACACTTCAAGTCCCAGGCAGTAACAGCTGCACTTAGCCCCTCAGGCATAGGGCAACAGTCAGCCTGTGCAGCCTGGCTCAGAGAGAGGCTCAGAACCCAGAGCTGTGGGAGAGGAGAGGGAGGGGAGGAGAGGGGAGGAGGGGAGGAGAGGCGAAGAGGTCTAGGTCACAGGGCAGGCACCGCCTTTGGCCCCTCTTATCCACAAATGCAGCTGCTCTTAGGAGAGGGGTGGGGGGACCTCCTGGACCTGTTAAGGGTTAACCCTGCGCAGGGTCTGTAATTTGCTCACATGTATTTGTGCATCCCAATGAGGGCATAACAGTGAATTTAAAATGTGCATTTAAATGGAGCTTTCCGGAGACCACACTTTGGCAACTCTAATTAGTGGCTTCTGCAGCAGGAGGTCCCAGCGTGAGAAGGCAGAGCGGACAGAGCTTGGGAAGCAGACAGCGTCTCCTGCGTTCCCGGTCCCTCCCTGGGCCGCAGGCTTCTCCATGGCTGTTGGTAGGGCTGGCTCTGCTCAGAGTACTGTAGCCTGCACACAGGGCTCCTTCGCTGAAAATGCTCACCCTGTGCTCCAAAGAGCTTGACTTTCAGCCATGAAGGATGCTAAGACCAGGCCTGGCGCCAGGGTGGGAGAGGCCTGCGTGCCAGGCATCGGGCTGCTGGGCCGGGCATATTCCGGGGCAGTTGGACGCCCGGCCTGAAAGGGGTGAGGGCCAGGGCTAGGGCCTCGCTGGGCCGGGCGCCACACCCCACTCTGTGTGTGCCTTCCCACCCCCTCTCAGGCACAAGGCCAGGCTTCTAGAAAGCTCTCCCCTTATTTTATCTGGCAGGACGTTGGGACAATAACTGGACAGGGCTCAACTGGCCAGGAAACCAAAGCCCTGAGGAAAAATGCCTCACGAGTCCTGCCAGCAGGCAGCCTGGCCCGGGGAAGTGCGCTCGCATGTGGAAGCCACATAATGGGAGTTGTGTGCCGGGGCAGCCCAGGCAAGCGCAGCGCCGCCGCTGCTTCGTGGCTGTGAAAGAGTTTGCACCTCCCACGGCAGGAGTTCATCCGTCTGCAACAAAGGCGTTCACCTCCTTGGCTTTCTGAGAAAGAATGTGTGTGCTTGTCAAAACAGAACTTTCCTGTGTGCTTGGGAAAGTGGGTCTGTCCAACTGCCAGAAAGGAGCAAGGCCAGTGTGGGGAGAGGGAGAGAAATTCCACCAGCCTGCCCACGAGCCGTGCCTGGGGCAGCTCGCTCTCTCACACTGGCGTTTGTCTTCCGGAGAAGCCAGCTTCCTAGGACTTCCTAGCACCACAGCGGGTGTGGGACCTGTTCACACCACAGGAAGGTGAATAAAATTGCTCCCCTGGTGGCTGGAGCCCAGGGTGTGGGGAATGGCAGGTCCCAAGTGGGCACACACACTCACTCTATTTGGCAATTCTTTTTTCCTTCCGAAGCAAAGACGACCTGCACAGGAGCTGGAGCAGGCTTTGAACCCTGCCTGCAGTGAGTCAGCTGATTGGAACCACATGGCCCTTGTGGAAGTCTGTCTGATCTGAGCTCAACTGCCCCATGTAGCCGTAGGGGTGAGTTCAAGCTGGATGTGCCTAGGCCTGCAATCAACAGCACAGACCTCTTCTACGAAGGTGAGCTGACATACGTGGAGTGGCAAAAATTCTCTGCTGGTGACTGATGGCCCTGTGTGCTTGGTGGCTTCTGACTCTCAAGCGCCCTCTCCACAAAATTGGAAATTGCACTGAGAAGCAGAGGCCCTCCCGCCCTCCCAGGACACACAACCAACACGCCCTACAAAGTCTCTGGTGGATCCAAAGCCCCTTGTTTGGAGAATTGCATCCATTTCATTTGAGTGGTTGTGTTTAACTTTTCTAATTAGAGAAGATTACCCCCTGGCTCCCAGCAGAAAGAAGGAAGGCAGCAGAGCCCGGGGCCGTCTGGCCTAGGTCGGGTCTTTGCATTCAGGGGCATCAAGCTTTGAGGTGCCACCACCCTTGAGCAACTGCCTAAATTTACCAGGCAGAGGTCTTGGCAAGAGGAAGGAGATGTTTTGTTCTAGTTCCTGAAACCGTAGCAGTGAGTTCCAGGACGCTAATTATCACTGCAGCTGGGAACTGCACGTCAATTTACCCACACCTGTTTAGCTGTCACTGGGAATTTTTGTTCGCTATTACACGAGGCCTTACGAGCTGTTCGTCAGCATCGATAACTTACAAGCCATGCATCTGCAAACGCAATCGCTTTCTTCTGAGAACATTTCAGCTCCTGGAGCCCAGAGGCCTGGCAGGGGCACCGGCACCTGGTTCTGTGCCTGCCTGATCTCTTCCCAAGCCCACTGTGTGCCCAGTGGAGAGGGTGGAAACCAACAGCCACGTCTGAGAGAAGGGCAGCAATGGGCAGTGCCTCAGGGGCAGAGTCTGGGGTGGTCCTGCTGGTCTCTGACAGCAGCAGGGGCTGGAACCTCCAGCTGTCCCCACAGTCTGGGCTGTGCTGTAAAGTCAGTGATGAGGCCCGGCAAGCAGGAGTCCAGGACAGAACATTAAGTCTAAGAAACACACACTCCATTACTGGAGGTGTGAGCTACAACAGTGCCGTGGGCATCTGCTTCTCCTCCTGCTACTGGGGAAATAAGCAATGTGCCCTACGACATATTCTTGCCAGAAATCAAACTTACATTTACCCAGGCTCTGGATAAACTCCAGCTCTCAGGAGCTGCAGGGCCTGCAGGCAGAGTTCAGACATTAGAGGCAGAAAGAAGCCCAAGCCAGTGAGGGGCAGCTGAGTGGGACAGAGTATTCGATTCCTTCAACGTACAAATGACATGGAAAACTCGAGCCGGGAGAAAACACTAATGATGAAAAGAAACCTAAGAGGTTTACAAAAACTGATGAATCTATTTGCAGCCTGATTCAATCTAACTAATTAGGAATTATGTTGAGATCAGCTGTGAAAATTGAATAAAGGCAGGTTATTAGATAATCTTCGTGATGTTATAGGTGTCGAAAACAAAAGTTCTGTCTATTCTCCATCTATCTATCATCTGTATGAAATAGCTGGGATTTGCTGTAAAATATTTCAGGAGAAAAGTGAGATACAGATACAAGATCAGCGAGATGTCAGTGGGTAAGTAATGTGTGCTCAAGACGTCATCATCCTCTTCTCTCTGCTCTTTGCACCTTGGAAAGTTCCAGTGTGCGGCTCCAAATAAACAGAGAGAAAATGCTGTGAGTCGAAGCCTTCTGGCGCGCAATCATGAAGGCGGGCCGCCATCCTCCTGGGTAGCTGGGGGTGTCAAGGCTGGGAGGTGAGCTCACAGCTGGCACTGGGACGCCGGGCCAGGCCGAGCAGGTACTGAGGATGCCATGAGGCAGATCATTGCTTAAAGGCCGATCCCGAAGCTGCCGCCCCACCTCCTGTCTGCACGCATCCTCTCCACTCAGCCTGGAACACATTCTGGACACTCAACACAGCACTTCCCAGGGACGCAGAAGGAAGTCAGATTTCCACGTGGAAAGAGGACCCACCAAGACCAGGAGAGTTCCTGGTACCAGAACTCCCCACCACCCAGGGCAGTCCGTGGTCAGGCACCATGGCCAGAGGGAGGGGCGAGGTGCAGGGTCGGTGCCTGCAGAGGACCTGGGCACCGAGGTGCTTGCGGATGCTGGGTGGCTTTCATGATCCTTAAGCCAGGATGGGAGCCGCCAGACCTTTTCCCACTTGTGCAGCTGACCCATGCCAGGCTGTTCGTGAGCTGCAGGGATGACCTTGCTGACTTCCATCTCTGCCAGTCCCAGGCTGTCTGTGATGAGCACAGGAGCATGTGACATGGCATGCTGGCCACTGCGGTTCCCACCACTCGGATCCACCTCCTGGTTGGCAGGGTGACCTGAGGGTGCATATTTGAGAACTCCTAGGAGTGACTGCTCCTCCCACCTCCCCTTCTGGCGTGGACAGCTGTCTTTGCTTGGCCACGATGGTCACCTGCAGCGCCATGGTGATCCTCGCCTGCTGCTTAACCCACACCATCGCTGGGGCCGAGAAGGGATCTGAGAACTTGTCTCGGGTGAGGGGAGCCATAGTTAGAGAATGCTGTGTCAGAAGCAATCTTGTTTCTGCAAAGCCCATAGAGCAGCTCTAATTGGTGGTCAAACAGCTCCAAATTTAACTTCCTCTTGTGAGATCGGTGGCTTTAACAGCAGGTGTCCACAGAGGTGCCTGAGGGGTTGGCATAGGCAGTAGAAGAGAAATGAGGAGGTGAGGGAACATCCAAGCCCCCACCCACCTGAAAGAACTCCCCTTTCCATGGTACAGCTGTTAGAGCTGTGCATAAAACTTCACAGGAAGGAAGGAAGAAGGAAGAGAGGAAGGAAGGGAGAGAGGGAGGGAAGAAGGAAGAAGGGGAGGAAGGAAGGGAGAGAATTTTCCATCTAAAAATAAAAGTTAAGAACCAACCACTTTAATACCTTTCCTTTACTTTTTTTGGTACTGGGAATCAAACTTACGACCTTGCTCTTGCCAGGTAAGCGCTGTGCCACTGAGCTATATCCCCAGCCCCTTTAATACATTTTCCAACTCATTCTGATTCACGCAGAGCCTTTGTTAAAAGGGGGATTGAAGAGATGCCTGCATTTTTGTTTCATCTACTTGCTGTGTTAGCCACCGTTACTGCATGGCTACCACAGAGGTGAACAGGCCCATTCCCAGGTGATCGTTCACCAATCCACAACAGAAGGATCAAAGGCAATCCTGTTTTCTGTGGTCAGTTTTTTTTCTCTTCTTTTTTTATTTTAAAAATAAAAGAATGAAAACATATTAACAAACACACATACATTTACAAAATGACGCAAGAACAATATAAGCAATTCAGAAATTCAGACAAGGTGATAGGAAATTAACAATGGTTGTTGTATTACATTTTGATTTCTTCAGAGTGTTTACTCAGGAAAACAAATATAGACATGTAAGATTGATCAAATACTTAATCATTAACTGTTTCTTTCAATAAAGCAATAGAAGTCAGTAGTACAACTATGTTAGCTATCCTGTATATATATATATATATATATA
>NW_004955420.1:29243702-29246775 GCF_000276665.1 Chinchilla lanigera | reverse complement strand
TTTACTTTTGAGCAGTTTCCTTTTGTTTCACAATGTCTACCATACCTCCTAATTTTATTCACTCTTTCAGGCTCTTATACTAGTGAGACAATACGTTGTTTACACATGGGGGTCTGATTTATTTCAGTTATGAGTATGGTCTGTAGTTGTGAACATTTAGCTATAAAAGCCTCGAGTTTCTCTTCCTTTATAGCTGAGTAATATTCCATTTTATAAAAATACCACAACTTTTTTATCCAATTCTCAGTGGATGGACATTTGGGTTACTTCCACAATTTTGCAATTACAAATTGCACTGCTACAAACATGGGTGCACATATACCGCTGTGATATGATATTTTCAGTTCTTCTGGGAAAATACCCAGAAGGGGAATAGCTGGGTTGAATGGGACCTCTAGACCTAGTTTGCTGAGGAATCTCCAAAATGATTTCCACAGCGGCTTCACCAGTCTGGATTCCTCTGTGATCGGTTTTTCCCACACCGGTGTAACCAAGCGCAGCTCCCCGAGAGGCTCCTGGTGCTGCCCAGAGATGCACCGGACACTGAGGAACCCAGCAGGGGCCGTGCGGCCACACTGTGCCCAGAAGCGGCCTCTCACTGGCAAACCAGGATGATAAACCCAGGTGGCCTGGGACGTCTCCCTCCGAGAAATGCCAAGTGACATGGGCAGCCGCAGGGAAGGGGCTGTGCCACCCTCCACACGGGAAAGCGGGTGAGCGGTCACTGCCTTCTTGTCACCATTTCTGCGAGCAAAGATGGTGAAGTGACCACTCGCCGACCACAGAGCACCTCCGAGTTGCAGATAAATAAGCACAGGCCCTGCTGTCCCCTGCTGTAGACTCCTCAGCATGGACTGCATGCGAAGCCACCGGGGCACCGGTCGGGGCCAGAGAGGCCACAGCTGGGGAATTCCGGAGCAGGAGGCAGAGGGGCCGACCCTGACCCACCCCAGCAGCCGGGGCATCGTGCCCTACCAGCAGTGCCCGTCCTGTGGCCCCCCAGCAGGGGTGGCAGTGAGGGGATGCGGGACTGTGCTGGACAAGGAGCAAGCATGTGTCCAACCAGCTGCGAGCTGCTCCTGCGTGAGGGATGTGCAGGACGACCTGGCCTGGGCTGGACCTGGAGGGGTCCTCACTGCCCCTCGTGTGGCCTGGGTCACACTCTTGGGGTGCTCTTGACACTGCTGCAGCCCCTCCCACACACGGTGCTTATGCCGAGTGGAGGGGACAGCGTCCACAGGGACTCGCAGTGCTGGTTTGCAGGGGCCAGCAAGGCTGCCCTGCAGCAGGGTGGGTCTCCCTTACACAAAGGAAGAAGGAGCGCAGGTCTGCTTGGCCTGATGCGAGGCCAGAGACTCCGGGTCCCAACTTGCCTCTGATTTGCCTCCCAGGAAGGAAAAGACACCGCCAGTGAGAAGTGACACCTCTGTAAGGGCTACAGCCCAGGTGGGCTCCGGGCCACTGGCCGCTGGCGAGCACAAGGGATAGAAGCGGGTCCACAGCGAAAGCTCGGCCCACACTCGTTCTCGTCAGGAACCAGTCTTTGTTTCTGGCCGGACGGTCCCTTCCCCACATACTTCCCATGAAGCCGAGGAGTTCATGCCTCACTGAGGAAGTGGCTCCGGCATCAGCCACAGCCTGGCCTGCAAGTGCCCGTCCCCACTCCCGCCGGGGACCAGTCCCGAGTCCGAGCCTCAGCCCTGGCCGTCTGCTCTCCTGGCCTCCGGGGTCCCCTCTACTTGGTCACCGCTCCATCCCTTGGCTCCTCCCACCCGTGAACATCACCTCAGCCTCAGGCAGAGGCCACCTCCTCCGGGCCTGGGCTCTCTCCTCACCTCCCCAGGCTTCCTCCAGTGCCCTTCAGAAAGGCTCCCTTCCTGCTTCCCCTCCGCCCACCCATCTCCTCCCCTCACCCCTGTCCCATTCCTTACCAAGAACTGGGCTTGGCTGAGGTACCTGCTTGGGTCTTCTCTGCCCCAAGCCTGGGCTGCACGCCTTCTGACTGAGCTTGGCTAACGTTGGGTTTTACCGTTATCGTAAACCCATTGTGCTGATTTCTAGCAGCCTTAGCACTCTAATTCCAACCTCCTGGAAGGAAAGGGCGGTTCTCAGCTTGCTAAGACTCCTGCTGCCTGCCAGCGTCTGGGACAGAGGAAGGCGGTGCAACTGGCCACCAAGACTCAGCCCTCCCTGGAATAGGCTCAGACTCTAACTGTCAAACAGAGGTCACTCAAGGTCAGGGCTTCAGGAACCGGGAAGGAGTGTGCACGCTCCCCACCACGCATGTGGCCAGCAGTTGTGCTCTGACTGGGTCTGAAGTCCGGAGGTCCGCCTCTCTGACGACCCCTGGACGTCGAGCTGAGACATGCACAAAGTTTCATGGCTTGCAGCAGGGAAAGAGGGTCACCCCATGAGAGCTCGTGTCCCAGGGATGAGGTGGGGGAGTGGAGCAGGGTCCCTCACCCTTGCCCCCTCCTCCACAGGCATGGAGCACCTGCTCCCCAGGAGCCAAGAGGAAAGAGAATACCTGCCTGCGCCTACACGGATGTGTACTTGAACGCACCTGCAGTTCTTGACCGCATTTCTCATTTGAGAAACAGTTCCAGTTTGGCAGTGGAAGATGAGATAAACCCTGAGTTATCAAACCGTATTTCCTGAATCTGTCTGAACACGTTCTCTGGCAGCTTGCAAGAAGACGGCCCTGCAATTTCCCCAGCAGCCTGGGCAGAGCGGATGCCACTCAAGCCCAGGCATCAGTCAGGCCCCTCCGGGCTGGCATTTCCTAAGGGGTCTCACTCCACAGCGTCCCGCAGCGTAGAGGTGCTCTCTGTGAGGAGCCAGCGAAGAAAGGGAGCATGTGCCCCACCCGGGGCTGCAGTGCGCCCAGTGTTACAGGCACCAGCCACAGAGGGTTTCTTTTGTCTCAGAGCAATCTGAAATTTTAGTTTTATCAGTCAGTGTTGGAACTACATGATGATTACATTCTACGTGGGTAGCTGGTGCATGTACACAATACAGCTTCACTCTGTTTGCACCCTCCCCTCCCCTCTCCTCCTCTCCTCCCCTCTCCTCG
>NW_004955420.1:29175013-29243602 GCF_000276665.1 Chinchilla lanigera | reverse complement strand
ATTGATTTTTCTCTTCCCTCCCTCCCTGTATCTCTCCCTCCCTCTCTCTCTCTCTCTTTTCTCTCCTCTCCCCTCCTTTCTTCCCCTCCCCTCCCCTCCTTCCATCTCTTGCTCCTCTTCCCTTTTGCAAAGGCTCAGCTCCCTGGGTCCCGCTATCTGTCTTCCGTCTTGCTCCTTCCTTTGTTTATACTTGGGTCTCCTACCAAGCATACGCAGCTCCCCATTTTTATGGAATTGGACAGAGTACAAACTTTTCAACTTTGCAGCCACCAGCGCCTCACGCTCCCCTGCCAACTGCCTTAGTCTTCTTTATGGGGTTACAATGTGACACCCAGGGCAGGATGCTTTCTGAAGAAAAGAGGTTTACTTGGTCCATATTTCTAGTGCGGTGGAGGGTCTCCTTGTGAGGGCCCCAACCCACCCGGCTGCACCAAAGAAGAAAGGTAAAGAGCACATGGTGAGCCATGTGTGTGGCTGGTGCTGCTTTGTAACAACTGTACTTGCGGTGCTGATCCAGGCCCACGAGAGCTGGGACCCACGAGGCAGTGATGTTGTGTTGGGGAGGGCGTGGCCATCCTCCCCCCTGACCTGCACAGGGACCAAGCGCACAGCACACTCACGTCCGGGCAGCCACCTCCCACAGCAGCACCTTCCCGACTTGTTAATGCCGCTTTAAGTGGCTTTTCCGTAAATTTTCAGTATACAAAATGAGGAACCAACCAGCTCAACTTCAAAAACCATGTAGGTATAATAGTCCAGTGGGGGTGGGTACAAAATCATTCAGACAGGTGAGACAACCCAAAACTTAGCCTCTGAGGCCTTTGTGGACTCCAGTGCAAAATATATCTATTGCTCTTTCCATTTCAAAGCTGTCTAGGAAACGTCCAGACACAGCCAGCTGGCACCAAAATTCAAATTGGTGTCTATCCATGTTCCAAAGGAGAGGGAGAGACGCCAGCCGGCATCCACCTGCCGACCCCAGTCCAAGTCTGCAGCCTCAGCCATGTTGGGGCGTGGGCGTGGGAGTCTGGGCAACCAGAAAAAGAAGTGAGAGTGCCCGGGGCTGTGCTGCCCAGACGCAGACCCGGAAAGAGGATTTTAGGCAAGTCGTTCATCCAGGAAGCCCCAGCACAGGGAAGGGAGGCAGCGGGAAAGTGCTAACGACAGGTTCGGGCTTTCTTCTCCTGCAGCGCCATCCCTCAGGGTCCTCCGGAAGACGGTGAGGCCCAGGTAAAGCTTGTGCCCAGGTGGTGGTCTGGAAGGTCCGCCAGGCATGCGGAGCTGCAAGGGCGGGGCCTGGGAGACCTCTCCAGAGGGACCATGGGGCACCATCTTCCTCAGCTCTAGGCGGACACGTGACCTTTGTTCCTGGTGCCCCTGCCACCATGTGCCACCATGTGCCACCCTCCACAGAGGCCGAGCCGCGGGCACCCGGCCTCCCTTTGACTCCAGCCCTCCGGGGAGCTACACAACCTCTCTTTATGATGGAAAGCGAGACCAGTGAAGGGGCTGGGGTTTGTACCCTCCAACTCCTAATCATCGCGTGCAGACGGACGCTGCTGGGAACTGTAATGCCACACTCCTAGTCTGTCCCTTAAATGAGTCCCACATAGTCCTGGTGCTAAGAGAAAGCCATCTGAACACCTGCAAGAAGCAGGCCTGGGGGTGCACACCAATAACCCCAGCACTCTGGGAGGCCGAGGCAGGGTGACCACATGTGTCAGGCTCAGCCTGGGCCCCTCAGCCAGGCCCTGTCTATAAAATGGGTAGGGGGCTGGGGGTGTCCTTCAGTGTGAAGCTCCCCAGTTCTGTCCCCAGTACAAAGAAAGAAAAAGGTATTAGAAGTGCAGGACTGAGCACCAACCACACGGCAGCACCCGTTTCCCTGTTAGATGCAGGTTTCACCTGTTTCCTGAGCCACCAGGAGCTTTGCCTTCAAAATGTCACTTGGCCTCTCCATGCCCCCCTGCAGTGTGGAAGGGGAGCAGGAGTGACACGCAGCCCAGCAAGAAGGTCCGCTGTGTTCCCCGGGGACTCAGACTCGGAGCTCTCAGGAAAGTAGCCTGGACAGATCTGACGCAGGAGTGGAGAGCCGGAGTGTTCACCCTCCAGGCCTGGCGGTGGTACCTGCCTGGTATTCCGCTGGAGAGAATCAAGGGCTGACTGTGCCCTCTGTCCACTCCGGGTGAGCACAGAGGGGCTCAGCTGTGTGGACTGCAAGAAGCCCTTCTCCAGCAAGCTGGAGACCAAGGCCTGGGACCAAGGCCTGCAGGGTCACCTTGCGTGCTGCCAGCGGGAGAAGCGGGAGCCAGCCGTGCCTGACAAGGCACCCACCGTCCCTGGGGACAAGTGGTCTCCAGGGAAGGGAGGGACCCAGTGCTCATGGGACACCCAGAAATGGCGGTGGGGGTCAGCATCGGGGACACCGCAGTGGCTGGACTTTGGGGAAGCTCATCACCTTGCTGGGCCCTAAGGTGTCTCATCCCTCCGCAGAGCAGAGAGGACACCCGCAGGCATGGGCTGAGCCCCTCAAAGGCTCAGGAGCCACTGGTACTGAGGGAGATGGCTCGAAGGTGGGTGACAGAGGCTTGGAGACAGCACACATGCACACACACACACGCACACGCTCACAGATGCATGCACCACTTGAGCACACACATTTCAAAATTTTATTTCTCATAATCAAGCTCTCCAGCAGGAAGGAAGCAATTCCCAGCACTGATGAAGCTCCAAACCCTGGGGTCCCAGCCTCACCCCTCCCCGCCCAAGCTCCCTCCCTGGGCTGCGAGGGATGGGTCACCCCCAGGAGGCCGCCTGCTGCTCCCCTGTGCTGCCCCAGACGTGTCCCTGTGGGAGACACCAAGGGTGACTGCCGACTTCACAAATGCACCTCTAGGTGGAAGATGGTTTCCACCCCCAGGACCCGTCATCCGGGTTTCCTGGACTGCAGTCCATACGCACCATGCAAAGTCCACGGCTGCTCCCCATTTCAGGGAATAACCAGGCACAGTTGCTCAAAGCAGCACACGAGCAGGCCTGCTGGACTCAGCCCACACACGTCCATCCATCACTCACTCAACACACACTCAACACACACGAGCAGCACCGACGATGAGCCCGTCTTCCCACGCAGCCCGCGCCCCGCCGGCGACCACTGCCCACGCCCGGAGCATCGCTGCCTTTCGTTGGTCCCTGACCGCAGCCGCCGAGCAGATCCCTCCTTGAGCAGCCTCGCCCACCCTGCACGCCCGCATGCTGTGCACTCGGCTCCTTGCCGGGGCCTGCCTTCCTGTGCATGGTGTCCGGGGCAGCGAAACTTGTAACTCCCGGAGGGAGTCGCTCTTTCCCGCAGGCCAGGGCACCCCTCTCGACTTACGGAGCAAACAAGCCCTGACAGCGTTGGTCCCCTCCACCTCCGAGGTCTGGACCCTGCACCCGAACTGAGGAAGGGCAGCAGAGCAAGGCCCTGGCAAAACCGCTGGTCACTGGTGCTGCGGGCTGAGTCAGCCTGAAACCGTTCCTGATCCTTCCTGGCTTCAGGAGCACCTGCCGTGACCCCGCACCACTTCCTCCAGGGGTGCAGGGTGGGGCGGCTGAGCGGCCCTGGCCATGGGCATTTGAGAGGCTGCAGTTGGTACCAGCACAGCTGGGATCTCCCGAAGGCCTGAGGCTGGCAGGTCCGTTCCACTGCGGCTCCCACACGTCAGGGAGCGGCTGGCTGTTCCTGGAGCTCTCGGTTCACGTCCTTGAGGTATGGTTGCCAGAAAAACACCGGACACTCAGCTAAACTTGAATTTCAGACAACAAAGAAAAATGTGTAGTATAAGTATGTCAGAGATTTTATTTTCATTTTCTAAATGTGGCAGCCCTCGTATGAAGTGCCCTACAAGACTTGCTCAGGAATCCTGGAGACATGGTGGGCTGGCTTTCCCGAGTGAGGACTCACTCCAAAGGCATTGGCTGTGACAGTCAGAATTCCAAGAATCCGCTGTCACCCAAGCCAGCCCTGATTGGTGTGGAATAGGAATCACAAGTGTGAGAATGCCGGGAGGTGACTCAGGCGGGTGCCATCTTGGAGTTGACTCCCATGTGGAATAAATTCCCCGTGTTGGCATTCCATTTCTAATATTCCCAGTTGTTTTTAGGATACCAATGGAAACCAGTTTCCTTATTTAGAATGGAAAGCATTGGTGTTCCCACTGGGTGCTTCTCTCAGACCAGATCCCTGAAAATGGAAACCAGCCATTCTCAAATGTCTGCACTAGTGGGAGGGAACTGAAGATTCTGCGGAGCCTCCCTCGTGTCCAAGATGGCTTATTCCCTCCTGTGCTCAGAGACTCCACTAGGATGAGCAGAGTGGTAGAGTGTGCTGGTCATCTCTCCGTGTGACCAGCCCAGGCTTCGTCATGGTACAGTGGTCTTGGAAGAGTGGGAATTCTTACATGATAGCTGGCTTCTTAGTTTGGGCATTCCACATGCCATGTACGACTTTCTACCGCTAAGAAATAATCCACTTCTTAATCCACATGTTCCCTGAACTTCTCAGACCATGGTTCCCTTAGTCTGGAAGAGATTGGCCGTGAGTAGAGTGACAGGGCTGCATTCACTGCCTAAACAGAAGAGCCAGTCTATGCCCTGAAGAGCAACAGTTATAGGCACCCTTGAAGTGCGCAAGGGAGCTGAACAACCTCAGAACGGACTGTGTCTTCTTTGTTGGTGGATATGGAGCTGGAAGCCAGTATTTTCAATTTGCAGGATTCCTGGGACATATCTAACTCTGCTCTCGTCTGACATTAGAACACTTGATGCTTTGTTTCTTCATCTGACATCAGGACAGATCCACTTTCCTCTCATCTCACCCCAAATTGCTTCATATTTCTGTCTCTGCTAGAGCTGTTCTGAAAGCAGTCTGAGAAAAGGAGTGAAGAGTGTCTCCTTTGTTTGGGGTGTGACCTCAGGAAGCAGAAGAGACAGCGTGGGAAGGAAAGGGTGGAGGGGGAGCCAGTAGGGGTACAAGTAGCACAGCCCCGCTGGGACCTCTGAGTGCATCTGCCCAAATGCATCTCCCCAAACTGTCCATGCAGAGACGGAGTGGGGCATTTGTCCTCCAGCTTCTCATGGGTTGGAGGTTGACCATGTGGCTGAGCTCAGGAGACCCTGCCCTTGGAGAAGTCCTGGTCAGGTCACTGAAGCATCCAGCTGTGTGAGACACTGCCCACTCAGGACATCAGAGCGTGCCCAGAGCCGCCCTCTGTCACAGTGGTGAGGAGGTGGCCAGGCATGTTCCATGGGGCCCTAGGGGCACCTGGTACAGTGGCTACCAGCTGCTTCTGTCTGGAGTGAAAAGTCTCATCTCAGTCTTTGTTTCTGTAGCTTAGATGAGGCTATTTGCCCATCCTATTGCCCAATGCCAAGGACAGGGCCAGGACTGCTCTTCCAGTCCCCCACGGTCCACTCCTCTTCTCTTAGTGCCAGTGAGGCATCTGATAAGGAAATCTGGAAACGAATACAGAATTAGCGTATGCTATTTATTGTCTAAACTGAATTTAGGTGCTTATTTCTTTAGAATCTTTTATTGCTATGGATTTTTAGAAAAGTTAGTATCAGGTTGTATAGTTAAATTTAGTTTTAATAAAACTAAAAGATTTTGTTTTTAGGAGTAGGAGTAGAGGGTTAAGTGGGAAAATACAGAAAAACACACAGATCTCTATTAACTAAATCAGCAATTCTCGCTTCGTCTTTCTGACTCTGGGATCAAGACAGTTATCCTCCCCTCTTGGGATCAAGACAGCACCCTGACTGCCGGCTGAGGAGTGTGAGATGCGAATGATAACTGTGTGGCCGTCGGCATGTTTTCTACCTGATGAGCACCCTCCTGGCTCTCTGCATGGTGCATTTGTTTTCTTGGACTGCTGGAACAAATTACCACAGATGTGGTGGTTTAAGCAGCAGTATTTTATTTATGGTTCTGGAGAGTCCAAAATCAAGGCCTTGGCAAGACCACGGTTCCTCTGTAGAGCACAGGGAGGGCTTAGCCCTGCTCCCAGCTTCCGGTGGTCACTGCTGTTCCTTGGCTTACAGCGGGCAAGTGAGTTCAGACCCCATGTGTGCGTGTCTCCACACCTCTGCATCTTCTCTCCTCTGAAGCTGTTGAGTTCAGCACCTGCCTGCACCTGGCAGCCCTCCTCTGCACCCGGCAGCCCTCCTCTTGCTAGTTAACCAAATTCTGATTTTCTGGTTAACCTGCAAAGCCCCTCTTTCCAACAAGGTCCCTCCGACCTCAGGTTTTGGGCAGGCATGAACCCCAGAAGGGAATACGCTACCTGCTGCCCGTGGCCATGAGATGTCATTTTCCACATCGTTGATCGGAAAGCTGAGGCCGAGAGGGGACGAGCTGCCCTTTCATTTGGCCGCTCCTAGAAGAGGTAGGCCAGGGACGCAGCTCAGCCCGATGGTCACTCCATTCTCTCCCTGCTACACCACGAGGCTGCTAGAAAACCCATCCTCACCCCCCGAAAGTGGCAGCATCAGTGGTCACTCATCTGGCCTCAGACCGTACCACTTGGAGGCCAAAGGTCAGAGTGCAGCTGTAAGAGTTTGTGTCTTGTTTCAAATATGGTTTCGAATCTAAGTGCACAAGGAGCACAGGACTGTTTTGCAAATGAAACAGTCTCACCATCTACTGCAGCTCCGTCCAAGCAAGACAAACCCGTCCGACCACTGCAAAGTGTGGGCGCGCTGGGGACAGCTCTCCTCTGGAGTCCCGGTTCTAATCAGCCGGGTGACTTAGCTCACTTTCCCAGGCCTCAGTACCAGAAGACCTGGCAGTGCAAAAAGCCTTCACTACTGACGTGTGGAAGTCTGCGCACGGCTGGCGTGGGGACGGGGCGCATCCTCGGGTGCCTGTGCTAATGCGTGCTGGTGTGCGGGCAGCAGGGAGCTCACCTGTGGACTTTTGCCCCAAGTCAATGCTTAACTCTGTCTCCCCGTTTGACTGTGCCGCTTGTCAGCTTTCGTCAGAAAGAGAATTTCTGAAACATCAAATGGAGTGGTGTGAATGGTGTCCATCTTCAACCCTACTCGATGCGGTTTCTTTCTGTTAAGCTAGGTCGGGAGAGCTTTTCCAAGACAATATTTCAAAAATACAGTTCACCCTCATGGTATTTACCACCTAAACCTCTGCACAGATGCCTGGCGCACCTTACTGGAGTATTTTCTTTGTATGCTCGTGGTGTTTTGAAAGCCTGGAGACATCTTGTGCGGTACTTTGGAAAAGCATCCTTGGCCGGTCGCTCAGCGAACTCAGGTCTGTGGCAGCAGCGTGCGGTGCGGTGCAGACAGTGAACTCTGAGGTCCCCCAGATCTTGGTTCAAGCTCTGTGGCCCTTAGCCATGTAAGTGTGTGCGCGTCACCTCACCGCTGTCTTGTTCTCACCCCTGAGTGCACCTCGAGTGCCCCTTCCTGTCATAAAACACGCACTCAGCCGGGGCTGGCAAACCACTACCCTCCTCCGGCCTTTGTGGTCGCTTTGTGGAGTCAAGCGCCACCATTTTGCAAACGTGGTCAGGGCTGTAGGATTAAGTTTCTGGCTCTTCCAAGTCTGCCAGAGGGAATGGAAGGGGTGGATCTTTTTCCACTGCCTCGGGCGATGTTCTGGAGGGAACCCAAGCAGCAGAATGTTTCTTCTCCGTTCAGAAAGGAGTCTGCTCCAAATCTGTACATTGAATCTGCCTGGCCAGTGGGTTCCGCCCCTGAGCCCTGAGGACAGGAAGGGAGACCGGCAGGCACAGCCGGTAAATCACTGCTGGGCTGAGCTGCCGGGGAGGGGACGGTGGCCGCAGCGGGCTTGGTGCTCGGGGCAGATGAAGGCCAGGCCTGGCTCCACACGCTCACTGCTCGGCCCTGGGCTCGCGTCCTGCTGGCCCCGTGTGGTGACAGACGCCCCCTTCCTGTGCGGCTGGCCTGCCAGAGGCGCTGGTTTGGACGGATTTAGAGTCCAGAGGACAAGCATGGTGAGTGCAGGAGGGGTGGGCACAAGGCTGGGCACAGAACATGGGCACCGAAGGCAGGAGCACTGGCCAAGTCGCCTTGGCAGCCTCTCCGGGCCCAGCAGCAAGCATGTCACAAGGCGTGGTGTGCCGCTGCCAGTGCCAGCGGAGGCCTGCGGCCTGATGGAGGCCTCGTCACGGGAGCAGGCTCGAATCCTGCGGGGCTGTCTCCCGGCTATTCCACCTGAGGCGTGACACCCGCCTCGCTCAACTCCAAGGCCCCAGCTGTAAAAGGAAGACAGTAACAGCACCAACCTCGGGGGCTGTTGGAGGGTGAGAACGGTATTGTAAATCTCTCGGCACCTTGGAAGCACTTTTGCTGTTAGGTTGAATGAAACCCTCAGGAAATCTGTTTTCACTGTGAGTTAAGACAGACCACCCCTTTCCACCAGAAAACCAGAGCCCTGGACACGTCGCGGAGCTCTCCTGATTTATGAGCAGCTGCTGGTGAAAAGTTGAAGCGGGTGAAAATGCTAGAGCGCATTTGGGTTGAGTAGAGGAACCCAAGGGCAGATGTCAGCGCGGTGTCTGCTTTGGCGTGGCTCTTTTTGGACAAGGCTCAAAGCTGTGAGTAGCCCAGGTCTCCCTGGCTTCCTCCGCCAAGCAGGAGCAGGGCCTCTTCCGACGCTCCTGCCCAGGACAGCGTCACTTGCAGCGGGGTCCAGAGCCCCACAGGGCCTGCAGCCCGGCATGGTCTGTCCCAGGCGGTGTCGCACACACACGCCAGCCCGTGCCCGCCGCTCTCGGGCTTCTCGGCCAGTCCCCGTTCCCAGCGCAGCACGCCTGCCTGAGTACGAGGCAGGATTTAGTTCAGGGCTCATGAGATGCAGCCCGCAGTCGGCCTCTGGCTTGAACCAGGTCCTCAGCCACCAGGGTCCGCTCCACACAGACGGCCGCGAGCTTGAGCGCCTGACCAGGTGTGCCGTCCTCCACCTCCGACGGATCTTCCGTCTTCCCTGAGCCACTGAGGCGCAGCATGCTGGGAGGCGTCCGGCGGCTGGGGGTGTCGGGCAGAAGCCGGCATCAGCCCACTGCTCCTCGTGACGCTGGGGACGCGCCGACGCTCTGGGCCTCGGCTTCCCCTCCCACGACTTCAGTGCCCCAGGAGGCTGTAGCGCTGAAAACAGTTCTAAATTCCTTGGGGAACCAATCCGCCTTTCTCCTCCGGGCCCACGGCGTCCTCCCTCTCACAAGAAGGACAGTGGGGTCGTCGAGTGTCAACTCCTAATGAGTTTTATGAGCAATTAGAGGCAAGGGGTGCGAAGAGGCTGTGCTTTTCGAGCGGGGCTCCCTGCTGACCTTCCAGGCCCGGCCCGGCTGAACGAGCGCATGTAGGGTGAGAACAGCACAGTAACCTCGCTGCTTGCCACGGAAAGCTGCCCCGCGCCAAACCAACCGAGCCTGTCAGTAGCGTGGACGCTGTGGAGACGCGCTCGTGGCACCGACTGACAAAGACACGGCTGGCGGCCGGCAGAGGTGTCGCCTTTCTGCTCTGCCCACTCTGCGTCCTTGCTGCCCCTGCCTGGGCTCAGGACACTGCAGAGTTCTCCGTCCTGCTTGTGAGAGCAGAGGTCCCCAGCAGGCGCGTAGCTCACCCTGTGTCTCAGGGAGGCAGGAGGACACAAGTCTGAGTCCCTGGCCACTTGGGGACTTGGCAACCTGGTCCTGTCTCAAAAAATGCAGGAGTGCTGGGCGTGTAGCTCCAAGTGAAGGCCCCAGGTTCAATCACCAATAAAACAAAAACAAGAACAAGAAACACTTGGACATCTCTCTCTCTCCTTAACCCAGCGTAGTCAGCCCTGGTGAGCCCCACCTCAGACCTTCCCCATCATGACAGGAGCCGTGCTGTTTCAGCCTCGTCCTCTTTGCTTGGGTTTCTGTGTGACTCTGGCCCCTGACAGTGGGCTTGGAAACCCTGGGGGACACCCCATCCACAGCTGCAGGGCAGAACTCAACACAAATTTCAAGAAGAAATCCAAGTGAGTTAGAGTCATCAAGCTGGAACAACACTCACTGCGGTGAGGAGTGCATCATGGCCAGAGGAAGCCTGAGCACACGGGAGACGACTCCTCAGCAGGGGAACAGCGCAGGCATGACCTGCTCCCCTTTGCTCCCTGGCTTGCGCGCTGCGGTCTCCAAGGGCCGGAGGAAAATGCCCGAGTGAGGCTCGTGGGAAACAGCCCCAGTGAGGTAACCCTGCATCCAGGTCCCGGGCAGGAGCCGCGCGTGTCCTCTCATTTGCTGGCAGGAGGGGCTCGGGGCCGCATCTAATGCCCAGGCTGCGTGTGTCCCGGAGGCCGGGGCGGGGCTGGTGCAGCCAGCCTGTGGCAGGTGGCGCACAGGGCCCCGTGAGCTGCCCCCTCCTGCTCTCCTCTGTCCGGGCCTGCCCACCGCCCACCCCTTTGTCTCTGGAGCACGTGCTCTCCCTGGTGGGACCTGTGACTTCAAGGTCACTTCCTCCACCTCTCCAGGGCGGGGCCTCCAGCAGCTCTTCCTTTTAATTTAAGCCTGACCCGGGCATCCTTTCGTGCCTGCCTCACCCCCTCTGGCCCCCCTCCCCTTCCGCCTGGCCTGCCCTCACATTCCTGTGTGATCTCGTTAATGTCCCCCCATTAAACCCAAGGCCTCCTCACTGAACTATACCCCCAGCCTTTTTATTTTGAGACAGGGTCTCCCTAAGTTGCCCAGCCTGGGCTTGAACTTGCCATCCTCCTGCCTCAGCCTCCCAGAATGCTGGGATTATCTTCTCTTTATTTAAATGCACTGTGGAAACATTTAGTGCTGTGTATTCCCAGTTAGTGCACTCAGAGATTTCTCCAGGCCGTGGGGCTCCTACTGGGCCCCCACTGTGACCCAGGTCTGCTCAGAGGAACAAATGAGAAAGAGGTACCGGTTCCACCGATGGCACCCAGGGCATTGAGGCGGAGAAAACACAGTTTCCCATCTGAGGCACACAGGGAGAGCTGAGCACCCCCCGGGGAGAAGCATCACCACGCTAGAGAGACGTGGGGGCCAGGATAAGCTTCCAGCACAGTGTGGGACATCCACACCTACACTGCAGGTGGGAGCTTTGGAGGCACCGGGTCAGTCTGGGCTCCTGGGCCCATGTCAAGGACACGAGCCGGGACAAGGCTCAAGGGGAGGCTGAGGGGCTGGTCCTGGCCCAAGCTGTCTCCACTGGGGGCCACACCCCATTGGCACTGAGGGGCTGGCTCGGTCATGAGACTTCTTGTCTAAAGTCAGCAAAGCCAAGCATGGCGTGGTGGCACAACTATAATCCCAGTACCCACTCAGAGGCTGAGGTGGTCGGATCGGATCACTGTGAGTTCAAGGCCAGGGCTACATAGTAAGTTTGAAACCAGCACAAGCTACGTAGCAGCACTCTGTCAAAAACAATCTATTGATCAACAAAGTCCTGGGCAAGTTATGAGCTGGCCATGCCGGCCCCTGAATCGTAAGTAACATTCCCCACCCTGAAGGGGACCAGCTCCTATTTTGCACCTAACTCCTGACCACTAAATTTGAGACACACAGGTAGGTAACTAATAATAAAAGCAATTTGTTAAAAACATCACTCTACATTTTGAGCAAGCAAAATGTAGTCTCATTTTACTGGTATTTTAGAACAATATATTAGAATAATTCACAACTCAGATGTCATTTAAAATTAAATATTAGAATGAATGCCAAGATGCATGGGATTCAATACTTAGGATTTGTAAACTCTTCTGTGTTATGTTACATGTTAACATGGATTTTATTTAAGAAGTAGAATTTCTGATTTTAGAGTTGATATTACTGTTTCATAAGTAATAACAGCCATGACTTCATAGGTCACTGAGCAGCAAAGAGTTTAAATATTTAATTTGAACTCAGGCCATCTGTTTATACATAATTATACAACGCAAGAAGATGGAGGCAAGTTTGCCATTAAAAAATGATGGCATTTGACAACAACATAATTTAATACTTTAAATGTTAATGTTATATGTTTCAACAGTATCTTATAAAACATAAGCTATAATAACCTATTCAAATTAGTTATGGTAAGCATATATGTATTACTTTTCTTATTACTTAATCAAAGCCTAAATTTTATTAAAAGCAGGGAACTGTAAAGTGCGAGTTACACGTTAGAAGGTAGCACAGACTGAAGCACCAGAACAGAAAGGAGACCCAGACTGGTGCGGCGGGTGCTGTAGTTTGGGTTCTAGAGTAAGACTTCATTCGCAGCTTCGCCGTGTTGTTAAAAACGTGGGACACGCCGGTGCTCCTCTGCGTTGCCCCTGATGCATACCACAGGCCAGCATACGAGATTTTGCACATGTTGGTTCCAAAGAGGAAAGTCAGAAGTAGCCAGGAGCCGGGGACAGAGCTCAGTGGCACAAGTGCCTGCCTGGCGAGCGCAAGGTCCTGGGTTCGATTCCGAGTGCCAAAATAAATGAATAAAAATAAATAAATAAATAAAGGAATAGCCAGGGAAGGAAGTGTCATTGGCCGGTGACCTACGGGTGTGGGGAGGGGTCAGAAGACCCTTCAGCTGAGGAGACAGCACTGCGACCTCCGGGGGAGGGTGGCTACCTGGGGCCCTGTATCTGGGAGGACGGGGAGAGGACAGCGGCGAGGACCTGTGACGGAGGGGACAAGGCGCCGGGCGGCTCTCGCTTTGCTTAGGAGGAAGTGAAATGGCAGCGCTCGGCGCACACACAGACGTGCAGCTGCCCTCCTCCTTGCTGTGTGCCTTTGCCCCTCTGGGGATTTGGCTCTTTTCTGCGCAGGAAAGTGTTGGAGTGGTGACTGTGAACACATCTATGCTGGCATCTGCGGCATTGATGACACGTGTGGACTGGGCTAGGCTGTGGTGCCCAGCCGTGTGGCCAAGTGTGTCTGGACCCTGCTGTGAAGGCGCTGCGCGGGGGTTGACCAGCCGCTCAGCTTGAGCAAGCAGCTCCTCCATCAGCGCGGCTCTCACCAGGGAGCGCAGTGCTAACAGCCAAAGACAGGCTTCATGTTTCCCAGGGAAGCTGCGTTGCACGCCCTCAGGACCGAAGTATCAACGCAGGGCTGACTTCTCACGGATTTCAAACTTGTGAGCCCCCACACCCCGCCCCCACGCACACACCATTGTCCTATTGGTTCTGTTTCTCTGGAAAACTAACTAGGACTAGAGTGCTAGAACCAGCCAGTCAGCATGGGTTCCAGGGCAGCCAGCCTTCTCGGGTGCCACTGCGCCCCTCGGCAGGGGTCTCGGCCATTCCGGCGAGCCGAGGAACAGCAGGTGGTTTGCTGCACTCTGACGCTGTGGACACGGTTCCAAGCAGGCTCCTGCAGATGCACCCATGAAAAGGAACCCTTTGGGGGCACAGAGTTTCAGACACCCAACAAAGGTGCACAACCAGACTCGGGGCAAGAGCCTATCCCCAGAGGCACACGGCCCCCTCACTGTTGGGTGGGGACCCAGGGTGATGAAGCCAAGGCACCTCAAGCTCCGGTATGAGTTTCCTAAATTCTCTCCCCATCAGAGGAACAAAATCAGGCAGCACCCAAGGGAGCAAATAATCAAAACCTCATAAATTAACTCCTTGAGTGACTCAAAACAGCCTGTGGGTCAAACACCAGTCCTGGCAGGGCAGGCTATAGGGGGCTGCTCTCTGGGGTCGCCCAGTGGGTGGGCATGGCCCGCTGCTTTTCACCCAACCATGTGACTGTCTCTGTGGATCCAGGCCCATCCCTGGGCTCTGTGAGGTGACTCCACCTATGTTCTCCCAGCCCCAGCCACTGTGGCCCAGCACCCCTTCCCGAGGGCCCGGCTCCTGGTGCGGCTTCCATCTTCCTGTCTGATGCACCCCCTTTCCATTACTAAATAGGTGGGGCCATTTGCTCTTACTGTTGCACCCCCAGCACCCCTCCACTTACACCGAGCATCCTTCCCTTTGGGTCAACCCAGCCCAGCAGAGCAACAGAAGAAAGTTCCAGGAAGGGATCTGTCCCACTGCAAAGCAAGCGAGGGCGTGGAGCCCCAGCCCATGGCTGCAGGGAGCCACCTGCTCCTGCCACCCTGAATTCCAGAAAGGCACCATGGTGATTCATTTCTATCAAACCACGTTGCTCTGGAGCGGGCTGTGGCCTTCCGTGAAGATCTCCTCCGTGGCGGCGTTTTCCCTTCCCTGGGATAGCAGTGATATTTGCCATGAGCATCTAATAGAGCTTGAAATTACCCAGGCCAGTTGTTTACTCTGCTCGAGAGGCGCTGGGCTCCCAGCAGAGTTCATCCAGCACTGTCGTTGTTTTTATTAAGCAAGCCCTTGCCCAGCCAAAGTGAGTGGTGAGCTCTGTAAATATTTTATTAGCCTCTGCAATTAGTCCCTGTGTCACACCACCCGGATGGGAAGTGGGTCAGTGTGACAGTCCTCCTGTCACCCCTGACGTGGAAGACAGCCACCAGGATGGGCCTGGATGTCAGGCCCAGGGCAGAAGGAAGGGAGCTGTGCCTTCCCGGTACGAGCGGGACTGTGAAGTCACAGGTCTTCTTGGTGGTCCAGTGTTTGTTGAATTTTAGACACTTTTTCTGGGTGGGAAGAAAATCCTAGAGCACTGTTAAATTAGCTGATTGGCTGTGAAGCTCATCCTTTCTACTGCTTGCCTTTAGATCTTTGGTACTCCAAGCGATGTGAGTCACGTAGTAAAATCTATCATCACCATGCTTTATAAAATGCTCCTACTTACCCGGAAGTTTCTGCTGTGTCTTTCGCATGTGTTTCTCAGTGCGCGAGGTCTTTCTCCAGGACTGTCTCTGTGCTCGTAGTCTAGTCCAGCGATGGCCAAGCTGTGAGAGACCAAGTGCCGAACTGCAACCGCCTGCTTATTGCAAAGCACCAGCACTGCAGTGAAACCACTGCTTCCAAGAAAACAGCACATACATTAACATCTTTTGTTGTAAAAGAAAGATAGCACACGTGTGAGAGCTTGCCACCACCGGTCTAGTTCTTCTCTGCGAGTCGTGGCTCATGGCTTGAATTACGTGTCGTAGCAAAGTATCTTCTTACCTGGTGTTTGGTGCTGACCCGGGCCTGGTGTATACCAGGTCATTCAAGCCAACTTCAACATCAAAATATATTCACTGCTTACTTTATTTAGACACAAATTTTACTGCTTGGCTTTTTAACCTAGGGTTTCTTGGTTTTTTAAAAGGAGACTTCAGTCTATTTATGACTACTGGGATTGAATGGTATGTATACATTTTAGTTCTCTTCGTGTTTTCTGTTGATTATACTTGCTGCTCTTGATTTTTCCTAGGAAGTGGCTTGGCCGCAGTTGCTTCTGCTGTCTACGTTCTTGCTCCTCCCTACCCTGCCTTAGTCCGCCAGTTACTCGATCTCTCTTCTGCCCGTGGTGCTCTCCTACCATCATTCGCACATTTAAACCTGCATTTTCCACGGACACATGCAGGCAAACAGCGGCCGCTCTGTCCCTGGCGAGTCAGGCCACCAGGGCAGTCCCCGCCACCGCGCACAGCACAGGAGCCTTGAGAACGCTTCTCGGGTATCACTGCCTTCTCCCTCAACTTCTGGCGTGGCTGAAGAGGCCTATATGTACGGATTCTAAACCGTTCGCTTCCCTCCTCACATACTTTCTGATTTAAAAACTCTGCATTTATACGTTGCATGTCCCATTTATATCACCGTCTTCCTTTTATACCTTGTGTGAAAGTAACTATTTTTAATTTGTAATATCTTCTTCTGCTTCTGTTGGGAGGTTGTTAGTCATGTTGATGTGATTGGCTCTGTCAGCCTGGGCCAGAGCTTATGGGCCAGTGACCGGACACAGGGCAAGTGTCGGGAGGGCGTGCAGGGGCACGGGACAGCCGGCGCATGTGGGCTGCAACCACAGCCACCGGCTGCTGTGTCCAGAAGCAGGAAGGGGAGAGGCTTCCGATGCAGGCTGGGACCCCGCTGTTCGAGGGCCGGCCTTGTGCAGGGCTTGCTCCTGTGCCTCTCCAGGCTGCAAATCCGAGGGGAGGAGCAGGTTCCCAGGTGGCTGTTGCCGGAGCGTCACGGAGCCCGAAGCCCCACGGTCAGGTCACCTGCCAGGGCCGGCCAGGGTGTGCGGTCACCACCTCTGAATCCAAGCGGCACAGGGAAGCAGAGAGGGTCAGCGAGTGCATCACAAGATTTAGGTGAAGAACTGGAAGCCCACCCAGCACTTCCTCGCCCTGCCGCGGCCCCAGGGGCAATTCATGCGGCTTCACTTACTCCTCTCCTGATGTCACCCCCCGTGGTTCTAAGTGCTCTCGCATTGTCGCTTCTAGAACCTGCTCCTTTCCTGCAAAACAGCTCTCAGCCTTGTGGCGGCACCTCAAGCCTCACTCCCGGGCCCCACCCTGCACTCCGTTCAGCACCATCAGCGCTGATGTCGTCACGTCTGCCTCAGTCGTCCTGGTTGCCGTGGCAGACAGAGGATTACATTCTTTACCTGGACAACTTTTCATTTTCCAAACTTAGCAGTCATCTGCTTTTCTCATCACCCGGCTTCCCCAGGCACTGGGTCTGACCAGCCAGCAGCCTGCAGTTCTCGTCCTTCAGAAATCCAGGCGCACGGTAAATCTGAGAGTCCGTGGGTCTCTCCTGGAGCTTCTCTCCAGTCTGGGAGTGCTGCCGGACCTGCTATGGAACCCTCAGCCGGCGCTTTCCCTTTGTGCCCTTCTCCACGGAGACCCCGGCATGGCCGCACTAACTCCTTTCCCTCCCGTGCTTTCCCGAAAGTGCCCTCTGCTCTGTCAGAGGCTGTGGTTCTGCGTCCCCCCTCGCCCTCACCCGTGGCTGAGAGAGCCCTGGGTGGCAAGGTGTTTCCTCTCGGGAGTTTGAAGGTCCCCGCTGTCCAGGGATACCCATGCCCCGTTCTGACTCTGGTCTTCTGGTCCTGCTCTCCGTGGGAGAGTTCGAGAGTTCCGGTTTACTGAGGACGTTCTGAAGTGCTGGGCTTCCACTCACTGAGCACGGCCTCTGCGGTGAGGAAGCGGTGTCCCTCACCACGCTACGTCCTCGCCGTTCTCTCTCCTTCTGAGCTCATCGTTGTGCAGCTGAATGTCTTAAGTGTGTCCTTTAGGTCTTTTGCTGTTTTTTTCTAGACAGCATTCTACTTTTATTTTATAGATACAACATTTTACTTAATTTTTCTCTTACCTCACTTAGAGTAGGCATTTAAAAGGCACTCTATAAATATTGGTTGAATGACTCAATCTCTCGCAGGATAATGATTTTAATTATCTTTATATTTTCTTCTGCTCCTGGGATTATCTTTGAACTCTAGGCTCCTTTATTTAGCTTAGCTTAACATCTGTCTTCATGTGTACAGTTGTGTCAGTTTAAACTGAGCTTGGCTGAAGCCTCGGAAAGCTATCTTCCAAAGAATAAAAAGTAACATAGGAATAGTGCGGGTCAGGGTTCTCAAGGTGCTGGGGCCTGTGTCACCCACGGGGAGGATGGGCCTCAGCTGCATCTGTGACTGGGGCCACACAGACACCCACCCCACCGAGGTGACCTGAATTCGTCCACCGCCCCTCGCCCTCTGCCCAGCAGACCCCTCCCCGCATCTACCCAGGGTCCGAGGCCACTGGCCCCCTTCTCTCCAGGCAGCTCACTCCCCAGCACCAAGGTGACTCGGCTCCTGAGTGATGTAATTGCAGCAGAGGGGTTTGCTGTTCAAAGCGATCAACACAACCACCATTTGCAAAGCCTCAGAGCACATTGCAGGACTGCTGGCCTCTGTGTGTTCCGGGGTTGCTGTCCTAATTAGTCCTTCATAGATGAAGTTTCCTTTGCTCTCACTGAGGTTGCTTTCATTCTCAGTCCACAGTGATTAAGTCAAAGAGGGGCTCACTCCGTGCAGCTTCTTACCCCAGCCGCCGAGCCCCATGCCTCCAGCCGCCCTCCGCTCTGCTGGTGTTTGCTCAGGCCGCAGGGAGGCACCTGCTCCGAGGCACCAACGCCGCAGCCAAGAGGAGGTCAGAAGTGGAGACTGAAAGGCAGTGGGGATGCAGCTGTACCTTTGCACAGGCTTTCCTGAAAGCCCAGCAGGGGAGACATGCTTTCCTATCTCGTCGCTAAGGGGCCACTGCCCGACTAGCCCAGGGGCAAGGGTGTGGGCGATGATGGACACCCACAGCTCAGCGGGCTCCGTACGTGTGAGGAGGGGGCAGCCATGGGCAGCCAGGCACAGAGACTTCCTCCCTGCTGGTGTCACGTGAGACCCTGAGGGTCTGCTCACACTGGGCACTGTGGTCAGCTGGGGTTTCCCATGGAAGGAGAGCAGGGACCTCACAATTCCAGCAGAGCAGCGAGGTGTCAGCCAATTGTTGCTAGTCTTCAATGTCCCCAGGGATGGCTTTTGGTCACAGAAGATATCACCAAGAGGTTTATTTTTCCTAAATTTAATATTTGGTTTATAAATGTTACAATTTCTAAAGCTTGATTCTTTTGTAAGCTTTTGAGTTGTGCTTACTAAGGTTCTAATCCCACTTACTGGCCTCACAGACTTTAGAAAGGGTCTTTGCATGGCACATGGTCTCAGGGGTACACATAACTCACGAGACCCTTTCCAAATTTCAGACCCAGCTATGAACACAGTATACTCAATTTTCCTCCTTCTTGCATTTTATTTGTTAAGACAGGGTCTCTCTGTGTGGTCCAGGCTGGCCGTGATCCTTCTGCCTCGGCCTCCTTGGTGCGGTGATTCCAGGTGTGTGCCAGAGTTTGGCTTCCATTTTCTTTTCAATGTTCACTTTTCTGAACTAGAAATTCTCCTGAGCACAAATGATTTTTAATGTGTTTAAAATACAATATTTGTAAATATGTTGATATAAAGTTATTTCACAGTTATACCTCAGTTCTCAAACAGAAGCATTGGGCGAGATTTTGCTTCTGTTCGTGAACTCTGCATTGGGCGATGCACACAAGCCCAGCCGTCATCCCCAGAATCCTGGAGCAAATTAAGTTTGTGAACTGAGGTACCTCTGTACGTTCTAATTCTACCTAGAATTAAATCTAAAACGGATATTGATGTGGTTTTATTCTGTCGAGGCTTTCTTCCTTTCCCCTGTCCTGAGTCTCGCTGCAGCTCTCGGAGCCAGCTCTGCTGGTGACCGGGGCAGCCTCCGCGTGGTTCTGCCAGAACGGACCTGGCCAGGCGCTGCGGAGAACCAGAGAGCACGTCCTTGCCCGATGCAGGACGGAGGCTCCTGGGTAGCTGCAGCCACATAAAATCAGCACTTTTGGAGCTTCACAGGCATTCGGGTATAATTCTGCTTCCCGAAGACATTTCTGTCCCCAGCCCTGAACCCGGTGCTCACGGTTCTCACTCAGATCAGAACGACGCATGGTGAACTTGGGCTGTCCTCACCAGGTCCCCGTGGTCGTCCTGCGTCTGCCCCCTGACCAGGTACCTGGTGAGGTTCCCAACTTCGGCGCATTACGTCTGTGTTCCTGGCTGATTCCATGACTGCGTGGACAACGGCAAGAGGACCGTGAGGTAAGGAACAGGCCCAAGAGTGCCACAGCATGACCCCGCGCCTCTCGCGTGCACTGTTCTGTCCAGGGCGTCTGCTTGGCCTCGGCAGGGTTCTTGCTTTCACTTCTTTCCTCACGAGGCCAGGGTTGGGAAAGAAGTTTAGGGGGCACCTCTGTGGGGTGCAAGCTCTCCCTCGCCCCTGGGTCCGTTGTCCTTCCCTCCCCGCTGCCTGGCCTGTGCACCTGTGCTCTGAGTCCCACATGTCCTCTCCTGGGGCCTCTTCCTGGCCAGGGCCTTGCCTGCCGCGTGGCCGCGGGGACACCTCTTCTGGCCCGGGTCTCCCAGCTCCACATGGCCCGCCCTCTGCTGACCCGGAGTCAGGGTCCACAAGGGAAACGGGCTGCACCTCGCCCACCCTTGTTTACTCTCCCAATGTCTACTCGTCTTTGCTGTTTCCTTTCCAGTCTTTTTGGCCCTCTGTGTTTCTTTTTCCTTTTCAAAATTCATTTGGCATCGTTTCAGTGGGTCACAAGCAAGAAATAGTAAATGCACGGCCAGCGTGGTGGATTTCCCTGTTCAGAGTTGACACAAGAAGAGTCCTTGCCACTGCTGTTCCGAATCTGCTCTGGGCTCCGTTGACTTATCCTTGGTTTGAGGAGGGGACACCTGGCTGACCTCGTGTCAATTCTCCTAGAGACGGTACCTGGGTAGTGAGCGCTCTGGGTCCTGGCACGTTTCAAAGTGGTTTTCTTTTGCCTTGACATAGTAGTACTTGTAACAGCACATATTAATATCTTGAATATGTGCCCAGCTTCTACTTTGTATTTATTTTATTTATTTTATTGCTGGCCTTTTTTCTCAGTAGGGTTCCTTTGGAAGCTAGAAATATAGCTCTGGTTCCAGCTTGGTGCCAAGTCTGGCCCTAATTTGAACTCTTTTGTGAAAAAGCTTGTGATTCTGTCTTTGTCCTCAGAATGGCTACATGTATGCACCTAGGGCTTATTTTGTTTTTGTTCATATTGGCTTTGATATTAAGCTTTATTCTGCTTTTTACTCAGTAAGTCCTTAAAATCTGAAGAATTAAGTCAGCTCAGGCTTCTCCTGTAATTTCCCTGATTGCTACTCTTCCTCCATATTCATAAATCCTACCATTTGCACGTCAGAGGTCCTGACTTTGCTCTTCTGCTGTCCTGTGTTTCCCGCTAACCTCTTTGCTTGCTTTGTCTTATTGTCCAGTGTGGTACTACACTGGTGTTCCCATCTGATCTTAAAAACCTGCTAATGGACTCTCAGAAAAGCTGGTGGCTTCATCAGCTCAGGCAGCGTGACAAGCAGCACTCCCCGGAGGCTTCAGCAAATGTGGTGTTTTCTGCCGGTCCTGGAGCTGGAAGCCAAAGACCTCTGTGCTTTCTGGCTGGGTTTCTCTCTCACCGGCTTGCGGACAGCTAGCTACCTTCTCACTGTACCCTCACAGGGCCTCTTCGCCACACACAGAGAGACGAGGATGAGGGGAGAGGGAGAGAGAGAGGGAGAGGGAGAAAGGGAGAGAGAGCAAGGGGAGGGTCACCAGATATCTCTCAGCGGAGGGCTCTACCCTGACAACCTAACTCAACCTTACTACTTCAGAAAGCAGCTACCTTTGCTGACAATGCTGGGTGTCCCACCTGGCTCTTTGCAAGATTTAAGGCTCAGGAAATATTCTCTGAAATGCATGGATAGAATACAATAGAAATGAAATGAGATCTTACAGAGGAAAGCTAAGGAGGGTGCGTCAGGCCTAGTGATTTCTGGAAACCAGATCTCGTCGTTATTTGTAAAACTCATCGTTCTCACGGAACTGTTCCCAGGCACTGCTCTGCAGAGAGCTGAGCATGACTGGAACAACCGGCTCCAAACTGCTTCTGGGTGCTGGCATGGATCTGAGGTCTGCACACATAGAATTGTCCCAGCGTGGCCAACAGAGGCAGCGAGCGGGAGGAGGGTTTTCAGATACAGTTGTAGAAAGAGGCGCCAGTAAGAGCAGAGAGCAACAACGCCCGTGCTCTTTGGATCCTGAGACTTGGAACTCGGTGCTCAAGAAGCTGAGGGGCGGCCCCTGTGCCCAGGTGCCACGGCCAGACTGCTGTCCCCAGTGGTCCCCCTTGCTGGAAAGACTGAGACCGCCAGAGCAGCCGGGCGGGGAGGGGACCCGATGCCAGTGCAGCGCAGCAGTGTGACCAGGACGGGAAGAACCCGGCGTGAGCAGCCGCAGGCCGGGGTGATCACGGTGGGTGAGTAGTCTGTCCTCTCGGCCCTGGCGTCATGCTAGAGTTGCCTGTGAACCATCCGGGACCAGGACCGCCCCAAGAGTCTGGGTTGGGTGCAAGTCTCAGGGGTGATTCTGGTAGCTTCCCAGGCTGGAGGACGAGACTGTAACCCTCAACGCAAGGCCACTGACCGTGGATCCATGTCGTGAAGGCAAATCAAGAGACTGCTCTGGGGTTTAGAAACTCTCTGAGAGGCCAGCTCAGGGTGACTGCTGCGCATTCTCACTTTGGAAACGCCCTAGGTGGCCCTGCCCCTCCCAAGCCTCTCCCCCAGCCTGCCCCAGGGACCAAGGCTGCAGAAGAGCACAGCCACGATAGGACAGCCAGGCTGCTGAGTGCTTACAGCAGGAGGTGCACCCAGGGCCGCAGATTGCCAGACAGCAGAGTGAC
Source organism: Chinchilla lanigera (assembly GCF_000276665.1). Lineage (NCBI taxonomy): Eukaryota > Metazoa > Chordata > Mammalia > Rodentia > Chinchillidae > Chinchilla > Chinchilla lanigera. Next base: position 29,221,353 of record NW_004955420.1, on the reverse strand, counting down.
TACTGTCCAGAGTGGGGTTGGAATCAAATTACACTACAGGGCCGCCTTGCTGGTCTCCTGGGCTCTGGAGCAGCGTGATAACTAAGCAAGGTCCACATCTGCTGGCTCTCCAGAATTTTCCTGATGAGAAAATGGCCACCAAGGGCCATGGGGAAAACAGAGGCCAGGAGCCCTGCTGCCTCCACTCCGCGCCCTGCGGCACCCTGCAGCGCCTGCTGCTCCCGTTCATGCCCGCCACCCCTGTACTCACAGTGGGCACCTTTGCAATGAAGTCCACCCCCTCCAGGCCTGACAGATGGAGCCCCACAAATCCCTGCTACAGTGGGCCTCTGGCTGTCCTTGCTGCGCCCCACTTTTGGGCCCGGAGTTGTCTTCTGCCTCTCTCTGGACCAATACTCTTCCGAGCAGCTTTGTCACCCACTGTGTCCCTGTGGAGCCTCAGAATGGGCCTTGGTCTTGTTTCCCAGATGACACTGCCAGCTTCCCAGCATCCACTGCCCTCAGGGATGCCTGCCAGGGGCACTTCAGCCCCACAAGGCCGGACACCTGGTCCTGGGTCTGAGCTTATAGCCTGAGTGGCCTGACATCCGATAGCACCATCGACTGGGTCTGTGAGGCCGAGCTGGCTGGGTCACTCTTCTGCACAGGTCAGAGAGCACCAGGAAGCCACACAAACCCTTGACAATCAGCTGAAAAGATGACCAACTCCAACAAAATCACATAAACCACCCTGTCTCCTAGGCCTCTCCCAAGAGCGTTGCATTCATATTCACAAAGTGCTATGAAATGCTTCTCTGTCTCTGGAAAAATTCCCTGAATGCATATGAGGCCTTCATGAGGTGAAATAAAAAATACAGTGAAGGCTGCTACCAAGCACCACGCAATGGAAGGGCAGCCCATGAAAACACGACGCTGTGTCCTCAGCCACCTCGTTCACCCGACCTGGCTCCGTGTCACTTCTGGCTCCTCCCCAAAGTCCAAATGACTGTCTTGGTCACTTTTCTCTCATTGCTGGGACAAAATACCTGATGCCCAAAATTAAGGAAAGAAAGGTTTATTTCGCTTACAGTTCGTGGAGGTTTCAGTCCTTACTTGGCAGATTACAAGGCAGAGTGGCACTCGGCAGAGGGCTGCAGCTCCTGGCTCAGAACACAGCAAAAGCAACAAACACACACCAGGGCGGAACGGGGCAGGAATGGCCTCAAGCACCCTTTTCCTCTCCCTTACATGTGCAAACTATCCACCCCAGGGCGGGTGCAGCTCTCACACCCATAATCAAACTTTAAAAGCCTACCCCATGGCCGCATGAGGCTTTGGGGGGACACACAGACAAACCATAACAATGACCATGAAAGGTCAGCGTTTTGAATGGAGTCAGGACATCAAGGCAGCCAAGACAGCACAACTAAGACCCTCAGGAAAGAAGACTCCAGAGCTGCTGCAGAAATTGGTGAGGACACTGGGATGAGTGTGTGGAAAGTGAGGGGTAGGATCTCAAGGGAAATTCATGGCAATGCGTCTTTCACTGTTATGAAAGTTTTTTTAAATTGAAATGTTAACCATTCTTTGTGCACACTGCATATTGTTTCTGTTGCTATGGTGAGGGTAGTTTCTGCAAGGCGTTCAGGATTTGTTTCTCTTAGGGAAGGACTATTTCACAGGATTCTGCTGAGTATGAAGCCCTTGGGTAGCCTCACATTTCGTCCTGTGATTTTGATCCCAAAGCCACCACTAGAGCAACATTTCTGTCCTAACCTCACATGTGGCAAAACTGAGACTAAAAAGGTAAAGTGTCAGCAGGGGCAGAGGCACATGCTTCTAATTTCAGCACTCTGAGAGGTTGAGGCAGGAGGATCTCAAGTTCAAGACCAGCCTGAGCAATTTAGCCACTAAGCCAGACCCAGCTCAAAATAAAAAAGACATTTAAAAGGCTAAGCTGTAGCTCAGAACAAAGGTGCTGAGTTCAATCACCAGGGCCACCAAATACAAAATTTAGAAAAGGACGAAGTGTATTGCATGGAGTCACAGTGTCCCCCCGGGAGAGGAGCGGCACTGGGGCCCTGGGCCTCTGCATCCTGGGCTCTTTCTGCCATCCCAGGCTGCTCCCGCTGTGGTGAAAGGGACAAGAGGAGAGAGAGGCCGAGGCACCAGCTTTTCCTCCAGGCTTTCTTGAGGTGCCTGTGTCCTGGAGCCCGGGGAGCGTGCCTGGGTCCCCTGCAGGCCGTGGGCTTGGAGGACTGACTGACCTTGGCCCTGCACTCAAGGGGAGAGGGCTGAGGCCACCGTGTGGGCCGTGGGTAGGGAACTTCTCCAGGGACAGAGGAGCATTTCTGAACACTTTGTGAAGACAAAAGCAATACGCTTGGGTGTATCATGTGTTTTGACCCAGGGCTTCAGAAATTAAAATTTTCTAATCTTAGACTTAGCTTTTGACCTCCAACAAGGAGAGGAAATAAGCAAAGCCAGACAGTGCCAGCCCTGTGCCCAGCTGCGGAAGTCCAGCCTAGCATGTTAGCAATTAGGGGCACTTGTCCATAAAGCACTTAAAAATCCATTTAGACGTCCAAGTCGGCTCAGGCTCTTTAATCTTGGATAGAGTAAACAAGGCTGTTTTGCAGGGTGGTTTTCCCCTCTATTTTAAAGTGAGGATGTTGGAAGAGGAGGAAAATGAGACATTCAAGGCTGGACCTTTGGACCCAGTAATGCAGAACAGCTGCAGAGGCTGGCTGGACCTTTTGGTGGTATTTTCAGCTCTCTCTTCCATGGACTGAAAACAGCATGCTCCCTGGAAGGCCTTTGCTTTTCACTTGCGGTTTGAAAATTCCTGACGGGCAGGGCTCACTGTTGCTCTCCACCCTGAGAATGCAGTTCAGCCCCGGTGGCAGCCAGGCTGCTTAGCAGCAGGCCGTGCCCTGCAGACAGCGCTGGCCCTCAGACTGGGGCCCCCCACCCCTTCAGTAGTCTGTGCCTGGGCCCAGTCTGCCCCTTGGTGTCCCCACATCTCTCAGCTGCAGGGACACCTCCCGGAGGCCCCTCCTGGCTGCCTCCTTCTTCCCGGCTTAGTGCTCTGCCCCAGATCTCCCAGCAGCATGGCCCAGAAAGCCCGGGATTCCACATATTTCTCTGTTTATTTGTTTAATGTCTGCTCCTCTCCCCCACCCTCCCGTGCTTTGTTTGCCTCTGCCCCCAAAGCCTGGCACGGGCCGCAAGGTGGGTACTGAGCTGAGAACTCAGGCATCAGGAGAACTGGGCCAAGCATTCTCAACTCACTCCCCGTTTCCTTTGAGACCCCAAAGGCTTCCACAGCCTCACACCAGCATGGTTGGCGTCGGATCCTCCTGCCAGGTCTGCAGCCCCGCCTTGAGTGTGCCAGACGCTCCACAGTGTGGCTTTCAGGGGTCATGGAGTTCCTGGGTGGGCACTGGGCACCTACAAGACAGCAAGGTCCTGGGAAGACGACAGCGGGAAGGTGACCGGGCCCATGGAGGTGCCCATGTCCACTTAGGGCAGTCGCTTGATGGACCCATGGTACCCCCCAACTCCTTTTTGTTCTTGTACAACTGGAAATCGTTCTTCTATGTGGGCAATTTCCTGAAGTCCAGCCCCTGGCGCAGGACAGGTGTGGCTTTGATAGGCAGCCTGGCCACTGACCTTTGCATCCCCGCTAGACCGAAGACTTCAAAGCTCTCTGAGGACCAAGGAGAGAAAGTCCTTAGTCTTGAGGCCCTGACACTTCTCTAGGTGGACAAAAGCCACCAAGGCGCCGCATTCCATCCCTGACTCCAGGGAGAAGGTGACAGTTGTGGCCCCTTGCACAATTTTCCTTTGTTTATTTTGGTCTCCCATGAAGTTTGGATGCATTTTCTTCAAATTTTTGTTATAGAGGGGTTGCAGGATCAAAGGCAATTGTACAAACAGCACAGAGAAGTGCTGGCGTGCTCCGCCCAGCTCCTCTGAGCTCCATCCATGGGACCGTGATGCCCAGGCCAGGTGAGGCACTTAGACACTGTGCGCGGTTCCGTGTCGGCTGTCACGTGTGTGGCTGCCGTGTCCACCACTGCAGTCACAGTGCAGGGCTATTTTTTCATGCTGTGCCCTGACAGGCTCGGCTCCCTTGCAACTACCACCCCGACCCCCAGAAACTGTGGATTTGTTTCCAATCTCTGTGATTTTGTTGGTTAAAAACTATGCTGTAAATGAAATTGCACAGTATATGGTGTCTTAATACAGGCTTTCTTCATTCAGCATGGTCCTGTTTCGATCCATCCGGATCCTTGTGTGAATTAATATTTTAACCCTTTGCATTGATGTAGATGCCCTGTGATGACCAGTTTGCTCGTTTACCCACTAAGGGACATTTCGGCCACGTCCACTTTAGGGCTGTTGCAGGTGAAGCGGTTATGAAGCTCCAGGTGGGGTCGGGGGACACTTGCTTTTGACGTCTCTGGGAATTTGGTTTGTGGACGATACGGTGAATGTGTGTTGGGTGGACAATATGATGAGTGTGTGTTGGGTGGACGATGTGGTGAGTGTGTGTTGGGTGGACAATGTGGTGAGTGTGTGTTGGGTGTTTAAAGCCACAGCCAAATTGCTTTCCCGAGTGACAGCACCACCCTTTCACATCCCCACAGGCAAGGGTGAGGTGTCTTTGCCAGGTCTTTGCTGGGCTTTGGTTGGCCGCCACTGTTTATTTCAGCTACTTTGGGATCTTCACAGCGACAGACTCACCTTCGTAATGCGCGTCGTGATCACTGGTGTGAGCACAGTTCCCACGGTACGGATTCTCCAGGATGAAATGCCTTTCCTGTCTTCTGCCCTTTCTAATTGGATTTCTTCTCTTGTTGGAATGTGAGTTCTCCTGCTACTTAGATGGAGTCCTTTCTCATTCGTATGGTTTGCAAATATATTGCCCCTGTCTCTAGCTTGTCCTTCTCCTCTCAGCAGGCTCTGCACAGAGAAACCATATTTAATTTTGATATAGTCCCACTTATTAATTTTCTCCTTCATGGGTCATACTTTTGGTGTCAGGTCTGAGAACTCTTCATCAGGACCTGGGTTCTAAAATTACCTTTCCTACATTGTCATCTAAAAGTTTTCTCATTTTACATTTTAAATGTTAAAATATGGTTGATGTTGAGTTCACTTTTGCATTGCATTGTGTGAAGTTTAAGACAAGACTGATTTTTGTCTGAGGATATGCAGTTGCTCTGGGGATCTTTACTGGAAAGACTGTTTCTCTTCCATTGAACTGCTTTTATGCCCTTGTCCAAAATCGGCTGCCTGTCCAAAATCGGCTGCCTGCGCTTACGTGGGGCTATTTCTGGATTTTCTGTTCTGCTCTATTGATCTATGTGCTGTGCCTCCACCAACACCACACCGCTTTTGCACTCTCCCATGTTAGGTCCTGTGGAGTAGAGTCGGCCCAGTGTCTTCTTTAAAAGTCTAGCTCCTTTGCCTCTCCACAGGAACTTCAGAATAATCTTGTGCATTTCTAAAAAAAGTCTCATGGGCTTTTTAGCAGTTAAATCCACATACCAACTTGAAGGAAATGTACATCATTGTTATACTGAGGCATTCAATTAATGAGTATAGTAAATATCTTTATTTATTTAGAACTTAATTTTTTTTTACCAGTGTTTGGTATTTTCAGCAAACAAGTCCTTTTCCTATTTTGTTAGATTTATAACCAAGTACTTCAATATTTTTAAGCACTGTAAATAGTACTGCATTTTAAATTTTTATTTTCATATATTCCTCACTAACATCGTATATAAAAACATGGTTGATTTTTGTATTATCTTCCTACGTCTGGTGACCTCACTAAACTCACCTATTAGTACTGGAAGTTGTAAACTATGCACTGACCTCTCACTCTGTTTGGAAACGGTGCCTGCAGGCTACACCTCAGGCTTCATCAGACCATCCGTGTTTCTAGGGCCAGCGAGTGCCCAAGAAGGGAAAGGACCAAGAATGTGCAGCTCTAGGCGCTCACACAATCCCACGGACTGCGTAGAGTGTTGGGACTGAGGCTCACTAAGTCTCACAGTGAGATGGCAGCAGACACGTGAACCCCCAGTACCTTGAAGTCGAGTTCTGATTCCGGCCTGCCCTGTGTTCCTGGGGGCCTACCTGTACAGCAGCTACAGAAGTGGTGCGACTCCCACCTGCCCTCACCTGTCAGGTGTCGATGGACAGTACTTTTGTACATCAACATTATTGGTGTGGAGTGGTCAGCTTTAAGGGTCACAGCAGGGCCATGCTTAGGTACTTCAGCATGGTAGAAAGCTTAAAAGGCTGGCTGATGGAAACTTTTCTGAGTTTTTGTGAAATAAAAGTAGTTGCTTCTAATTATGCAGCAACTACAGTTGTTTTCAATTGCTAATAAATATTGGATTTGTGGGGGATAAAAACATTCTGGGAGGTTGCTTTCCTCTAGCTGGAGAACTCTAAAGTCATCTAAGGCCTGAAATAAGTGAATAAAGAAATGAACGTGGTGGGGACCCCACTCCTGTCTACGGTAGGCTCTTCTTATGTTGTGTGTTAGTCAGCTTTGCATTGCTGCGACAAAGTACCTGACACCCACATGGTGAAGGAGGAGAGGTGCACTTTGGCCATGGCTTCTGAGGCTCCAGGGTGCAGTCAGCTGGCTCCAGGGCAGGAGCATCTTGGTGGAGGGACACAGTAGGACACAGCTGCTCATTTCACAGCCGCTGGGAAGCACAGCAGCAGGGAGAGAGGCAGAAAGGAGATGCACCTTGCACACGTGTGCTGGCCCTCTCCCTTCCGCGGCCCAGCTCCTATGGCCCATTCAGCTAGGAGCTCATGGACACTTCGTCCTTCCATGGCATCAATGCCCTCATGATTCAGTCACCTTCCAGAACCCCAGTTCTGACACCTTTGGGGGACATTTTAGGAAAACACCAGCAAATGTCTGGCACGTGTGATTATTTAAATAGGGGCCGACCTACTTCCTTCTCTCCTGCTTGTATGCCCTTCGTTCCCATTTCCTGTCTTCTTGTGCTGGGTAGAACTTCCAGGACTGTGATGAGTAGAACTTCCAGGACTGTGATGAGTGTGGGAATCCTTGCTCTGTGACGTCTTCCAGAAAAATCTGTAAAATCTTTTGTTCTGATAAGCACGGTGTTAGCTGTAGCTCAGCAGTTGTTCTTAAGCTGAGGAAGTTCCCCCCATTATTCCTGGTTTTCCAGGTTTTTGTGATGATAGGTGTTGAATATTATCAAATGCCTTTCTGCACCAATTGATATGATACTGTGAGTATATTTCTTTGAACTTCTAATGATCTCTCGAATGAATCTCACTTGATCATGGTTTGGGAGGGTGCATATGCATAGGGTTATATAGATATAGAGTCTATCTATTGGGAATAATACATATTATTGTTGTACACATATATTCATACGGGTCTGTGTTTTTATTCTTCCAGTACTATATCTGCCTGGTTTTGGCATGAGGGTAATATTGGGTCCATAACATAAGTGGGGAAGTATTCCCTTCTCTTCAATTTTCTGAAAGAGATTGTGGAGGAGAATTATTATTAATTCTTCAAACATTTGGGAGCATTCTCCAGAGAATCAATCTGGGCATGGAGATTTCTTCTTCAGGAGTTTTTAATATGAGTTCAATTTTGTAACTATTATAGGGCTATTCAAATAATCTATTTCATATGGGTGAATTATAATGCTATGAATTTTTAAAGAAAGGGTCTATTTCATCTAAGTTGTCAAATTGCTCTGTGTAGACTTGTTCACAGTGCTCCTTTGCTATTCTTTCTGTTTCTACAGGGTCTGTGGCATGATGTTGCTTGTTTCATTCCTGGTATAATCATCTGTGCCTTCCATCTTTTATTCTTTGTTATTCTTGTGAGAGGTTTATCATTTTTATTGATCTTAATAAAGAAACAAATTTTTGTCTTCTTGACTCTTCTCTATTGCTTTTCTGCTTTTGATTTCATTAATCTCTGCTCTTATTTCCTTCCTTCTGTTTGCTTGAAGTTTATTTTGCTCTTCTTTTTTATCTCCTAATGTAGGACTTCAGACTTTCCCAGCATAAGCAGCTAGTGCTGTCAATTTCCCCCTTGGCCTCACGTTAGCTGCAAGTTCTGATATGCCCTGTTTTTACTTTCACCCAGTTCAATGCATTTTTTATTTCCTTTGAGCCTTCTTCTTTGGCCTGAGGATTATTTATTTAGAGGGCTGTTGTTTAATTTTCAAGTGTTTGGAGTTTTCCTGTTATTTTTATTATTGATTGGTAATATGTTTCCATTGAGGTCACAGAACAGATTCTGTATTGTTTCTATTTTTTTAGAAGTGTGTTGAGGTCTATTTCATGACTTGCGACAAGGTCTGTCTTGGTTTATGGTTCCTGGGCACTTGCGTGGAATGGGCATTCTGCTATTGGTAGGCAGGATGTTTTGTAAATGTCAATTAATTCCTCCTGGTTGATGCTGATGTTGAGTTCTTCTGCAGCGCTTCTGATTCTGTTCTATCTCTGTTGAAAGAGGGGGACTGAAGCCTTAACTGTAATTGTAGATTTATCTTATTCTTCTAGTTCATTCAGTTGTGTTTCACGTATATTACAGCTCGGTTTTTTGATGTGTGTACATTTAAAGTTGACCTGTCCTCAGTCCACAATAACTTTCTTTGTAGGCTGAGGGAGGAGGAGCACGAGTTCAAGCTCAGCTTGTTGTGCACAGCAAGTTCAAGGCCAGCCTTGGAGTATGCAGTGCGAATTTGTCTCAAAAACCCAATAAAACTTCTCTTTGCCCTGAAATCTACTGTTTCTGATGTTACTATAACTACTCTTGATTTTTTATTAATGTTTGCATGATATATCATTTCCATCATTCATTTTCAGCTGCCTATATTCCCAGATGTTGGGTCATTTTTAAAAAGTCTACTCTGCACTCTCCAACATTTGGTTGGTTCATTTGCACTTAATGTACCCATTAATATGTTAAAGCTTAAATCTATCATTTCACCTTTGTTTTCTGCTCCAGTTCACCACCCTTAGCCCTGGGCCACTACCAATCCACATTATGCCTCTAGCCCTGCATACTCGTACATAACTGGGACCACGAAATATGTGCTGCTTTGTGACTATATCTCTGTGTATGTGCATGTGTATACAGGCGTGTGTATTTATTTGTGTATAATGTTGTATTTCTGTATAATACAAATATACACACAATAGAATATCATTCAGCCTTTAAAAACAAGTAATATTGCTATTCATGACAATATTTTGTCAAATGCTTTTTCTGCATCTACTGAGAGGATCATGTGTTTTCACCTCTCATTCTGTTAAGGCAGAGAATGGCATGGACTGATTGTCCCATACTGAAGCACTCTCGCCTTCCAGAGGAAATCTCACCTGGTCAAGATGTACGCTTTCTCGTGTGGGGGTCAACCTGGCTTTTAGTATCTTATTTGAGATTATCGCGTCTGTGCTCATCAGGGATGCTGGTCTCAGTCTCCCTCCCTCCCTCCTCCCTCCCTCCTTTGTCACTTTGTCTTAGCCACTTTCTCAATGCTGGGACACAATCACGATGCTTGACACCTGCAGCTTAAAGGAGAGAGGTCCACAATCCTCAGTTTCAGACCACACATGGTCAGCGGGATCCAAGGCAGGAAGGGCCTGGTGGAAGAGAAGCTGCACACATCCCGGCAACCAGGAAGCAGGGAGAGAAGGGAGGCGCCGGGAGGGAGATGCGTCCATCCAGGCCATGCCCCTGGTGTCCACCTCCAACCGACAGCAAGTCAGCCATGGATTCATCCCTGGGGTAAACAGGTGATGAGGACACACCCCATGGTCTGGTCATCTTCCGGAACAAGGCTCTGGGGCTCCCCAGATTGAAGCCATCACAAGGGTTCTGGTGGTGACGTCTCCAGCTCTGGCGTCAGTGAGGCTGGCTTAAACAGTGCATTGGGAAGTGTTTTCTTTTTTTGGAAAAGCTTGGGAAGGTTTGGCACTAATTCTCTGAATTGTGGAATTTATTCATGGAGCTATCTAGTCCTGGGTTTTGCTTTCCTGGGATTTTTTCATTGCTGATTCCATTTTCTCATTTGTGATTGATCTGCTTGTGTTTTCTACTTCTTCTTGATTTAGTTTTGGTACATCATATGAGTTTAGGAAATTTTCATTTCTCTTGGATTATCCAATTTTTTATAACTTCTCCTCATAGCCTTTATGGTCTTTTTTATTCCTGAGGATATATTGTAATGTCTTCTTCTTCATCTTTAATTTTATTTCTGTGAGTTTCTTTTTCTTAGTTATCTTAGTCTGTCTTTTTAAAAAACTAACTTCAAGTGTTTTTTTTTTTTTTTTTTTTTTTTCAGTTTTCCTGTTCTCTTTTTTTTTTTTTTTTTTTTTTTTCAGTTTTCCTGTTCTCTACTTGATTTGCTTCTACTCTAATCCTTACCATTTCCTCCCTACTGCTGGCTTTTGACTTAGTTTGTTCTTCGCTTCCTAGTTTCTTGAGGTGGAAAGGGAGGTCATCTGTTTGTGATCTTGCTTCTTCTCAGGTATGCGCTGCTCTCACTTCCCTTCTGTGCTGCTCTGCTTGTGCTGTAAGGCCTTGTTTTCTCACCGAGCTCACACAGCTGGTGTCCTGATGGGCATGCACATGAGTATGGTGGAGACCCACCCGGGTTCCACTCATGGAGTGTGTACAGCACGTTATCTGCTTCTACCATAGCAGGAGAAAAAGTCTTAGGTATTTGGGTGGGAGTTACTACACTTTACCTATATATGAGACTCTTATATCTGTGGAGTATTTATTTTTTATAACTGGAGGAATCAAAAGTTGCTCAAAAGACGAAAGGGGTGTTAATAATGCCCCAAATTTGAAAAGACCCAACACATCTGTATCAGTTATATTTCACTAGAGGAACAGAATACGAGATAGATGATGGATAGACAGACAGACAGACAGACAGATGATTTACTAGGGAGGCTGACAATGGGCACCTGCAGAGTCAGGGGTGAAAGAAGGTAGAATGGCTGTGTCCACTCTGGAGAGCTGGAGGATCCTAACGAAAGCTACACACCTGGAGTTTACTGCAGAGTCTGGTGCAAGTTCATGTCAGAAAGCTGGGGGAACCGCACTGGAAGGCTGAAGGGTTGCACTGGAAACGTGGAGAGGATGAATGTCCAAAGGCAGTGGTGAAGAAGAGCTCCTTCGAAGAAGCAGGGCAGTCTTCCTTCTTTCCCTTCTTATTCCATCCAGGTTGCAAGCCTATTGGTTGGTGCCACCCACACCCAAGGCGGGTCTTCCCTCTCAGTTTGTGGCCTCCCTGTCAGTCATCTGCAGACGCACCCAGAGCTTTGCGAATCTGCCAGGGAGCTTCCTACTCACATCGACATGTCATAATTAGCAGTCACAGTACTTCTCCTTCCCGACACCACCTCAGCACACTGTCTGGAGAGTAAAGACAGGACAGCATTGTCTATTCACTTTTTAATTTTTAAAATATAAAACTCTACCATTATTTTCCTAACTTAATGCTCCTATGAGTGTAAAGATATTTCCTACGTTTTTAGGTTTACATGTAGCTCACTGTCTCAATCTTTTCTTAGGCATTTGCTCTGCTAGCACCATGGGTTTGTTTTTTTTTTTCAAGTAACCATTCTGACTAGGGAAGGAATAATACAAGGGAGCTTTCCCCAAGATAAACTAGGACTCCCTCCCACATGCTAAGTGGAGCTGCACTGCCGATGCCCTCAGCCCAGACCTTCTGAGCTTCCTGCTTTGCTGAGCCCTTTGTCCAGCTGACCTGATCAGAGCCATTTCCTGTGTGTCTAAGGGCTTCCAAGCCATTTTTGGAGCTTGTCATCCCTCCTGGCTGGGTATAAATGTCATTTCCGAAAGACAGGAGACATTCTAAGGAGACCGATGGCAGACCTGCAAACACCTTTCACCTCCGATCTATAAATGCAAATAATATTCCTGTCTCGGTTTGGACTCTCTCAGTCTGGGCCCGAGACAAGGACTTGGGGCTAGGGGTTCTGGGAGATCTGAGGACGTGAGGGGAGGACAGCCCACCTTGTATGCCGCAGCGAGATGCCACGGGCTCAGTCCTGCGGGAGGCTCTGCAGGTGGACAGGCACCTTCTGGAATGTTCTGTCCTGAGGATGACTGGCTTGGATGTGTCTGCCACCCGGCTGCCAGCTGTGCCTGTTGGGAGCCTTGGGAGACCCGTGAGGGATGGCTCAGAGACAGAGGACCATGGAGGCTTTCTCCATGTGTGAGGAGGACACTCATTGAATCTACAGCTTGATTCTACAATCTACACTCATTGAATCTTCCACCATGACAGAAGTTGTAGGTGGGAGGAGCAGGCTACAGATCAGCTATGTGAAGTTGGTGCCACCCCTCTGGTGACTGGCACACTCGTCCCACATTCCCATCCTCCACCCACATCCGCTGTCCATGAGCACCAGGGTGTGTGCTCCTTTCTGTGCCTGGCACCTGGCACAGCGCCTGTGCAGCACCCAGCAAACATTTGCAGGCGCAAGGAAGAAAGAGAGATAAGGGGAGGGAGGAGGGCAGCCGGTGGCTGGGAGAAAAATGATTTGTGCTGAAGCTGCCAAAGAGGAGTCGCCTGACACCCTGGGGAATTCCCAGAGCCAGCCACCAAGCACGCTCAGCGGAGCCCGAGGTGCGCACCTGGCACCCACACATCTGCCACTCTCCTGGAGAGGGGAGAGCCCCTGGTGACTCACACTACCAGGTGACTTGGCACCATCTCCTCTGAGTCAGGCCCGGCAGGCAGCAAGGACAGAGACAGGAAACGAAGACAGAGACCCTGGAGGAGCAGACAGACAGTGTGGGGGCTTCCGCCAGTGTCCAGGGGCTTCCGCCTGCTCAGGCCAGGCTGGTGGCCAAGCCTCGAGCCTGGAGCCTGGGCCAAGTCCCCTCCCTGCCCTGTGCCTCTCCCTGCTGCGGTACCCTGAGCCCAGCCTGCGTCAGCCGTGAAAAAAGAAGGTGGCAAGGCAGACGACAGGGCAGCAGCCTGCCCTTCCCGTCGGCGCGTCTGGGTGAGCGGCAGCAGCACGAGCTCTCAGCACCATAGAGCGGAGTCCCCGCCCTGCCTGCCCCCTGCCTCTCTCACACTCTGGTCCCGACTGCCACACAGCTCACGCACGGCGACGTCACCACACCCACCCAGGCCAGAGAAGTGTGGCTTCCCCTCGAAAGCCCCGAGGCTTGGCGACACGGCGGCAAGGAAGAGGAAGCGCCTCCACGCTGACCTCCTGGCGGCCCCGCATGGCTGCCTGGCCTGGTCTGATCCAGCCCTTGGCACAGGTGCCACGTAACGAAACCGGGAAGCAGAAAGGCAAGAGACGCTGGTGGCAGAGGCTGAGTGTGGGCACAGGAGACAACGTGCGGCACTCTACCCTGGGCACAGGGGCCGCGCACTCGCGCATGCGCCCCGCGCCCTGCGACACCTGAGGTTACAGACGCAGAGGACAAGGCCCACAGACTGCTGGTGCCAGGCCCTCCTCTCACGGCCACTGCGGGAGGACGCCGGCCCTGTGCCTCCACCGAATGCCGTTTCCAGGACCCCAGGGCCCCTCACGCAGCCTCTGTCCGTGACTTGCAGCGGCTGTGGCAGGTTGGAAGCCACATGACCAAGGTCCCCAGCAGAGCTGGTTCCGGCACCTTGATTGTGCCTGCGGGAAGACGGTGAACAGACGTGGCGCTGCGCAGGGGCTGCTGCCAGAAAGGCTCGAGCTCAGGCTCCGGGGCTTGCTGCCCTCGACAAGCAGCCTGGACTCGCCCCACGCCATCTCTGGCTTGCCGATGTGCTTGGGAATGTCACCGCCCTCACCGAGAGGATGCTGGGCCTTATCCCTGTCTCCTCCTTTCTCTACTCCACTCTCTACCCAGCTCCATGCCCTGTTAGACCCCAAGCCCACCCCTTCTTTCTGTCGGAGACCCTGCACCTCCTACCACACACGGACATCAGGCTGCGGCGGCTTCCTGCTTCTGCCACCCACGGCTCTGACGGACCGAACCCTGCAGGGCTGAGCCACCAGCCTCGCCCACACCGCTCTCCTCGGGCTGCCCTGCACGCCGTGGGGTCCTCACCCTGTCCTCTCCGCCTCCCACCCCAGCCTGGTGCCCCTGTGGAGGGAAAGTACTGGTGTTCTCGGCACCCAGCTCCTCCAGTCATGAGATTCTCCTTGGATTCTTCTCTGGCTTGTAGCCCTGGCATCGGCCTGTGGGCGAGGAGAGGCCACATCCGTCCCTTCCCCTGCATCCCAAGCACAGGAACTGGTGGAAGCACATTCAGCGAGCAGTCGCCGGATGAATGGACAGATTTTTTAAATTAATTTGTGCATTGGCCATAATGGAGATTGAACCCGGGGCCTTCACACTGAGCTACATCCCCAGCACTTTCTTCTTTCTGTTTTACTTTGAGACAGGGTCTTGCCACGTTGCCGAGTTGCCTGGGCTGAGATCAAACTTGTGATCCTCCTGTCTCAGCCTCCCAGCATGCTGGGATCACAGGCTGCACTATCACACTCAGCTAATGAATACATTTTTAAAAGAGCAAATGAAATCAGAATCTGTTCTCCCAAAAGAGCCTCTGCTGCCCAGCCCAGCGCTATTTCTCTGTCACTCAGAGCAGCCAGGGGGCGGGAGCTACAGTGCACGCGGGGCTGCCGTTTGATCCCTGGAAGGAAGCAGACCCTCCTCGGGCCTGAGCTCCTCCCCTCTCTTCCCTCTGCCCTTCCTTCCCTGTGCGGGGGGGACGCGCTGACCCAGGTGTCACAGCCCAAGCACAGCGCGACAATGACTTCGTCTAGGCCGCAGGCCCATCTTTTACTTCCATCTTCCATCTGGTCTTGGGCAGAGCCTGTGGGTGGCTGGTGTTGACTCCAGTTAAGGAGAAGAAACCCAGGCGGAAGAGGAGCAGCTCCCCTAGGTCAGACAGTCTGCCAGTGGCCACTGGGCCCAGACATCTGTTGGACACGGTGAGATTCAGGTGCCAACCCAGAGCTGCACTGTCTCCCAGCTCAGCGCTGCCCCATGTCCCGTGGGGTGACCAGGCTCGGGCCCCACGTGTGAGCCCCGCACTCTGCCAACATTTGGTCACCTTCCCACGGCAGTTTCACACCTCGGGGTGGCTTCCTGTCACTCTCAAGTTTGTGCCGGGGTGGACACTGATGCTGTCACACCCACAGAGTTCCTTCAGCAGCTGCCTCTGGAGCTGTCCCTCCTGCAGGTTGCGGCCCCTCCACTCCTGAGTGCTCTGTGGCTGTGCTCAGGGACAGGAGAGGGACAGGAGGGGACCAGAGAGGCCACATCAGAGCTCCACATGCTCACACAGTGGCCGGTGGCTGTGGCCCCTTGGATAAAGCAGCCAGAGCAGGCTGTGGCTCCCTGGGGCCAGCATGGCCCTGGGAGCTGAGGGCTGGGAGTGTTGGGCCTGAGGGAGAGAGATGTCACTCAACTCTGACATCCGGGGCCCAGGGCCTTGCACTGTCCACAGGACTCTGAGCCTCTGGCCCTGTGAAGAAAGGGTCTCAAGGGTCCTGGTGTCCACGTCACGCAGTCTCTGTGGGGACAAAGCGAGGTCACAGAAAGGAGCTCTTGCTGGGCCTGGCTTGGTGCAGTTCACTTCCTGAGCCGGTTCCCAAGGCGGAGGAGACGCTATAATTAGGGGCTTGTGCTGCGGAGGCCGAGGAGCGCAGAGCCTCGTGCCTGTCTCCTTTCCTCCGATTGTCCCCAGCTTCCGTTCCCACCCGTGGTTTAAGCTGAGTGCCCTTCTGCAGGAAATACGTTAAATGAGGCCATGTTTGTGCTAGCCGTGCTCCCCGGCCCTGCCAGCCTCTCGCCTTCACCTCTGTCCCCGAATGTCCCACTGTGGTCCAGGACACCAGCTCACCCGCACACAGGAACAGCCAGCAGGAGAGAATCTTCATTAGCAGGAAATAGTAGGAGAGCACTGTGGGCAGACTCCAGAGACCGGCCCGAGTCCACATTCCAGCCCGGCCCTGCTGCCTCCGATGTCAGTGTCCTGCACAAAACATTGAGGAGCCTAAGTAACAGAACGCCAGATGATGTCCTGAGACATCGAAAACAGTGCCAGGGATGCACTGCAGGAGCTCGGTAAATGAGACTTTTAGGGCATCTGACTTAGTACCTAGCACGTAAAGCAGGGACAAAGTACAGCTGGCCACAGGCCAAATCCAGCCTACCACCTGTTTTAGAAATAAAGTTTTATTGAGACACGGCCATGCACATTTGCTGACATATTCTCTGTGGCTGCTTTCTTGCTATTACAGCAGAATTTATGATCAAAGCATACAGTGAAGTTCAATTTTTAAAACTTTACCATGACACAAGATGCACTGCCATGCATCCCCCTGGAAAGCTCCTCCCATCTTTGCTCCACTTTTATCCCACTGTTCTTGTCACTTTCTGAAGAAGTTCTGGCATCCTCTTCCTGAGTGTCTTTATACGTCCAGGTAAAAAATATGGTGAATGCTGCTGCCAAATGCCACCCAGTGCAAAGGCAGGTGCACGGAAACACGATGCTGTGTCCTCGCCCACCTTTCACTAGCTCTGATGCTGTGTGACTTCCAGCTTCCCCCAAATCCAACTGACCACGAAAGGCCAACGCTCTGAATTGATTCAGGACAAGGAGGCAACCACAGCAGTGTAGGAAAGACACTGGAAACCCCACTTCCGAACACGTGGCTGACAGCAAAGCAGTGACCTGAGTCGGGACCCTGCTCCCTGCTTCCTCGAGCGCTGTTTGGTGCCGGCCGTATTCATCAGAACCCAAGGAGAGGGGAGACGTGCCCCGCGGGTCCCGAGGCTTCAGCTTCCGTCCCCTCCTGTGTGAAGCGCTGCCTCCACCATGCTCAGAGCTATTTCAGGTAAGTGTTCTGGACAGAAAAAGCAGCTTCCTAAAAATAATTTTCCAGTGGCAATCGCGCATCTGCTGGCAATGACGCATCGGTCCTGGAATGGGATCTCTCACCCCACGGCGCTATCCACCCTCCCTGGACTGCTGGGATAATGAGACAAACTTCTCCCTGCCGGAACGGTCCTCACTGCTCCTGCAGAGCCCAGCAGCTCGGGCAGTGTTGTCACTCAAGCAGGACATGTGAGGAGCGGCAGTGGGGAGGCGACAGCGTGGGTCTGGAGGCGCTCCTGCTAGAGGAAGAGAGGAGCCACTGCCTCGGGGCTCTGGGGAGCCCTACTGGCAGCAAGACCTTTCCAGTCACCTCTGTCTTTCGTCCTCAGAGCCCCACAACCTGTGTCCTCCCTCCTTTGTGTCCTGCAAATAAAGTTGGCGTCTTCCTGTATGAACCACCACTCAGGGTCAGGACACGGTGGGAGGGGTGCTGGGGCTGGGGCCTGCGGTCTGGGATTCAAGCGTTGGGAGGAGACCAAGGGCACACACAAGACAAACTCCTCGAAGGACGCGGAGGTCTGCGCTAGTACCCAGCAGCCCTGCCGAGGAGGGAGGACGGGACCTTGGAGCCACAGGAGACCCAGTGGCTTTCATTTCTAGCAGTTCAGGCAAAGCTGGGGGATGTGTGGTATGGGCTGGGAGGTGACTGTTGCCATTTCACGAGGACCCCTGGGGTTCGGGGAGGCTGGGCACATTTGTGAAAGGGCAGGGTGGGCGGGAGCAGGGCTGGCACCTGGACTCGGCGCTGTGCTGCTCCCACACATTGCACCGCACAGCTTCTCTTGGGAATGGGAGGCACCTAGAGGTGACCGGAAAGGTCTTGCTGCCGGGCGGAGCCGTGAGGCCACGCCCTGAACAGGGGACAGTGACCTCCTGTGGGCTCTTGGTTCGTCTCCGCTCCCCGCTTCTCGCAGCTGCACGGCTCTGTGTCCGAGTCGGGGGCAATCACAGCAGAGACGGAGCGTGGCGTGAGCCCTGACCCTGAGGGTTGCAGTCAGAGGACTGTGCTGTGAGGACTTTGTTGGTGAGCAGTTCACCGGGGGGCCCTGGGGCTGGCAAGGCAGAAGGCGGGAGCGCAGCCCTCCTCAAACGGTTCTCCCTCCCTCCCTCCCCTCCTCCTCCCTTCCTCCCTCCCTGCTTCCACTGCCGCAGAATCCGGGTAAAGATGCCAAGATGCCGGATAACATTTTCTCACATCTTACAGCTTCTAATTCGTGAGTCACAGCCTCTCTTCCCGCACTTTTAGTTCCCAAAACTCACAGAGCTCAGACTTCAGTTATCAAGCGCTCATTCGTGAAAATCACACATAGCTAGAGAATGAGCAAGTGTGGCAGGCACCAGAGGAAGGTGGCAGAGAGTGCACCCATTTCTCCTGGGGGCCCTTGGTGTGCCCCATGGGACAGGCTCAGAAAGGGGAAATTGTGCACACAAATCCTCTCAAGAGGTGCTTACTATGACACTTCCGATCCGGGGGATCACTTGTTTCCTGGGTGTCCTTGTTTCCTTGTTTCCTGGGTGTCTGGGAAAACACATGCCTACTGGCAAAGGAAGTCGTTGACAGAACTCACCTATCTCTGCCTAGACTTTGGTGGGGGAAATGGTCTCCTCTGAGGAGCCTGAGACACAGGTCTCCTGTATGTCTGAAATCCTAAGTTACACTGTCTGCTGGGTGAGGAGCCCATAAGTTAGTCATGCCTTAAAGCACCTGGCAAAATAAAAACATCAACAGCTCTGAAGTTCCACTTCCTGACTTACAGAGGATCCTTTCCTAAAAAGGTAGGACTCATTAAAGACAAGTTCACAAGCAGAAATTGTAAAACACGTTAGGCAAAAAATATTTATGTTAGCAAAGAGGAGTATACACAACAAAACAGAGGATTAGCATCTCCACAGAGTTAAGATAATAGAATGACATTCTGAGAAGAAACAACAAATAAGCACGTTAAAACGATGAGACACAAAATGATAAATTAAAACCCTGAGAGTAAGATTAGGTGATACAAAGAACTCAGAGACTTGAAAAGAAATGGATAAAGCTTTGTAAACAGCTTTTCACGTATTAAGTGTACAGTTTAGTGTTAAATTTACACACCGATGAAACCACAGTTGTAATCAAGATGGTGAACTTGCTGAGCACCTCAGAGCTCCTCAATTGCTCCTCAGAGCCCATCCGCTCACCTCTCCCTTCCTCTCTCTAAGTAACCCCTGACCCATTTTTTTGTGGCTAGAGATCTGTTTGCATTTTCTAGAGTTTTATGTAAATGAAACTATGTAATATGTGAGATATAAGAAGTGATAGACAGAGAAATTCTAATGGAAAGCACGACCACTAAAGCAACCTTGCAGAAAATACTCAGTGGGAAATAGAGACGCGGAGGCCACAGGCTCCACGGAGCCCCAGGAGAGTCTCCATCTAATGGGGGGAGTCACTGAACAGTAGAAAAAGATCAAAGGAATCAGCACCAGAAAAGTAATGCAATAACGGGCTTCAGTAAACACCTCACAGTAACTGTCAGTCACTAAGGTCTCAGCTATCCAATCAAAAGACACAGACTAGCAGATCAGGTTAAAAAAGAAAAGCAACCCTATAATCGCCCACAGGAGACACACCTCATCCAGAGGGAAGCGCAGAGCAGAGAGCGTTCTCCGCGCGGACGGAGCTCGAAAGCAAGCAGGAGCAGCACTCTCATCTTCAGACCCCACAGACTTCAGCCAAAACTGATCAGAAGAGGCAAAAACTCCCCCTTCAGCCTAGTACAGGGAGCAATTCAACAGGAAGAGGTGACAGTCATAAGTATCTCTGTACCTCACGTTGGTGTCCCCACTTCATAAAACAAAAACTACTGAACTTGACAGGACAGACAGACAGACACTGATACAGACAGACACAGAGAGAGTTGTAGTGGGGGACTTCACCCACCTCTCACAATCAGATGGGTCAACCAGACTGAAAATGAGCAAAGAAGTATCTGAGTTCTACCATAGCACTGAGGAACTGGACTGAACAGAGGCCTAGAGAGTTTCGCCCAGCGCAGAATGTGCCTTTTTCTCGGCAGCAAGTGGAACCTTTTCCAAAACAGAACACACGTTAGGCCAGAAAGAAGCACAAATAGATACAGGAGAACTGAGTGATCCCCTGAGTGCTACCAGATCACAGCGAAGTGAAGCTGCATATCAACAGCAAGAGAAAGCACACAAACACACAGACATTAGACAGTAATTATTGACTAGTCAACTGATCACAGAAGAAATCAGGAAAGAAATGAAAAGTTCACAGCATCACCTGACACAGCAGCACAACATGCTGAAGCCTCTGGGACACAGTGAAAGCAGCTCCAAGAGGGAAGTTTGTAGCTGTGAAAGCAAGTGTTACAAGAATTGAGCAACCCGAGTAAACATGATGTCTCTCAAGTTCCTAGAAAAATACAGGCAATTCAACTCTGAAATTATTTTATTTTATTGATCCTAGGAATTGAACTCAGGACATTGTGCTTGCCAGGCAAGCACTTGTACCACTGTGCTATATCCCTGGCTCAAATCTAAAATTAGTAGAAGGAAAGAAATTATAACAATCAGAGCAGAAATTAATGACATTGAGACAAAAGAGGATAAATGAATCAAAGAGTTGGTTGTTTGAAAGGATAAACAAGGTTGATAAATCCTTAGTCAAACTGATCCAAAAGCAGAGGAGAGAACATATCAGTGTGATTAGAAATGAAAAAAGTGAAATCACAACTGATACTACTGGAGCCCAGGATTTTATAAGAAACTACAGTGGTGCCTCAGTTCACGAACTTAACTCTTTCCACGATTCTGGTCTCAAACTGAACTGGACGAGAGCCGAATCAAATCCACTGGTTAGGTTCAGTGTTGACTTTATGGGGAAATTTGATTCGGTTCTCATCCAATTCAGTTTGTGACCAGAATCCTAGAAAGAATTAAGTTCACGAACTGAGCAACCACTGTACTGTGAAAACTTATATTCCAATAAATTTGAGAACCCGGAAGAAATGGAGAAATTTCTAGACACATAGGAATTACCAAAATTGAACAAATAAGACACAAAAACTCTGAACAGACCAATAACATGCAAAGAAACAGAGGCATTGGTAAAAACTCTACCAATGAGGAAAAGCCCACGACCTCACAGATTCACCCCAGAATTCTACCAGAACTTCAGGGAAGAGGTAACGCTGATACTTCTTAAACTCTTGAATGAAACTGGAAGGGAAGGAGTCCTGCCAAACTCATTCCTGGAAGCTAGCATTACCCCAATACCAAAACTGCACAAGAACTTAACCAAAAAAGAAAACTACAAGCCAATCCTCTTAATGAGCAAGATGCAAAAATCTTCAAGGGCAAACAGAATGCAACAAGTCATTAAAAAGATCATACATCATGACCAAGTTGGCTTTATCCCAGGGACGAAGGAATGATTCAAGATACATAAATCAACACATGTTTTGGGTTTTTTTTGTTTGTTTTTTTGTTTGTTTTTTTCCGGTACCGGGAACTGAACTCACGACCTTGCACTTGCCAGGCAGCTACTGTGCCGCTGAGCTAAATCCCCAACCCCAAATCAACAA
The DNA here is from genome assembly GCF_000276665.1 of Chinchilla lanigera. Taxonomy (NCBI): domain Eukaryota; kingdom Metazoa; phylum Chordata; class Mammalia; order Rodentia; family Chinchillidae; genus Chinchilla; species Chinchilla lanigera. The sequence goes on along the minus strand of NW_004955420.1, from coordinate 29,199,815 downwards.
ATGTAATAAACAGGAGCAAGGACAGGAGTCATGATCATCTCAATAGCTGCAGAAAAAGCCTTTGACAAAATCCAACATCTGTTCATGAAAAAAAACAAAAAAACAAAGAAACTGCGCATGAAGGACCTCATCTCAGTCTAATGAAGTCATGGATGACAAACCCGCTGCCCACCTCACACTGACCGGGGAAAACTGCAAGCTCCCCACTAAGACAAGGCTTCCATTCTCACCTCTCCTGTTCAGCAGAGTACTTGAGACTTTAGCCAGAGAAACCAGACAAGAGAAAGAAATAAAACGGATATGTATAGGGAAGGAAGAAATCAATTTGTCTTTATTCACAGATGATGTGACCCTTTACATAGAAGGCCCAAAAACTCCACCAAAAGACTCTCAGAACAATAAACAGTTCATCAAAGCAGCAAGTTATAAAATGAATGCACAAAAATCAACAGCATTCCTGTATACCAATAATATACCCACCAAGAAAGAAATTAGGGAATCAGACCCATTCACAATAATTTAAAATTTAAAAATTCAGTATTGTACTTAGCAATTAGCCTAACCAAGGAAGTGAAAGAACTCTATAACAAAAATGCTACAGTACTCTAAAAAATGACATCAAAGAGAATATCAGAAAATAGAAAGATATCCCTGTAGTCCTGCATATAGTCAAAATGGCCATACACCAGAATTCATATACACATTTAATGCAACCCAAGCAAAAGTGCCAACAGCATTCCTCACAGAACTAGAGAAAACAGTCCTAAGGTCTATATGCAACCAGAAGAGACTCAGAATAACAAAATGAATCATGGGTAACAAAAGCAAAGCAGGAGGCATTACAATTCCTGATTTCAAGTTATATCACAAAGGTACAGTGATAAAAAAAGAAAACAGCACAGTACCAGCACAAAAACAGATGTGGATCAGTGGACCAAAATAGAGGACGCAGAAACAGCCCTGGACACATTCAGCCACCTGAGCTTCCACAAAGGGGACAGAAACTCGTTGGAGGAAAGATAGCCTCTTTATTAAATGGTGCTGGGGAAACCTGGCTCTCCACACACAGAAGATTCAAGTTAGACCCCTCCCTCTTACCATGTACTAAAATAAAATAAAAATGGATCAAAGATCGAAATATTAAAACAGAACAATCCCTAATTGCACAAGGAATAACATAAAAATCAGCAGATGTGATCCTATGATAGGAAAAAGCTTCTGCACAGCCAAGGAAACCACAGTGCGCGTACAAATGATAGTGCGGGATCCGGGAGCCTGGCAGTCCCCGATACGCCCGCTGCACAGTGGCTCCCGTGGGGCCTCGGGCCTGGCCTCCCCGCCCCAAGCGCCAGTGCCAGGGACGCATGCTCTGGTCCTTGCTGTCACCTCCACCACCCCTGGTGTGGGCCCTGTCGTTGCCGCTGTGGCTCTCCAGACCTCGGCCCATGCTCGGGTCTGGCTAGTGTGTCTCCAGATGTCCAGGACGGCACACTCACTGTGTGAAGCAGCAGCACTCAGGCCCCTGGATCTGTGCCCGGGGAGAGACCGAGGCCTCCCCACATCACATCAGATGGCAGCCAATGCCAGGCCTTCCCTTGGCCACTCTGCCTGGGACTTGCATTCAGTGTTTCACCTCAGTCAGGTGGGAACCCCTAGCCCTGGAGCATGTCCCCAAAGCTGCTGCTGCCCAGGTGAGGCGGGCACTGGCAGGGAGCAAGAGGGAAGCCGCCTGCAGAGCCTCGGGTACCGATGCACCCTGCAGCCCCCTTCCTTTCTCTGTGACCTCCCCAGGACGGCCAGTGACTGACCGAGGGTCCCCAAGGAGGGCGTCTGCCTGGCTCCTGGGCCTCGCGCAGCTCAGCGGTGTCTTCCTTTTCCTCGGTGCTGTTATTGGCAGATCTGTGTGAGCACGCCACCCACTTCCGTCATCGCCACCCGCCCACGCGTCCTCCTCTCTGTCTCCTGCTCAGCTCCCCACTCCTCCAACATAAACGACATAAACGCAGTGCTCTGCCAAGAGGGTTAGGGGAGACACCCCGCCCTCCCGCAGGCTTCCTCCTAAGCAGAGCTCCCCGGCGCACCCACGCACGCCCACTGATTTGTTTATTATGTGTCTGCTTCTCCTGTGCAGCTTCTGTTGCTGTCTGTGTGGGATCCCGTCCGGGCGCTTTCGCTTTTATCTTGCTCATTATGGCATTCATTGTGATGACTGACACTGATCCCCCTCTTCTGAGTTTGTGCATTGTTGGTCTCTTGCACCTCTTTGCATTTTTTCTTCCACCTTCTGCCAAACGTCTCTTGTGGGTTTGCAGCCAGCTGGTTTGAAAGGCCGAGTCCTGGCCTTGCTGGACTGTGGTTACCTTTATAGTTCAACAGGATTTGAGCTTACATCGCTCCACCGGTGTCAAGGATTTCATGGAAAATTCGAGGCACACGCACTTCCGTTTCTTTCCCGTGTATGTCCACCCCGGATTTCTCAAGTTCTTAGCATGACCTTGACCTTGAATCCAAGTTCATCACATGGTGCACTGTCATTCAAGGGGACAGTGGACTCCAAGGTTGGTTGCTATGGCTCCTGCTCTATGGTATTTACATTTGCATTGTTCCTTACCCAATTAGCTATCACGAGTGACCCCAATCCATGTGATGGCACATCGCTGTCTGTCATATCACACTGGAACTCGGAACGTATTCCTGGTTATTGTGATTTACTTTTCAGAACACCGGTCTGATTTTTGAGAACAGAATGGAGAAAAGAAAGAGACGCTGTCCACCTTGGACGTCCTCCTCTTCACCTCCCCAGCGTGGCCAGCCTGGCACCTGAAGCACCGGCCCATTTTCCTCTGATCTAATTGAAAAAAGTGAGTCGTCAGCTGAATCATCTTTACTCATTTTTATCCTTGTGGCTACTTGTAAAATTTTTCCTTATTAAATTTCTTTTGTCGGACAGAATATCTCTAAGTGTGCCCTTCTTTACCGTCACTGCTCTGATGCTCTTCACCTGAAGGCTCACGCCTTCGCCAGCTACAGAGATGCTTTTGTTGTACCTCCTGAGTGTGTTTCCGTCACTCCCGCCTTTGTGCTCCTGCCTCCACCTCCTCACTCTTCCCAGCAGTCTCTGAGTCCCCCAGCTGTCAGGTGCTCGTCAGCCGCCCTTCTCCCTCGCGGGAACCCTCCCTCTGTCCGTGCTCCTCACGCTCCCCACATTTCTCAGTCCGGGCCTGTGTGCTGTCACCAGGGAGCATCCACCCTGACCGTGGGCTTCTCTGCGTCGGAGCGCCAGCCTCCGCAGCGCTCCTGACACGGCAGAGCAGAGCGTTTGCCTGCCGTGGCCGCAGCCTGGGCCTGCCCGGGCCTGCCTGGCTCAGCCTCTGCCTCCTCACCGCTCACTGGGAGGTGGGACCTGCGAGCCCAGGTCTTCTGGGCAGTGCTGCAGCCGCTAGCTCAGCGGGGCCTTGCGGGGCTCTGCAGACACCCTCAAGCCGGAGTGGTGCTGGCCCACAGCCCTGGGCTGCTCCCCAGGCGTGCTCAGCACTGGCTCCCTTTGCTCGTGCATTCATGCATGCATGCATTCATTCATCCAGCACAGGGCTCTGGAAACCTCTTTGTCCGGGCTGCTTCTATACAATGAGGTAGGATGGAAATAAACAGCACTCTGCCCTCCTGTGCCTCCGCTGTAGTCAAGAGACAGGCAGTGTACAACAGACTGCAGAATATAAGGGATCGTAAGTGCTACGGAAAATCCATGAAGAGCTGAAAAAGGTGCTGTTTTGTAAGGGCACTCTGGAGAAACTTTCCTAGGAGCTGTGTTAGTGGAAAAACTGGAAGAAAGCAAAGGAGGAAGCCGAGCAATGCCTGGGGAGAGCAGGACAGGGAGCAGCCTGTGAAAGGCCCTGTGGCAGGAAAGGGACGAGGCTTCCCAGGGAAGAGCAGAGGGGCCGGTGTGGCTCAGGCTGCAGCAGTGTGACCGGGCGGGGCGGGGCAGGGGCCTTCTGAGGGCCACAAGCTGAGCTGCCCTTGCTGCATTCCTCAGCCTGTGGCACCTGGCCTGTATGTGGGCCCTTTGGGAGAAGCCGTGAGCTGCACCCCTGGGCCACTGGGGCAAACTGGCCCAAGTGCTGGCACTGTCACATGCAGCCATAGCTCCCTCGTCTAGCTGTCCTCTGACACCAGGATCAGATGACCGTCGGCCGCACACTGGCCCTGTGCACCTGGTCACCGAACGGCTTTTCCTCGGGGCCTAAGTCTCACCGCAGGCTTTGGTTCATGTGAGGCAGACAACACACACCTTTACACCGATAACTCTGATATCTGTTTGTCACTGATCTCAGCAAGAACTCGCAGCCTTTCTCATCCTACATGGCGGTGTCCCAGTCCATGACTGTGGCTGAAACAGAACACCACAGGCCAGGCAAGCTATAAACAGGAGAGGTTGGCTTGGCACTTGGTCTTGGGGGCTGGAAAGTCCAGGACTGCGGCTGCCGGCAATGAGGCCCCTCTTGCTGCACCTCCAGGGCAGGGGCCAGCCCAGACTTTTATGACAAACACACTCCTGAAATAACAGCAAAAGCATTCGCGGTGTCAGAATCCTGGTGACCCAAGCACCTCTCCGAGCTTTCACCTCTCAACATCACCGCGTGGAGGATTAAGTGTCCAATGCAAAAATTTCATTTTAAAAAATATGTTTATTAGTCTATGTTTGCACTACGTAATGATTTCAATCTTCACCAGGAGCTGGTGCGTGGACCCACATCCACCTTCATGGGGAGCTGGTGCCTGGACCCACATCTGCCGTCCCCTTCTTCCCCTTCCCTTCCGTCCCCTTCCCTCCGTCTCCCGGTGCCCTTCCCACATGCAAAAGTCACCTCCCTGTTTTCTATCATCATTCTATTACTTTGCTCTTTTATTTATACTTTGGGTTCTCATAGAAGAAAATCCATGCACCATTTAAGCTTGTATGTGTGATCCATTTCACCTAACAATGTATAATTTGGGCGACACATTCAAACTATCACCATGGATAAATACATAATGGTTTGTATCAGTATAGATTTCTATCAAGAAATTCTTCCCTTGTGCTCACTTCCTGGGAACCCATATGGATTTGTCATCAAAACCTTTTTACCGGTCATTTAAATGTTGAAGTTTGTTCCCAGCCCAAATGTTCAGATGAGCAACCCCTGGATGAGTTATAGGGCTTCGCAAAGTTATCACCTACAATCACATGGTTTTCCTTTAAAAGCCATTTTCAGGAGGAGACACGTCATTTCCACAGCGTATGAATCAGCTGAGCTGCTGAGAAAAGCGTTGCCACCTACCCGCACCTATTAAGGCAGCTGTCACTCAACACTGGCTATTGTGTCAAGCTGCACAGTGAGTGACAGTAAGTGGGCTTGGAGAAGCCAGCCCTGTGTAACGTGGGGGCTGCATGGCAGGTGGCCCGGGGACATCCGAGGCCGTGTGGTGTCGCTGACCCCTACCGTGCCTTACAGCTGGTATTGCCAATGGCAGCAACACAGTGCCCTTGCAGAGGCGCAGGGTTCACCATGCCCGGAATGACCCGGTGTCGCCTCCCTGAGGAGCAGGGTGATCTTCGCAGGGAGTCTGGCCGGCCAGCCTCGAACCAGTCCAGCAAGGGCTGCCGTGTCTGTGGAAGAGAAAGATCTGAATCCAGCGGCCCCAGGTTGGCAGGAAACCGTGTCTCATCTCGTCCCACCCTACTGAGGGTTCCAAAAACCTTATCTGCGGTGCTGCCAGCAGCAGCTGCTTCAACCAGGTAACTTTAGAAGATGAATTGACCCAGGATGTTCTAAAATGTGCAATCTAAGCAGCAGTTCCTCCAGACTCTTTTTGGGTAACAGGAGGGGCACAAATTATTAATATCCAGATGAAACAGGAGCGGTTCCCAGGCTGCAGAGTCCATGTGTGTGAAATTTAAATCTTTGAGTGGTGACTGATGGTGCTGGGAAAGGCATACCTTCAGGAATCCCACACGTCCAGCTGTCCTCGTCTGATGTAGAGCGGGGCCATGGGGAACGCTCATGGGGCATGTGTTTATGACCAGCGATGTAAGCAAAGGAGGAATTTTAATGACAATGACAATTTACATCTCAGCAGGGCAAGCAAGCTCTGCCCACCCCGTTTGTCCAGACTCATACATGCTGAGCAGTTGCCTTCTCCCCCGTGGCCTGCGATCCATGCTCGCTGCCGCTGGGGAAGCTATGACAGTAGTACCCACCAAGCACTCTGCTTCCAAGTGACTTCCTCCAGGAGAACTGATTGCCAGTGGTTTTCAAGGAAGCAGACAGCCAAAACTTGGATTCAAGCAAAATTGCCTCATGTGAGACCATCCCAGGTGCAGAAAAGCCACAGATGCGCCCTCCCGACAGCCACCATCTTCTACAGCTCAAGTTGAACCATGTGGGGGACTGTATAGGGGACACACTGCAGAGCGAGCCTCTGCCCCCAGGATGTTTGCACAGTGACTCCCCCTGTGCTGGAGCAGAGTCCTTCTTCAGCCCAAGAAAGCCCCGAGGCAATGGGGTGCTGCCTGGCGTGCTGCAGTGAGTTCAAGAATGTGAGCAGGATGCCCACAGTCCGAGACCCACACCCACGCACCGACCTGATGGCTGTCCCAAGCGCAGGACCACAGGTGGCTCACACTCCTAGCAGTCCTGCCACATAGCGGACACTTACTGCCCACAAGATGCATTCCTAGGAGTGGAATTGCCTGTTCCAGGGAGGGTCAGGTTTGTCGTTTGTTTTGGTTTTGTTCTTTAAGTGTTTTTTTTTTGTTTGTTTGTTTTTTTTTTTGGTAGTTGCTGTGGGTTTTTGGTTTTTTTCCTTTGGGTTTTTTTTTTTTTTTTTTTTGGCAAGATCTACTGCCAAACTGCTTTTGGAGGAGCCTTCACCAACTGGCCCTCTGACCTACAGCACATCTGAATTCCCTGGGCCCTGCTTTGGGGGGTCTTGATATTTCCTGTGCAGTGGAATTGTTCATGCCGGGGTTCTCGTCTTTTCACCCTCATTTTTAGGTGAGATTTACAGGCAGTAACATTCACTTATTGTACTGAACAGTTCTGGGGGCTGGGAATTTAGCTCAGCGGCAAAGCGCCTGCCTGGCAAGCACAAGGTCGTGAGTTTGGTTCCCGGTACCAGAGAAAAACCAAAAAAAAAAAAAAAGAACAGTTCTGTGACATTTAACAAGTGCATGTAACTGTATAACCACCACTAAGATAAAAAATTAGTTCTCTGATGCCAGGAGAAACATACACATGCCTCTTTATAATCAGCCTTTCCCCTACACTCAACCCCCAGCAACCACTGACAGGTTTTGTATTTCTATAATGTCGCCTTTTCCAAATTCTCATGTAAATGGAAGCCCAGACCATATAGCCTTTCAGGTATGGCTTCTCTAATGTAGCAGAAGGCACCTGTGATGTCATTTGTGTCAATGGTTCCTTCCTCCTTATTACTGAGTTGGAGGTACTGCAGTGTGTTTGTCGGCTCATCTACTGGGGGCCATGTGTGTTGTTTCCAGTTTGTGTTGTGAATAAACATCCAGCACCGGCTTTTGTGTCAGCACAGACCTCGTTTCATCGGGGTGAACACCTGTGACGGCACTGGGCCGTGTGGTAAGTGCGCTTAACTTCATAAGGAACTTCTAGCATGTTCTCCCAGTGGCTGCATCACTCTTCATCCCCAGCCTGCAAGGCCCAGTCAGTCCGCATCCACCCGTGCTGGGCATCAGTGATGCACCAGCCGGCTTCCTGTCGCTGGGAAACCACACCCACATCCACAGCTGAAAGGACAGGTTTATTTTGGCTCACGGTTTCCGTCCACGGTCAGCTGGCTCCGAAGCAGAACTGTGTGGAGGAAGGGCCTGGCGGAGGAGAGCTGCTCCCCCCATGGTGGCCAGGAAGCAGAGAGGGATGGGCCAGAACAGGACTACAGCCTTGCAGGTTACACCCCAGTGACCATCCCCAGTCAGCCCCCAACTGCTGCAAATTCATCCACGGATGAATCCACTGACGAGCAGCACATCACCTCATGACCCAATCACCCCAAACACATGAGCCTTCTGGGGACATTTTAGATCCAAGGCAGAACAAATGGTCCTTCTTTCATTCTTTCCTTCTTTCTTGCCCACCATCCTGATTGCTGTGTAGAAGTGGCTAGCGATTTTCATTTGCATTTCCCTAGTATAAGGGTATGTACTTGCGCTGTGGGTACAGCATCTGCTCGATTCTTTCGTCCATTTTTAACTGGGCTATTTGTTGTGTTATTGTTGGATTTTTAGACTTCTTAACAGACCCAAGTATCCTATAGATGCATGATTTGTAAACATTCTCTCCCCTGTGGTTATTTTTTCTTCTCTTAACAATTTCTTTCAAGGAGATTCTGATGAAGTGAATTTTGTTTGTTTGTTTTTTTTGAAAGACCTTGTTTTTGGTGTTGTATTTAAGAAATTTTTGCCTAAATCACATTCACAAAAACGTTCGTTTATGTTTCCTTCTAAAAGTTTTATGGTTTCAGGTTTCACATTTAGATCTAGGATGCATTTTTTGGTTTCTTTGTTTACGGTGTGAGGTGTGGATCAAAAGTTTGTGTTTGTTTGCATAGGAACACCACGCTGTTCCAGGACACTTAATGAAAAGACTGTCTTGATTCCTTTAAATTGCTTTGGTGATTTTGTGGAGAATCAATCAAGGACACATATGTGTGGGTCTGCTTTTGAGCTTTCTGTCCGTTTCATTGATCTTCATGTCTATCCTGTCACAAACATGCTCTCTTCATCGCTGTAGCTTTGTAAGAAGCCTTGAAGTGTGACAGTGAGTCTCCAGTTTTGTTAGTTTGCAAAATGACTTTGGCCCTCCTAGTTCCTTCGCATTTCTATATACAGAGGAAAAAGCTGGATGGGCTTTTGATTAGAATTACACTGAACACATAGATTAATTTGAAGATAATGGATACCTAGGTTGTATCTAGTCATGTAAGTTCATCTTTTAAAAAATTTTTATTAGTGAATCTTTTGCATACTTATTCTGAACATATTGTGTAAAATGTGTACCTAAATATTGTATGTCTTGGTATTGCTAAAACAGCACTGTTTAATTTCCATTTTCAATTATTCATTGCTAGTATATGTCCTCTTCAACTTACAATGAGTTCACAACCCTGTATCTTTCTCATAAGTGGGAAGTGTTTTAAGTTGAAGATATATTTAATACAACTAAGCTCTTTAATAATTTACTGAATACCGCACTAAAGGTAAAAAGCAGATTGGTTCTATGGATATGCATCTGCATCGTCATAAAGTTGGGAAACCCTGAGGTGAGCCATCCGTAAGGCGACGACCACTGTGTACAGAAACGCAGCTGATCTGAGCAAATCAACCTCACATCCTGCAACACTCGTAAGCTCCCCTCAAACAGTGTTTACAGAGAAGAGACCAAGCTGTTTCATTCTGATACCTGCACTTGTGTGGCCAGCTTGAACTTTCTTCGGCTTTAGGTATGTTTCTGTGTATGTGTGGCATAGACGTGCAGCGTCATTTTTTCTAATACTTGTTTCTGAGTAGTCCAATCTCTTCCCGACTTTTCAGCCAGTCCTATCACAGAGAGATTCAAATACGGGTGACACTCTACCTGCAGAGTCCTCGCAAGCTATCCAGAAAATACACTCCGTCAAAGAGCCAGGCATACCCACCAGTGACTCACAGTGCATGCCTCTCTCTGCTTCACGCCCCCAGCCCAGCCCAGAACGGGCTCTGCCTGGGTGGTGCCATTGTCTCAGCACGAGGGGTGGCCGGTGTGGCACACTGGGCAGGGTGACTTTGCCTCGCGTCCCTGTCTCCGCACAGCTCTGTGTGACGGGCATTCTCGCAGGTCCTGCTCTCCGGGACTTTAATTGGACTGGCTCTCCTTGACGGCTTCCTGTGCAGGTTCCCACCGTACTCAGTGCCACCCGCAAAGGAGAGAAGAGCCGGACCGCGTCCTGAGCTGCGGGGGTGAATGAGGCGAGGAGAGCTCAGCAATTTCCTCCTCATTTTGCCACATGGAGCCTTAAGGGTGTGCGGCGGGTGGGGGAGCTGAGCACCTGTCAGCCTGATCCAGCAGGCAGCAGGGAGCCCCGCCTGGGGCCAGTGACACAGCTGCGTGTGGGGCCGTCTCCTCCAGGCAACGCCTCCGCAGGCAGCTCCAGGGAACTCCCGCAGACTCCCACCCACTCCCTGTCCTCCAGAGGACAGCAAGTGGCTTGTCACAGGGAAGGCATCTGGCTCAGGTTACACAGTCAACTTACGCTGGCTTCTTAGAGAATCCACAGCAATTAGTGTCTCCTCAGGAATGTCAAGGAAATGCCCTCGTGCGTGCTATTTCATTTACAGTAATACCTCAGCTCACCAACGCCTCTGTTTCCAAACAATTTGATTTGCAAACAAATAGTTCAGCAAAATTTTGCTTCCTCCTGGAAAACTGCATGGGGTGACAAACACTACCTTGGCCATCTTCCCCCAAACTGTAAAACAAATTAAGCTCATAAACTGAGGCACCACTGTATGTGTTCACTGCGTCTTTTGGAAATATAGTGTTGACTACTTGAAAGCATGGTCTCAGGACTTATTAGAGATAGAGAAGAACAGGAGGAACTGTGTCACAGCGGCAGAGTGCGTCTGCAGGGCCAGCAGCTGTCTGCAGTCCATGAGCTGCGCCCTCTCTCTGCCCGGGAGGTGCCAGCCTGCACAAAGCTTCCTGGCCCTGTCCCTGTCCCGTGCCACCATCCCAGGGCTGACGGTCACCTGCTGCACGAACCGCTCCAGCCTCTCGGACGTCTGAGTCTGCTGTCTGGAGGCCTCCAGAGCCTGGAGCAAGGCAGCTTCGTGACGGCCACGAGCATGAAGGCAGGGGGTGCTCCTGGACCCCAACTCCAGGGCCCTCTGCTCACGGGGAGGGCTCACGCCCGAGACAGTGCAGGCAGGGGCCTGGCGAGCAGTCCCCTCAGCCGTGGGAGATTAGGGGCTGGGCCTTAAGGGTCACTCAGCTAACTGCAAACAACGCAAGTGTGCAACCGAAACAATGGGCCAGCAATCCTGTTAATTCCTGCAACCGCCCTGCTGTCTGCGCTGACATTCCCATTTCACAGACAAGCAACTGAGGCAGAGAAGCATAGATTGTGGGGTCCAAATTGAAACCCATGCTGCTGCCCTAGGAACACAGGCTGCAGATCAGACTGGAAGTGCTCAGCCTGACTCTGCTTGCGTGGTGTCCTTGTCCCCCAGTGGTGACTCGGTCCCCAGGTGGTGATTCTGGTCTGAGCTCAAGGCCTCCCCCGAGGCCATGCCCTACACTGGCCAGGACCCACTGATTCCTGGGAGGGCCAGTGTGAGCTTGACTGAGGTCCCCACCACTAAATTAAACCAACAGACCAGGCAGAGGACACAGTACTTCCTTCCCGTCTGCTGCCACTTCCGCCCCAGGGACAGCCCTGACCTCACATCTAATGCTGTCCTGCCCCGTCCTCACTCCTTGGTTCTTTCTCACAAAAGGACTACAGTCTCCTTCCAGGACACTCAGGCCCAGAGGCCCTGGGGACAGAGGGCCCAGGTGGCACATACCAGACAGGGATGCCAGGAGCTGTGCCTGCCAGCCAGGGATCCTTGCGGGTGGCAGGAGGGACAGGGCTGTGGTCCTGGTGCACCCTAGGGAGCTCTGCAGGAGCAGGCTGGGGACAGCGGAGGAGGAGAAGGAAAGCTGGCGCTCCCCACTCTGGGGGCAGGGCGTGGGGTGCAGCTGCATCATTTTGGTGAGGACTGTGCCCCTGCCTACCTGGCACCACCCCCTGCCTGGGCTCTCCCTCCCCCACCCTCAGCCCTGCCCCTTGGTCGCCTCCTGGTCACCTCCTGGACAGTCCTGAGGCCAGGTCCTGGTCTACGTGGGCGACCCAAGTGATCCACCACGGCAACATTTCAGTGGCTCGCCTTCACTGGCCTCCGCGTCACACACCTGCCTCCGAGAGGTCACCCGCCACAGGTGGGGTCACTCGTCACACGCGCCACCCTCCCCTGGCCTCCCTGTGTGGTCACTTCTCTCCCTTCTCTTCGGTCACTTCACAGATCTCCACCTCAAGGGTTAATTCAAAGAACCCAGTTTGGAAGAAACAGAAGCTGGGATGGGGCCTGGTGTCCCACCCGGGAAGAAAACCCTTTCTAGGGAGTATGAGGTTCGAGGTGGGACCTGCTGGATAGGAAGCGGCTTCAGTGCAGGGCCACTGTCCTCTCAGGGGCGACCTTTCCAACTGCACTTCTGCACCGGGGTCTTCCGAAAAATCTCAGGGCTGCATCAGCCTTCGAGCTCTCTCAGAGCAGCCCTAGCCGGTGAGGGGCCAGCATCCCACCTCCCAGCCCTCAGGGTACCACTGAGGCAGGTGCCCACAGGCTTCCCCAGAGCACACAGCATGTGGGCCCAGGCCCAGGTGCATGCGGGGTGTGGCTCCCTCCCACACCCTGCTCTTCCCAAGCCACATTCCCATTCCTGCCTGGGGCTGCTCAGGGAACCTCAGTTAAAGAGTGACAGCTCCAGGGTCAGATGGAAAATAACAGAAAGGGAAAACCAGTTCTCCTGGTCAGCATTCGAACCCTGGATCAAGCAATGCCCGGGGCAATATGCGTTTTGTTATTGTTGCTAAACAAATCTGCAGGATTTTTCCATCTGCCTTAAAACAAAGATCTGGAATTCTGCAGAAGCCACTGAGCAACCCCCACGGCCACCCTGGTCCTCTGGAGGTGGTCCCGGCATGGTGTCTCCAGCTGGCCACCAGTCATCCCCACCTCTGCACAGAGGCAGCCTGGGCCCCGTGCTTCTACGTGCAAGGCCTAAGGTCCTGCTCCTGGCACCTCCCACTAGCCCACCGGACGCTTTCCCCGCTTGACCAACAGCTGTCCACCTTGCAGGGCCAGCTCCAGAGCCCTGGGTTCCCTCCGGCCACCACCGTCCTCTCCATTTCCTGGTAGGACGCCATTCCTCCCTTGTGACACTTTCCACGCTCCTCTTGTGTTTGTTACAGGGAGAGAAATTTCCATTAAAATCGCCGAGCCTGCCGGACAGGGCCCATGGGATGTGCTCCCGTTGGCTGCTTGGTCCACGTGCTGTTACAGAGGGCTCTTTCTGTGAAACTGGACCGGACCTGCGCATCTGTGCACATGGTGTGCACGTGTTATGTCCATAATGGTTCGCTGAAGAGAACCTCATGGCGTCTGATGCCTCAGGGCGCAGAGCGATTTGTTTCCTTCAGAGCACTGGGATCCACGAGGTTGCAGGACTTCCAGGAGAGAAGTAGCCAGACGCTGTGCCCCCAGGAGAGGAAGGGGGTTCCAGAGCGGGAAGGGGGCCCATGACCGTCACCCTGTGACCCTCGGCCTTGGAGGCACCGCCTAGACTCACATGAGGTGGGTTTTGCTGGACTGTGGTAGGGTAGTTTGGCCCCCTGTCCACGGGTGCAGGTGAAGAGCTGGCACCTGTGACTGGGGGTGGGGTAGAGGCCAAGGGCTGAGGGGACCCTGAAAACCAGCATTCGCTGCCAGGAGGGTACAGTTTACGCAGCAGGAGAGAGGGTGTAAAAGCCGTGCTCCACCCCTGCCTCCACAAGGAGCAGGGATAGGATATTGCTTTCCTCCTGGCCGTTAGTTTCCTGAGGTTGAAGACAGCAGTGGGGACAGAGGGCGGAGGGAGCGAATCCTGGGACCTGCCCTCCAGCCTTGCTCTGCCGTGAAGACGGAGCTCCGGGCCGCTTTCTCCTCATGGAACGGGACTTGCCAGGCCTTTCCAGCAGGCCTTGCCCGCAGGCCTTTTGGGCGGGGATGCTGTGCTCCCCACCACCTGTTCCACCTGAGGAGGGAGGCCGTGGAGCTGTCCACGGGCGGGTGAGTGAGCGAGCAGGGCCTGCTTAGCTCATGGCCTTTCCATTCTGCACCTCTCGAGTCCTGGCTCTTTCATCTCTTACCTCTTACCCGTCTGCCCCTCCCAGGAAGTTGCCCCCCTCCCCATACAGCCCACGGCCTGGGGAAGCCTGGACCTGCTCTCCCTGGCTTCAAGAGGCAGCTGCTGCCCTTGGGCTCCATCCCCACCTGCACCCCGTGCCTCCCCAGGTAGCATTTGATGTGGAGATGAAAGGCCCAGCCCCAGGTGTGCTGCGCTTCCTCACATCAATCACTCCAGCGCCGTCCAAGAGAAGAACGGCCCCAGCCCTCAGCACCAGTCTCTGCTTCCCAGCGCTCAAAGAGGCAGCGCCCAGCCGGCCCAGTGTGCCCTGCCCTCGCCCAGCCTCTGGGGACCAGCTCTGTCCAGCAGGCCGCTGTCCTCATCCCAGCATCCAGGTGCCACATCGGCCTAAGCACAGCCCGCTGCATCCTCCTCAGCAGCTCTCGTCCCTGTTCTGGGTCCTCAGTGTGCTCTCTGTGCGCAGTCAGACACGAGCTGAGCCTGCCTTCCACAGTCCCTCCCTGCACGAGGCACTCACCAGGACACACAGTGAGGACACGAGCAAGCACCTTGCATCCCTAGCACCAGCCAGACCTCCGGGCCCACAGGGAGTTTCTCTGTCCCTGGACGTGGAAAGTACCCTCACCTGGGCATGCAGTTGCCTCTACGGCTGGTGACCCTGACCCTGAGGGCAGCAGGGAGCCGGCAAACTCACCCCGTACTCGCAGAGCACCTCAGAGTCCCGCACACTGCCCATCACCCTGTGACACACAGGCCCCTCTCCCAGGCACCTTCCAGCGCCCAAGGAGACAGAACAAACTGTTAGCAGGTAGTGAAGATGTGTTCAGGTCACACGAAGACAAACAACCTGAGGTGGTGTCGACTGGGACCGCGCATGGCTTTTTAAGGAGGCACCTGAGAGGAGGAGCCAGGTGCAGGGGAAGACATGGCGGGGTCCAGGAAAAGGAGAGGTGCAGGAGGGGAGGCCTGAGAGAGGGACAGTGGGTCTGGAGAGCCAGAGGCACACTCTGGGCCTGGTGGCTCATTCTAAGGAGGGGAGGGACAGGCAGGGTGTGACTTGCATTATAAGGAACAAACTGAGTACCTGTCAGAGATTGGAAGAGGAGGAGCTCTACCGGAAGTGGAGGTGGGAGCAGGAAGTCTCGTGAGAAGCTGACCACGTCACTGGTGATGGTGGCAGAGACTGGGAGAGGGGCTGGGCCTGGAGATCTGGACAAAGAACCTGATGGCTCTGCGCACACACTCACACACTCACACACTCACACTCACACAATGGTGACTAAGTGCAGGAAGCCATCAGTCCTGGACCGAAAAAATTCCTGAGGCAAGAGACCCTCCCCATCAGCACCGTCAGCAGATTCTCAAGTTCTGGGCTCTCTCTGATCCAAAAGGAGGCCCTTCAGTCCCTCTGGTGCACAAGAGTGCTCTCTGCCTAGCCGACTTTGGTCCTCCAGGAGCCGGAAGTTCTTCCCAGTGTCCCAGCGTGGTGACGCTGTCCCCGTCCGAGTGTATGTGACTCACTGTGGCCACAGTCTGCTTTCCTCCCACCTGTGACACTCAAACAGAACAACAATACATATACATCAACTTGATTTATTAGCATTCATTTTTTTAAAATGGCTTTCTTTGTTTTTAATTAAAAATTAAAGTTGTATATATTTATAGCATACAACATGGTATTCTAGCTAATTCACATATCCAACAGCTCACATCAAGTTTACTGCTGTTTTTTGGTGAGAACAATTAAGATCTACACTTGTAGCCATTTTCAAGCATGCAATACGTTATTATCTACTGCACAATGGAGACGCAGGCGTTACCTAACTAAAGGAAAGTTGTACCCTTGGGTCACATCGCCCTGTGCCCACCCCCTTCGCCATCCCTGGCTCCAGCGTCCACTCTGCTTCTGTGGGTTCAGGGTCGTTAGATGTCACGTATAATATGCTCGCCTTGGCAGCACGTGTACTAGGTCTTCATGTGTAAATGACACCAGGTACTGCTGTCTTTCTGCCTGGGACACTCGACTCATCCTGAGGTCCTTCGGGATCATCCGTGTGGTCCCAGATGGCAAGATTTCCTTGTCTTTAAGCCCTGAATAGAATTCTATTATTTATATTTTCTTTATCCCTTTTCCCATTAATGGACACGTATATTAATTCCATGTCTTGGCTACTGTGAGCAATAACGTGGCAGTGTGGTAATAAGGAGAGCTCTCCGACATGCGAGTTCGTTCCCTTTGCATGTATGCTCAGTACTGGGATTGCTGGAGCTTATGGTCCTTCTATTTCTCCTTCTTTGGGAACCATTTCCATAACTGCTGTACTAATTTACAATCCCACCGCTCGTGTGCAAGGGTTCCATTTTCTGCATATCCTGATACTCATCTTTTATCTTTTTATAATAACCACTCCTTCAGGTATGAGTTAATATCTCCTTGTGGTTTTAATTTGCATTTTCCTAATGAGCAGTGATGTGGGACATTTTCCATACACCTGTTAGCCATTTTACATCTTCTTTTGAAAAATGCCTGTTCTGGTCCTTTCCCCATGTTTTAATCTGGTTATGTGGGGTTTTATTCTGTTGCTTGAATTCCTTAAATATTTTGGGCATTAACCCCTTATCAAATATATGTGTGGTGGGTTGACAACTGGTGGTCAACTTGTAACACCCAGGTGAACTTAGCCAGCGTGGTGCCGGGTGTGGGAGGCCCACCTGGGGAGAGTTGTCAGCAGCATAAGAGGCCGAACTGGAGAAGAAGCAAGGCTGTTGGGAACTTAGAGAAGCTGTTGGAAGCTGGTAGAAGCTGTAAGGAGCTGTTGGTTGTTTTGGAGGAGTTTGTCATGCTGGTTTTCCAGATGGGAACTCAGCTTTCCTCATCATCGGAGGAGCTCGGGACCTCACTGTCGGTGAGGATGGCTGTGATACTTTCTGCAGGAGCTCTGGTTCTTACTTTGAGCATCGCTTCCTGGCTCCAGTGCAAATCCCTCAGCCTGTTGGCACAGATCCTTCATCTGGCTGGCACAGACTTTCTAGATTCCACCACTGACTGTTGGGCCTTCTGGCGCAGATCTGTGAAACAGGCCTCCATGAGGCATTGTTATGGAGTCTAGGCCTCCAGTTGGACTGGTGGGAGGCATTGTTATGGGCTCTAGGTCTTCATGCAGGATGAACTCATGCAGGACATTATCGTGGGATCCAGGCCCTCAGCTGGATTCTTTGGTCTTTAGTGTGTGGACAGATTTCCTGCACTCTTTTGTATATGATTCTTTGGTTGACTATTATAACCTTATAAGATATGTCTCCTGTATTATATTGTTCCCCTTGCAAAAACCCCAAACCACGACATGTGACTTACAAATATTTTCTCTCATTCTATAGGTTATCTCCTTGTTCTATTGGTTGCTGTGCAGATTTTCAGTTCAGTGCAATCCCACTCATCTAGCTTTGCTTTTATTGCCTGTGCTTTTGAGGCCATATCCAAAAACAACCATTGCCTACACCAGTTCAGGAAAATTTCCCTGTTTCCTTCTAGTACTTTTACAGTTTGGGGCTTATCTTAAAGTCTTTATTTGATTTTGAGTTTATTTTTGTATCTGGTGTGAGATAAGTGCCCAGTTATATGGATATACAATTT
The DNA here is from genome assembly GCF_000276665.1 of Chinchilla lanigera. Classification (NCBI taxonomy): domain Eukaryota; kingdom Metazoa; phylum Chordata; class Mammalia; order Rodentia; family Chinchillidae; genus Chinchilla; species Chinchilla lanigera. Next base: position 29,182,184 of record NW_004955420.1, on the reverse strand, counting down.
TTCCAACACCATGCATTAAGGAGACTCCTCAGTTGTGTGTTCTTAGCACATTTGTCAAAGATCCGTAACCACTGCATTAGTTCATTCTGTGTTAACTCTAACAAAATGCCCAGAGCAGGCTGCTTTATATAGAAAAGAGTTTCATTTTGCCTCACTGTTCTGAGGTGCAAAGTCAAGGGGCTTCACCTGGTGCTGAACATGTCCAAAGACAGCTCAGAGCACCATATGGCAGGAGGTAGGGAGCACACATGTGCACACACATGTGTGTGTATGCGTGCATGTGTCTAGTTTCTCTCCATCTTTGTATAAAGATCCCATCAGATCTCACTGTGGAAGCACCACCCTAATGAGCTTATTTAATCCTGATCGTCTCCCAAAGGCCCAACTCCTAAACAACAGTTAGCTTAAGTTTCCACCCTCTCGATATCACTAATGTGTGACTCGGGTTAAAGTCTGCGTGAGTTCGGCAGGACAAGCCAGAGCAGCTGTAGCAAGTGGGTTAGTGCTGGTCACTCTACTCATTCACACTGGTCTGCGTACCCGTGTCTATGCCCACAGCAGCAGGGACCTGTGTGTTCAGAAGTGGAGCTTTGGGAAGGTGATTGGATTACCAGGGACCCAACTCCATGTGTGGATGGAGCCACCATGATTTGATGGTGTTACTGGGAGGTGGTGGGATTTTAGGAGATGAGACATACTTGTAGGAGGTCACAGAGGTGTAACCTTGGGGCCCATACCTGTCCCTGGCCCTTTTTCTCTTGCCCTTTCTGTTTCCATGAGGTGAGCAGCTCTCCTCCACCACACCCTCCAGCACGATGCTCAGCCTCACCTCAGTCCTAAAGCAATGGAGCTGGCCGACCGTGGGCTGAGCCCTCAGAAACTGTGAGCCGGAATAAACCTTTCCTCCTTAAGCTGACTTCTGAAGGGTCGTGTTATATGGACAGAAAGCTGCTCGACACAGGACAGCACATTGCTCTTTTGATCACTGTGGTTTTATGATATTTTGAGATCAAGGAGTGTGATACCTCCAACTTCACTCTTTTTGCACAAGCTTGCTTTTCCTATTTGGGGTGATTTTTGGTTCCATATAAATTTTAGGATTTTTGTCTGTGAAAAATGTCACTAGAATGCTGATAGAGATAGCATTAAATCTGTAGATTACTTTCATTAGTAGGTACATTTAAGCAATATTAATACTTCCAGTCCATGCACATGTGATATCTTTTCATCTATCTGTCTTCATCAATGTATTTCATCAGTGTTTTATAGCTTTGCATGTACATATTTTCACCACCTCTGTTAAATTTATTCTTAAATATTTTGATGGTATTGTAAAGGGATTTGTTCTTGATTTCTTTTGGATAGCTTGCTGCTGATATATAGAAACACTACTAAATTCTGAATGGTGATTTTGAACCCCCAAACTGTACTGAATGTGTTTATTCTGTTTTTATGCAGTATTTATATATATATATATATATATATATGTCCTCTGCAAAGAAATTTTCACTTTTTTATTTCCAATGTGGGTGCCTGCCTTCCCCCTCTCCCTCCTTCTCTCTCTCTTTCTCTCTTTCCCCCCTCCCCTCCTTTTATTTTTCTCTAATTACTTTGACTGAGATTTCCAGTAGTATATTAATTAGAAGTGGAGAGACTTACCATCCTTGTCTCATTCCAGATCTTACAGGAATAGTTTCCAGATTTCCCCTTGAGTATGATGCCAGCTGGGGGCTTGACATACATGGTTTTTATCATGCTGAAGTACATTCTATCGTGAAAGGCTGTTGAATTTTGTCAAATGTTATGTCTGCATCTATGGACACAATGATACGATTTTTATCTGTCCATGTGTTGACATGGTTTGCATACACTGAAACTCTCTTGCATCCCAAGAATAAATCCTATTTGATCATAGCACATGATACTTTTAATGTGCTGTTGAGTTTGATTTGTTAGTATTTTGTGGAGGAATTTTGCATTTATATTCAATAGGGATAAAAAATTTTTAATTAAAAAATAAAAATAGAGGGATATTGGCCTGCACTTTTCCTTTCTTGAAGCATCCTTGTCTGGCTTCGGCATCAGGGTCATGCTGGTGTTGTAAAATGAGTTCCGAGGCATCCCCTCATCTTCAATTTTTGGGAAGCATTTAAGGCTTAGCATTTATCTTTCAAATGGGTGGCATTTGAAGGATATCCTTCAATGGGTGAAACCACCTGCTCCTTGGCTTTGACTGGTTGGGAGATTTGTGATTACTGACTCAGTTTAAGTCACTATTGTTCTGCTTCAACTTTCTGCTCTATGAGTCAGTCTTGGTAGGATGTATGCTTCTAAAATGTATTCGTTTCTCCCAGATTATCTAATGTTTGAAGTATTATCTTTCATAATATTCCCTTATGATTCTCTTTACTTCTGAGGAATTTGTTGTAAAATCTCTCCTTTCATATCTAATTTTATTTGAGCTTTGTCTCTTCTTAGTCTAACTAAAAATTTGTCAGTTTTTCTTATCTTTTCAAAAGCTGAACTCTTCATTTTTCTAGGCTCAATTTCACTTATTTCTTCTCTGATCTTTACTTTGTCTTTCAAATTTTGTTGTTATTCCTTAAGGGGCAAAATTAGGTTGTTTATTTAAGATCTTTTTCTTTTTTAGTGTAGGTATTTATTGCGATGTGTGTAATCTTCCTTTACCCTAGCACTGCTTTTACTTTATCCCATAAATTTTGATATATTGTGTTTACGTTTTCACTAGTCTCAAGGTATTTTTTCAATTTCCCTTTTGATTTGAACTTTGGCTCATGGGTTGTTCAAGGCTGCTGTTTAAGTTTCACATGTGTGAATTTTCCACTTTTCCTTCTGCTATTGATCTCTGTTTCCATGCTGTGACCAGCTCCGCAGTCTGGGCTGCCATTTCAGCACCAATATCCGAGGGAGGAGGATTGATACCATAGCGAAGAATCAGGTTTACTGAGGGCTGGGTCCAAGGAAGATGATGGGGTAACCCTCCAGGCTCTTGTTCTCTCTCTCCAGCTCAGGCGGGTGGAAGTTTTATAAGGGTGAAGGCGGCTGTGCTGCTGCAGGCTGGGCTGAGTCTTTGCCAGCAGGAGTGTGTGCATTGCTGGGACCTCCCGCGGCTCTTTCCTCAGGTCACTGTCTCCACCATGCAGCCCTGGGGTCTGGGCCCACGGGTCAGCCCTGGAGGCTATGTCCACACCGTCCGTTGGAACCTGGGTCTGTGGCGGGGAGGCTGAGAGCTGGACTGATCCTGAGGTGAGTTTGAACTCTGGCTCCACAAGGATCTGCCTGGGCCACAGGCCTCAGGGGCAGGTCTGGAGTCCAAGACCCACTGCCTGGCCTGGACACCAAGATCCTGACTCTGCAGGGACCACCCTGGACCTGGACCTGTGGGTACAGCCTGGTGCTGGATGGCTGGAATCCGGGCTTTGGGGAACAGCTTGCCATGCTAAGCCTGCAGCGGAGTCTGCGGGGCACAACGCAATGCTGGGCAGCCCCAGTAGGCTGGCCTGGGTATTGTGCTAGAGTCTGGAGCCATGGCAGTGGCCTGATGCAGAGTCTGCCACTCACGGGGCGCTTCTTCTGCTTCCCTCCCTGCAGCAGCTTCTCTGGGGGGAGTGCCCACCCCACCCCTCCCAGTGTGCCTTTTCTCGCTCCGGCTGTATCCAGAGCCGGAGCCTCTCGGTTGGATGCTCTCTGTACTGTGAAGGTATTTTCATGCACAGTAGTTGTTACACTGATGTTCCAGGATGGCAAACAGTTGAAAGTCCTCTCCTCCTACCTTCCTGAAATCACTCTTTGTACTAAATATTTAGCCTCAACCTTAAACTGCCTTCGGATTTCCAACTGAATAACTAAAGTGGAAAGTGGGTTTTAAAAAAAATTTTTTTGGAAGCTACTATTTTTAATACGTGTTCAGTCCAACATTTCTAGGTCTGAGCACTCGGGGTGGAATTCCTGAATGGAAAGCTGCTTGCTGCCCCCTTTTCTTCATTGTTCTAAAGCCAGTGTGTGCTGAGCGCACACTCCCTTCCCTGCTGTCCCCGGACAGGAGCCCTGGTCTCACTGCCCTCCCCACAGACCACACCCCAGGCCTCCTGAGGAGCGGTGGTGGGAAGGGCGGGGTGTGGGAAGGGGACAGACCTGCACCGTCAGCACCGCCGGGCTCACCGACATTCTTGCTGCTTTAGGTTGAGGTCTGAAGACTTAGGGAGATAAAAAAAAAAAAGCTGTAAAGCAGAAAATATCTCATCCATACCAGGAGAAATAGAAGTATTTAAACTTCTATGGAAGCCTTATCTGAGCTGTAGTTAAATTGCTTGAGTGTTGATAAAAGAATTACTGAGGAAGATGGGCTTTCCTATAAATCTTGACAATTTCCCTGTATTTCACAGATGCCTACAGCTGGAAGCAGGGAACAGGCCTGATTCTTTCATTGAGGAGAAACAGAGGCCTAGTGAGCAAAAGTCACTTCCTTGCTATAGGCCTGCTGCAGTGGGGGAGGGAGATTTTTTCAGATGAGGCCCCCAGGTTAAAGAACACACCTGTGCGTGACATCAGGAGCGACAGCAGGCAGCGCGGAGCGGAGCACAAGAGCACAGGAGCCAGGGCCGCCTGCGTGTTTATTGTGTAATTCTTACACAGGTTGTTGTCACATATGTACATTCTTGTGTAGCACCATAACCAGTACATGCATGTTTACCTGTGCTCAGTTATGGTTACATAACTGTATCCTGCTGGGTGCCTGCGCTGGACAGTGGGGTCACGTCCTCAGATGTCCTGAGGTGCCCCAGAGCTTGAGGCAGCATGAGTGCTCCCCACACTTGCCCAAAATAAAACTCCCTGGCGTACGCTTACCATCAACAGCAGAGACTGGGCCCAGGGTTCCCATGCCGTTTGGACATTTGGGGAAATAACCATGAAGAACAGGTGAGGGGCTACGGGAAACACGAAGGTGAGAAGAGAGAGAGCCAGGTTCCGTCCTCAGGGGCCAGGGATTTCCCGTGGATGGTAACTCCTCTGACTTCCTGGCTTGTGGCCGAGCAGGCGACCCAGGATGGCCCAGGAAAGAGGTACTGGTGACAGAGGAGAAGTGTCCAGTGTTTTATCCACTGTCCGGCTGTCCCCGGCCATTGAGGGGCTACGACCACAGGAAAGCCGTCTGCAAAGGGTGGAAGGCAGGTTCGAGTACAGAATCCAAGCCCGTGAGTACAGACGTGTGAGAAAGTACTGCCTTTCAAACAGGACTGCCAGGTTTCCAGGCCCCGGAAGCTGCACATTTAGCAGTGAGTATAAAAAGCGGGATGGACCGCAGCAGCTGTAACTCACCCGGCTCTCAGATGTCTGTTCTGTCGCACCTGTTCACCTCCTGGGGGCACTGCTCACGGTCAACGCTTCAGGTGCTAAAATAGATGAGCCCTTGCTTGTTCCTCCTCTGATTCCCTTGTGTCAGGAATGAGGCCTCTGTGAGCTACCCGAGCAGACCCAGCTGGACACACTCAGCTCACAGCCCCTTCTCTGGCACAAAAGGCTCCATCCCACCTTAGGAAAAACCCAGACAGAACTCAGGCAGGAGATCAGGGGTGGCAAAGCGGCTGGCCCAGTGGGTGTGACCTGTCAGTCACGGCGATCCAGGACACGCACCTGGGGCTGATCAGAGAATGCTATCTTCAGTTCTTCCAGTGGGACATCCAGTCGTGTTTTGAAAAGGCAAAGGATTTATATGATCTGAAGAGAAACCAGAGTATTCCAGTAGGGTTTTGAAAGGACAGCCTAGATCAGACATCAGAATGGGGCGTAAAAGATGGTGGCCACTGCCTTCTTTCTCAGGGACTTGTTCAGTGTGCTGAACACATTTCCTTCCCCCTCTCAATCGGCCAGAAATCACTCCGCAGAACACTTCTCCCTTTTTTTTCTTACTCTTAACACCTTTAATAAATAAAAAGCCCTGTTACTTCATTTCCTGTCCCATTTGTTGTTCAGGGTAACAAGAACCTAGAAAGGTCTCCTGGGGAGAGCACAGTACCCAGCACCCCAGCACCCCAGCACCCCAGCACCTAGTACCCTGCTAATAGCACTTCCTGTCCAATTTGTTGCTTAAGGCAACAAGAGCCTAGAAAGATCCCCTGGGGAGAGCATAGTATCCCAGCACTCCAGCACCCCAGTACCCCAGTACCCTGCTAACAGCACCAGTGAAGACACCGCAGAGGCCTCTGAGAGATCACACACCCTTCCCCACATGTTCACACTGCTAGAATATCCTCGTAACAGTCTCAAGCGCTTCCGGCAGGGCCTCTTGGATTACTAGTGTCCAATAAAGGTACCTGTAAACGTTACAGCAGCAGCTTGTGTCTTGTTATTTCCCACCTTCTTGGAGACCTCATTTTTGCCAACCAGAGGACATAACTGACTTTACTGTCCTCATTACTGACTTGCCTGAAGACCTAAACCAGCAGCAAGCTATATGTTGTAATGTGTTTAAAATTTTAATACATTTGGTATTAAACTCCACTCATAAGCTTACGCTTTCAGTCACTGCGCCCTCTGAGTTGCTCCTCCCTAAGATTACTTACTTACGTGCCTCTTTGTATTATGTGCTTCCCCTGCCCCGTTTTGCTCATTGATTTCATTTTTCTGAACACAGATGACCAATCTGGCAGAAGACAAACGGGACCAGCCTTTCCTGCTGGTGGAGGGAGGTTTTCTATTTTCCTTGCTCCTTCACTTGTGGATGTGTGCTATAGTCTAGACTCAGCTCAAACATCACATCTCCTCAGACCCTTCCTTTCCTGCTACTCAGAATCAGCACTGCCCACCTGTGACTCTATCACCGATGACCCTAGCTCAGTCACAACACCAGTGGCTCATTGTAATTCCTTGGGTGTGGTGCTTGGTGGACTAGTTGCTCCTGGAGAGGACAGTCCGTTGGTGGCCATCTCTAAGATTTGCCCCAGTAGGCAGACTATAAATATTTGTTTAATTGATTGTAAGAAATTTCTTCTCTTCAGATCAAACTAGAGGTGAGGTTATGGGATGTGCTGCACAGAGTAAGATATAAAGTGCTCCCAGGGCTGGGGATTTAGCTCAGCGGCAAAGCGCCTGCCTGGCAAGCGCAAGGTCGTGAGTTCGGTTCCTGGTACCGGAGAAAAACCAAAAAAAA
>NW_004955420.1:29057438-29167113 GCF_000276665.1 Chinchilla lanigera | reverse complement strand
GGGAGACTGAGTGTAAAGTGAGGGGTGATGACACCAGGCAGAGGGGCACAGGAGCTGGAAACCAAGGAGACATAACCAGGCTGAAACGTATCAGAAATCGGGCATCGTGACCCTGCACCCAAGGGACCGGCGTGAGGGCTCTGTCCCACCGCATGAGGAAGGGTTGGCCAAGCCTGGGAGGGCGGGGGTGTCGGGCACGCGGGCTGCACTCGCGATTGCACTGCTAATAATGACGGTGTAAGACACCAGCGGGAGCGGGTTCCAGACACAGCACGGAGAAGCAGCAGTTGACTGGGCCAAGAAGCGGAAGGGAAACAGTGCAAGGGAATGGACTCCTGTGTGAGGAGGCTGGGGGTCATTCACTCATTCACTCATTTGCCAAGCACTCACTCTGCCCCAGGTGCCCAGCCAGGGGTTGGGTATAAAAGGGAACAAGGAAAACTCTGTGAGCTTCAAAGAGCTCACAGCTAGAAAAACATATACACCGTATCTCAGCCATTGCACTTGGTAGGGTGGGGATAGACCAGGGTTGTACGGAGACACGGAAGGGGACCTGAACCTGACTTGACAGGCAACGTGAGGACGCCAGGAGGCTCCCTGGAGTTGGTGCCACCAAACCTAGGCACAATTCCTCAGACAGGAGCCAGACATCAGGGGAGCGGGGGAGGGAGGCTTGCAGTGGGGTTTGCTGGACACAGGGCGGGAGCAGAGAGGTTTGCGCTCAGGACCGACTTTCTCCTGTGCTGTGGGAAGTTGATCTGAGCATGAGACAGGGTTGGAAGGGCTACAGTGGCAGGCAGCCGGAGCCACATGCCACTCGTGCCCAGCAGTGCTGAGGACACTGCTTGTGCACCTGCTCATAGGGCTGGACAGAATACAGTGGAGCAGAGCAGGTGCTGAGGCGGGCAGAGGGCACTGCAGGATGAGGGCAGGGAGCGGAGGATGCTGCCCAGAGAGAGTATGGTGTGATGCCCCCAAGATAAAGGAGCAGCATCCGAGGAGAAAAGAAGTCACTGGCTCGTGGATGGGACAAGGTACTGGACGCTCACAATGTAAGGGAAGGAAGGTTTACTTCAGCTCGAGGTTTGAGCCCAAGTCCGACTGGCTCCAAAGCAAAAACCATGCGGTAGAACCGCCTGGCAGAAGGCAGCTGCTTGCATCACGGAGGTCAGAGAGAGCAGGGAGGAGGATGCCCCCTTCCAGGTCACACCCCGGAGACAGCCTCAGCCGGGCCCCATGTCTCAGCAGCAAGTCAGCCATGACACTCACTAGCCAGTCACCTTGGCGCAGGAGAGCTTGGGGGAAGTTTTTGATCTAAAACATAGCAAGAAGTAAAACCAAGCGGGGCTGGTTGACAACGTAAGGATGTGTAGAAATCACAGTGCAGTCCAGTGCAGTAGCAGATCCAAGACAGCAAGAAGCCTGGATGGACAGAAGCCGAGCTCCAAGGGACAGATATGGTCAACAGTGGCTCTGGGGTGAGGAAGAAAACCCACCAGGTCACACAGGGAAAGTGGGGAGGGGGCCACACACGTGCAGTGGGTGGCAGAGCTGGTGCACTCAGAGGAGTGCCCAGTGCGGGCAGGAGTGGGGTGCGGGAAGGGAGACCCCGTCCCAGCTCCCATCCCGGAAGTGGGTGGACGGCGATGGGGCCGGAGCGGGGTGTGGCCGCTCGCTGACCAGTGATCCCTTCTGGATGTGGAGCACACATAGTCCTTAGAGACCTGCACCCTGACTCTTCACTGAAAAGCCGCAGTCTGCGAATACAGAGCATGACCCATTTTCCTCCGTCTCCCCGTTGTGTGCTCATGCTCACCCCGGGCCGGGCCTCTGCAGCTGAGCGCGAATGGACCACCTGACTGAGCGCCTAGACCTGCAGCAAAACACAGCTGCTCGGTGACTTTGGACCCCCCAGACCTGCTGGTTTTCCTCCACCCTCAGCAGCGGGACCCGTGTGGGTGACGAGGAAATGCTGTGGCAACAGCAGAGGGCGGGGCCCCAAGCCAGCCAAGGGGGCGGCCCGCCTGACATCCCTCCCTGCCTGGCGCCCCAGAGGGACCCTGAGACAAGGGCCTCCCGAAAGCCAGGCGGGCACAGGGCCTTCGGGAAGAGCCGTTTCCAGCCTTGCTCTTCAGTGAACCCCCAATGGAAGCACGTGCGGGCCTTGATTTGATTCAGAGCAGCTGCTGGTGACCAAAGCTCAGGAGACATCACCCCAAGCTCCCAATGAGCATCCGACTGCAAGTGGGGGGCAGCAGCTACACGAAAGGAGGAGAGGGCTGTCCTGGCAGATGCCCCAAAAAGCTGGGCCCCAAGGAAGACTTCCCTGCTCAGGGTCCTTAATGTGGGCCTCCCTGGCTCCCTGCCTCCCTGCCTCAGGGCCTGAGAAACAAAGTCCCTGAGAAGCCAGTGGCCGGCTGGGGCTGTGCTTCCCTGAAAGAAACCAGCACAGGGAAGAGAGCATGGCTGTGGCCCCAGAGCCAGGCCATGGCCCCCGGAAGCCGCTCGCAGGTTATGGCGTACACAGAAAACCACAGCTATGCGATGCAAGGGAGAGGACTATCAACTTTAAACTTTATGCTCCATACAGCCTCTGTTGTAATGCTTCAGGTTGACTGTTTAAATTGCTAGTTGTCACAGACAACACACGAATGAGTGTGTTTCAATAAAACTTTATTTGCAAAGACAGGCAGTGACCCCATAGGTATACAGCAGGCCATATCTCGCCAGCCTCTCACTTTGAACTTTGAATTTAGCTCACGGTTTGCAGAGGTTTCAGCCCATAATCAGCTGGCTCCAAGGCAGGGTGTCTTGGCAGAGAAACAGTTCAGGGCAGGCAGAAGGCAGCAAAGCAACAAGGACCTTAGCAGTGTCTTTCTGCCCTTTATCTTACCCAGATTACCGGGATTAGGGGGTAATCTAAACCAGTCAGTGGGCTGATTTAGTACTTGCACACCTTAATCCCAGCACTCACCATGAATCAATCACCCTAGATCCAGCCAGCTCTGAAAGAGCCCCCACCTATGACTGCATGAGGCTTCGGGGAGACATCTAGACACAAGCTATGACAACCCCACCTCCTCGCTGGACGTTCATATGTCCCTGGCCAGGGATAAGGATCCTGGTATTTCCCGTCTGTGGATGAAATAGCTGCCGAGGGGTGGCCATGCTGGAGGTGGAGGGGAAGAGGGAGTTGGCAGAGGGACAGGATGAGGGTTGGGGTGGCTGATAGCAAATGACAATGAACACTATGCCCACAAAATCACCCACGGAAGGATCTCAGCTTCCGCAGGCCACGGTTCCTGGAGGGACATTCTGTGGGGTGACAGCATCTGCCAGGCTGGGAGATACAACGGTCTCAGCTCTCAGCTCTCCACCCGTGGCTTGGCTTGTCACGGATGAGAGCCCTCCAAGGCGGGGACCAGACAAGGACCCTGAGGCTCGGGGGTTCCATTGTGCCAGGTCCCAGGAGCCACGCAGGACAGAGTAAGATCCGCAGAGGGCCTGTCTCGGCAGTCCACACCGCTGCTGGTGTGCCGACCGGCCACAGGAGCCAGGTGTGTTTCGCCCCTCAGCGCACACTGCCTCCCTCCATGGCTGTCACCTCATCTCTGGCTGGTGTCAGTGTGAGACTAGTTAATCAGGCAAAGCAGCAGTGAGCTCCTCTGATCACCCCTCTGTGTGGGCAACTCCCGGTTCTCTGTTGCTCGGGACGCACTACGCGGCTTTCCTCTCCGGCTTCTCCTTTTATGTTAAATATATGATTTTATCCTCAGAAGGGGGATTATCTCAGAGCAGAATTGGCAAGGTTAAACGCTATCTGTAAAACACATTCAGCTGGGCCATGAAATGAATTACATAATATATCAGTCATCTACCTGGCTCTCAAAAACCTGCAAATGCATTTCTGTTTAAATGGGTATTTTATATTTTGCCTTCCTTTCCGTGAAGGTAAAAATGACCTTGGCGCTGAGGAAGTGAAGATATATTGAACGAGTGAAGACCAACACCGTTCCATTTCATTTAGTCTCCGCTAAAACTGCAAGGAGTGAAAGTAGAAATTGAATTTATTTTAGTATATATTGCCTCATTTGAACTTTAGTAAGGCATTAGCTTCTAAAGAAAACCCTCCCCCTTCCGTAATCTTATTGATGGTATGTTAAGGAAACTGCCTTGACTTTATTGATTCTGAGCTACAAGGTACAATGTACCCGCCAGTGCGCTCACCGGGAAACGTGCTGGCCTGGCTGTCGCCACGGGGACGGACCTGCTGACCTCAATGTCCCGCGCCTGCCGGGCCCACACACTCTTTTCCATGGCAGGTTACAGAGTGCGGGCGCTGGGAACTGGTCCACTTTGACCTCCCCTCAGAAGAGCAGCGGGAGGGAGGAGGCCACCGGCTGTCCTGAGGACAGAAGAGTAAGGCAAGACTCCCAAGCCAAGGCCAGGCTCCAGTCTCCCCCTTCCTGGGGGAAGCCCGGAAGCCGGGCCGAGCAGGGCTGCTCAGTTCCTGAGTCTTCCCTGTAGCACGGCCTGGCAGGGCAGGAACATCCAGGAAGTGACAGAGATGCACACTTCCGGGAGGAGTCAAGGTTCCCAAAGAGGGCAGGGAGATAGCTGGGTGCTGCACTGAGAGGATGCGGCGAAGTGGGGCTGGGAGAGAATTGGGGAGCTGACCGCGAGAAACCACCGTGGGAGCAGAGGACGGGTGGGCTTTGACGGTCAGGAGGGTGGGTCGCTCTGTGTCATGTGTGATGCAAAGCCTTCATCCGACCCCCACGACAGCATCTCAGAGTGGACAGGGAAGGAGAGGAACGGGCAGGAAGGGGAAGAGGGAGGAGAAAGCTGGGCTCAAAAGTGACCAGGACCTCGTCCAGACATCGCCACAGCTCGGGGAGGAGAGAGGCGAGGATCCCAAAGACAGAGACTTCCAAGGGTGCCAAGTCCAGGTTCCTTTCCTCCTCCTGCTGTGCACATCCACCTTTCTGCAGAATAGGCCCACGACAGCAGCCGCCACCCTGGAGCCGCCTGGAGGAGGACAGCTAAGGATAAGGCGTTCGGGTGCAGATTTGTGGTCCACCCTCCCTCCCTGACCTCAGCTCTCCTGGTAGGCTCCTGGTGACACGCTGCGGCTGCCCCTGCCCCTTCCCCTGCCCCTGCAGCTGGCCCAGCCCTGGGACCCACCTCCCCTCCTCCACGATCCATGCCCTGGTGAGCCACACAGAGAGCAGTCCACAGCCACAGGCACCCATGGGAGAACCCCCGTCTGTTCACCACGTGCCACCAGGTCCCGCGATGGTGAAATTCAGGCGTTGCTAAACTCGATGTCTGACAGCTACTAGAAAGGGTTTCCGTGAGACACGGCATCTGAGTCAGTGGACAGAATGAGAGGGCTGGAGCTGGACAGAACACAAGTGCAGAGGACAGGTGAAGCTGCTCTCTCCTGAGGAGCTGAGCCTTCTCCTCCTCAGACATTAGCACTCCCAGTTCCCCAGCCTTTGGGCCCCTGCACGGCACCAGTGCCCCCCAGGTGCTCAGCCTGGCAGCCTCGGGCTGGGGTATAGCATGCTGTGACTAGGACTGAGGCACAGCACCCACTCCCTGGGTTGTCCTGTTTGCAGATAGCCACCCATGGGATTTTGTGGCCTCTGTAATCACATGACCCAATTCCCCTAATGAATCTCCCATCATTCATAGATAGATAAATAGAGATAGACAGATGGATAGATGATTGGTAGACAGACAAATGATAGACAAGTGGTGGATGATAAATATAAACGATAGACATATAAATGATCAATATAACATTTATAGCTATGTCGGTCATATAAATGATAGATATATATGATGGAAAGCTACAAATGTTAGACGATAGATTGTGAGACAATAGTTGGGTAGACAGATATGATAGATAAGTGATAAGTATACATGATAGAAGACAGATGTAAAAGGTAGATGGATGATTGATATGATACAATATGATATGATGGACGGGCGGATGGATGGATGGGTGGATAGATGGGTGGATGGGTGGCTGAGTGGGTTGGTGGTTGTGTTGGTGGGTGGATGGTTATGGATGGGTGGATGGGTGGCTGAGTGGGTTGGTGAGTGGGTTGGTGGATGGGTGGCTGAGTGTGTTGGTGGGTGGTTGGTTGGATGGACAAACAGATATGTATTCCATTATTCTGTCCCTCTGGAGACCCCTGGCCAACACCACTCCCATGGCTTCAGAGATGCACATTTGGAATAGGTGATTTCCACTGAAGATGCCTTGGGCTCTTAGGCCAGGTCTGCTAGAAGAGCCACGTGTGTCTTTTGCACACATGTGAACTCCACCAGCACTTCTCATGGTCACATTTTTATTGTCACTTCTTCCCCGGAGCTGACACGTCACCCCACGGCCTGCTGACCTCATAGACCCTGTTGAAGTGTCCTCCTTCAAGATGGGGACACTAAAGGAATCACACACTGGGCTGCACGTCCCCCGCCAGCAAAGGAGTACTCAGGACTGAGTGTGGGGTCGGCAAGGCACGCTCTCCTTTCCCTGCAGACCCTGCCCCCTTTCCAAGAGGAAGGTGAGTTGGCCACTCGCCAGCACAGTCCTTGCAGTCCAGCCCATGTCAGGGGTCCAAAGCAGTCCAGACCATGGGGTCACCAGCTGCTGCGGAACAGGCCTGTCCACCTCTAGGGATCCCAAGTCTTGGGTATCATCCCAGCAGGGGGGCTGTCCCACCCTTCCCAAGCTCGGGGATGGGGCGTCCTCTCCGGGCGAGACGGGCCTGACTAAAATTGAACTGCTGTTCCTCCTCCTCTCAGCCTCACCACGACCTCACTGGGCACTGGGCCCTGCACTAGGTCTGTCTTCTCCGTCTCCACAGAAAGGGGAGGCTGCAAGCGTGGGTGGGAGCAGGCACAGGCGCGGGGAGAGAAGGCTCGGTGTCCCACAGGGGCGTGTGGAATGACCTTGAGCTCGGGTGACAGGACACCGAGGTGTCACAGACCAGCGCCCACGCCACGGGGCAGCTGAGGAGGACAGCAGGACAGGAGATGCGTGCGGGCCCCAGGAGGGCTCGAGCCCTTTCTAAGAGCTTTTGCTCAGCTCCAGGCAGTTGCCACCAAGCAGATACCCGTGTCCTTTGTGACTAGATCTAAATCTCTCCCCAAGAAAAGCCAGAAATGTAGATTTTTATGAAAAAAAAAATGCCCATTATAAAACATTGGAGACCAGTTCTAAAACTTTCAAATTCTACACCACTCAGTAAAAAATGCAGCTGAAGGCAGGCCCCCGTCCCCACACGGGGCAGAGCAGGGTTCTCAGGCTTACTGACAACACAGGTTTGTGGGTAGCGTTTCTAACAGGCTCTGGGAGATGCGATGTGTGTGCTTGGGCCATGCTGGAGGTGGCCGCTCTGGTGACCACCAGGCTCTCCAGCCTTGCTCTTGTCCCAGGGTGCACAGCAGCCAGCGGCCAGGGTCCGGCACTGTCCTCCAGGCCTGCAGTGAATGGAACTCTGTGTGCGAACTTGCTCCTTGTACTCAAAACAACTTCGGGCTCTCATTCTCCGCTGCTTTCTCCTGATTATACCTCCCGGGCAAGGTCAGGACCCCCAAGAACCACACTTGTCACTTTGGCCCCAAACCAGAAGCAGCTGTCCTCAAGAATCAGGTGCCCCTTGGACCTGCGACACTCACGGCACTGGATCGTGTTAATATTAGACAAAATCCAATATAAATTCTCCCGGTGGCAGGGGCGCTGCGAGGTTGCTCTAACTGCCTAAAGCTTAAAACACATTTTTAACCTCTTCTTCCTTCAGAGCTGGTTTCAACTAGGCCAGGGGACTCTTGTAAGCTGAGGGGTTCTCATTAGGACCAGAGAGCAAATTCCGGGGAACCGAGGAGCGGTGAAAAAGGCCACTCCTCCCGCTCAGACAGGATGGGGCCTAGACAGGACCTCTGCTGCTTGCTGCTGTTGCCTTTTTATAATTTATTTTCCAGCTGACACTTAAAGACTCTATGGGAAGAGTATGCTGTGGTGTTGGGCTACATGCAACATCGAATAATGTTCAAATCAGGGCAAGCGTATCTATCTCCTCATTCACCATTTCTCTGGAAACATTCAAAATCCTTTCCTCTAGCTCTTTAAAATATACAGCAGCCCATGGTTGCCAACAGTCACCTTCCTGAGCTCAATTCTGTCTAATTATAGCTCAGTGGCCGGGCCTCCCCGCCGGAATCTTCCAGAGACCTGCGCTGGGACTCGAGTCTTCTCTGACCCCAGGCTGGGGCCTCGGGATGTGGCCTGGCTGGAGAGCTGGGGCTCTCCTGGGGAAGAGCAGGGAGTGCAGGGCCTGCTGGAGACCAGCTGTCTAAGGCAGCCCACGAGCTCTATATGAGAATGTGGCTCTAAGCAGCCTCTGCCGGGCCCCTCAGGAGGACAGGTCCAAGAACCGATCCCCAGGTCCCGACCTGCTCCCCCTCATCCTGGGCTGGTGTCCTGTCCTTGAAATCACCCACATTTCCTCACTAAGGCAGGAGCCCAGCAGGAGGCTTGTGACAACCACCCACGTCGCTGCTGGGCCTCGGGGCCAGGCCACCAGCCAGGGCAGGAGGAAGTCTCAGGGCAGGTGAGTACCAGCCATGGCAATAAGGTGGCCCCAGGCTGGGCTCCAAGTCTGGGGTCCCCAGGAGGAGCCCCAGAGGGGATGGCTGCTGGCACAGAGGGGTGAAGTCTATGGGACAGGCTCGAGGTGGGATCTGGACTGGGAAAGGGGTTCCCTTCCCATAGATGCACCTCCCCTCCCTGCTCAGGCTCAGACTCGGGGGCTCCAGGGCCCAGGGTGCTCTCTCCGGTCATGTGGCCTGCAGCCTGCCTCCTGCCATGACAGCCACCCTGAGTCACCCCACTGCAAGATAAGGCCACAGCCTCTGTCTGAAATCAAGAAGCCCTGGACCAGTGAGGGCCCTGCAGGGACCCGAGTGCCTCTGCTGTAGGCTCTGGGGCCGCTGGGCGTCAGGCTGGAGGGCGGCAACCGCACACGTGACACCAGAAGAGGGCGTCTGCGGGTGATCTCCTCGGCCTTGTTCCATCCCCTCAGGTACTCTGGTTTGCTTTCAGGATGGCAGAATCCATGGTTCCCTCTTATAGTATGTGCCCAGGAAGGCCTGGAGTGGAGGGAGGAAGCTCAGTGTGGAAAAACCTAGTGAAAGTGAGTCAGCTTCCAGTGCTCAGCAGGGAGGGCTCGCCCCTGAGTCTCAGTTTCTCCATCTGTGAAATGAGTAACAGCGTCCATCTCACACATCCTGGTGAGAGCTGGCAGGGCACCCGGGGCCAGCAGAGGTCCCTAGAGGCAGAGCCAGAGACAAGGGCTCAGGGCAAGTGGCTTACTGGGGAACTCAGAAAACAGGGAGAAGAGTGGAACCACGAAGCAAGAAACCATCCCTGCTGGAGCCGGCCTTGCCTTAGTGTGTGGGCAGCCCCTGCCCTCCGGACTCCAGTGCCAAGGGAGCAGGCGGTCCAGGCCCCAAGCTGGCCCTGGCTCCCGTTTCTTCTGGCCCAGACAGGTTTTCGCTTTATTTTAATTACTTGAAGACATTTGAAAATCAGGAGAATTTAGGGGGAAAACTCCAGCTTTCTGACTTCTCTAAAAAAATGTGTCAACCAGCCGCATGTCCACCTGGCACCCCTGAGCTGCAGCCCATGCCCACTTGCTACCAGCACCACGCTTGTTGGCCTCTAGGACCCCCTGACTGTGTCGCGGCTTCCTCTTCAGCTTCGGGAGGCCCTCGAGACCCAGGTGAGTGGTTATGTCTCCATCTTGCGCATGCTTGAACCATGCCAAGACCAGCACCACCGGCAGACATGAACGGCACTCAGTGATAGACGCCGCTGGATGCCCCTTTCTGGGCCCTTTCTGTGCATGTGCAGACGCTGGGGCCAGTCTGCTCCAGATGGGAGTGCCAGGGTCAGCCGGGCTCCTGAGACCCAGCCCACACCCACCAGCACCCAGATCCTTGAGCTGCAACCAGACCCCACACAGGCCCGTGGGCCCACTCGACCTGTGGGCCTTCTCATTGTCTAACTGGGGCATCACCTCGCCCTCCCCCCAGGCCCCAGGCCCCTTCTCCAGCCGTACCAGCTCAGGCCGTCTCCTCTCAGCAGTGCCTTCCTGCTCTGCCTGCGCGGGAGCCTTGCTGAGTCTGCACTGCGCTGTGGGATGTGAGAACAGGAAACGTCTCCATCCCGCTCCTGGGGCTCCGTCGCCCACCCACAGAGATGCCTCTCCTCCACGCTCCTGACAGAGCGGCGATGTCGCCTCAGCTCACACCGTGGAGAGGAGATTTATTACCTTACAGGGCATTCTGTTCTACATTTCAGAGCTCTGAGTTTTAGCAAATCTTTCTTTAAACCTACCTGAAATCTCCTACAGTTTTATATCATTCACCCGTCAGCAGACGCGTTGAGTGCAGATTCGGTTACCACATAACATGAGACGTGGCAGCAAACCACTCAAGCTGATCTACCGGTGAAAGGTATCGCCGGGAAAAGGGTTTCAAATGAGGCTTATTCCAAAGCTCAAAAATGCGACAACAGACCGAGTCCACCTGACCTTGAGCTCTGCAGCAGCTCCTGGGTCAACCCTTGTGATAGCAAAAGGGTTGCTGCAGTTCCAGGCTTCTCATTCATCCTCGGTGAAAGCACAGCAGGTCTTTTGTTAGCTCCTCCCACAAGTCCTAAGCTTACTCTTGTTGGCCCAAAAGTGAACCAATCACTGCAGCCAGAGGAAGGGGATAAGGGGCTGGGGGTGGGGTGTCTCCTATCTACACCTAAGGACCTGAGGTGAGGAAGGGGTACGTTCTTAAAGGAAGATGAGGATGCTCTTGGCTGGAGTGGTGGGGAGCTGGACATTGAAAGGCCCCACAGATGTGTCCTCGTGAGTCTTTTCTTTTTGACAGTTGCCATGTTGGTTGCAGAAGACAGCACACTGAATGAAACTCAATCCCTGCCCGAGAAAGCCGCTGGCTTGGGGGCAGTCGTTACTGCTCAGAGTTCTCATCATCCCAAGACGCCTCTTTGACGTCTTTTCAAAATCTTTGCCACATTAAATGTCCCTGGTTCACCTACTCATAAGCCTTCCAACTAGATACATGAAACTCAGCCTATGCTGGTCTCTTCCTGCAGATAACAAGAGCAGAGCACACAGAATGGACCCGAGTCCACACACAGTGGATCTGCCTGATGCCCAGGTCCCCAGAAATGGGTCTGGGACTAGGACAGCAGGCAAAGAGCGTATCTGGGAGGTGATCCCAGAAGATACCAGGGTAGGTGGGGGAGGAAGAGGGTCGGTGGTTGATGAGCAGGTTGTCACTGTGGGCACAGAGTCTGCAGACAGTCTTCTGTGGGTGGGAAGAGAATTACTAGAAGT
Organism: Chinchilla lanigera; assembly: GCF_000276665.1. Classification (NCBI taxonomy): domain Eukaryota; kingdom Metazoa; phylum Chordata; class Mammalia; order Rodentia; family Chinchillidae; genus Chinchilla; species Chinchilla lanigera. Next base: position 29,155,690 of record NW_004955420.1, on the reverse strand, counting down.
CATTTCCACACTGTGACACCCAGTGTGATTTAGCTAAGCCCAGTGTGGCAGTGAGCCATGCCCTCCTCACCTAGTGAGGGAGTGACTGGGTCTTCTCCTCGCTGGCCAAATCCCAGGTGTCTGTGGCTGCTCCAGCTGTACCCAGCCTGAACTGCGACATGACCGCAGAGCTTCGGAAGGTTAACAGGTAGTCCTTTTAAGGGGCTGTGGCTAAAATGCCTTGCCTTCACAAATTTTACAGAAATGGTTATCCAAAGGCCTGGAAGGGGCCATTGTAAAGAAGGGGACCTCAAGCTTGTTTCTTCAGCCTCACATGGGCCAGCCCTGCTTTAAGCTGCAGGTGATAGAAAATCTGGCTCCAACTAGCTCCTAAACAAGAAATCCTACTGCACAGATAAGGGGAATCAGAAGTGGGTGGGCCAAGGAGTCCAACAGCAGTTCCTAAGGCAGAACCCAGGCTGTTCCAGCCTTCACTCCTGCCGCCATGATTTGAATGTGTCCCTTAAAATTTCATGTGCTACAAACTTTTCCCCCAAATTCACGGTGCTATTTGGAGGTGAGGGCTTTGGGGAGAAATCAGGGTGAGATGAGGTCTTATTGGTGGGGCTTCATGATGGGATTGGTGGCTCTGTAAGAAGACAAAGACTAACATTTGCATGCTCAGGCTTCCTAGTGATGGGACGGCCTCCGCCATGTTAGGGCACAGCAGGAAGGCCCTCACCAAGGGCAGCACCATGCTCTGCACTTCCTGTTGTGAGTATTCTGCTATCACAGCACAGAGCAGACCAGACACTGCCTCTCACAATCTCATCCCATGCCTGGGTTCCTTCTGTTCTTGAGACAGTGGTTGAGGGCCGCCTGGCTGTCTGCTTCTTCCAGGAACCTTCATGGAAACTCAAACCAGCCTACTCCGGAGCCCCATTGGCCCAGTGTGGGTCACCCAACCAAGCCACAGGGATGACTTGCAGACCAGTGGAGTTCACACCCAGAGGTGAGACAAATGCAGCAAATCTGATGGCCTTAACTCCAGGGCACAGTGGGGCCAGGCTGTCACAATCTCACAGAGGGCAGAGGTCACCTGTCAGTGCCTCCTGGGAGCACAGCTTTGTTTTCCACATCGTTCCTGTGGAAAGATGTATTCCATGCCCTGGCCACTCACTCCTCTTTCATTTACCCGGGGAGCTCTTGGGGTCAGGCTACATGCTGTGAAATGGGAGATCAGAGGAGCCTGAGACCCTGTCCTTGCCTTCCAGAGCCCAGCACCCCTGAAGCCAAGAATAGGAGATCCCCAAGAACAGGAAAGAGCTCTGGAGCACTCCATGGCTGAGTTTGTCCCTGCCCCCGGGGGGAGGGTGTGGAGACAGAGGAGAGAGAGGACAATGCTGAAAGAAGGAACAGGGTGTTCACGCCCGTGGCCGGAGAGCTGGAGGGCTGGGGACCACACTGGGAGAGGATTCAGGGGCCAGGGACACATAGTACAGGTCCAGCCAGGCCTGGGCACAGGCTTCCTACCTCGGTGGTGACTGGCCAGTGACAAGGGCCGAGTGGGGGAGCACGGCAGTTGCACCAGGCTTTAAAGCTACAGAGCAGGGGCGATGGGAGGGTGCCAGGCAGCTGTCAACAGACACCATTCCCAGTTCTGTGCTGCTGGCAGAGGTGGCCTCACCTCCCACACACAGCTGTGCCAGCACCTCCTGAGGGATCCCTGCAAATCATCAAAAACAGCCTCTCCCAATTTTAGACTGCTGTCAGCATCGCACAGTAGCTGCTCTGTGTGTTCACGTGAAGAGGCGTGTGTGTGTGTGGCTGTGCGTGTGTGTTACGGCCCCATCCCCCAAGGAGTTTGAGGCTGAGACTCTGCCAAGGAGACCTGGAGTCCTGGACAGAAGACACAAGCTACCACGTCCCCAGGGAAGCCTGATCCCGTGAAAGCTCTGACAGGCCAGAATGAGCAACATGGAGAAGGCACCGGCCCTGCGCGTAGTCACTCGGTGACCTTGGGACAGTACTTCTACTCTCAGGTCCCTTTTTCCCGCACGGAAGATGAGGACGAGTCTTCCCGGTTCTGCAGACTTCCTGGGCAGCTAACGGGAGGGGAGAGGGCAGACTACCGGAACCTGCCAAGTAAGTTTCACTCAGGGTCACCCGGATGGAACCCTGCTGCAAGCACACTAGTACCAGCAGTGTTTTTCTCAGCCAGGCAACTTCATTACCCCTCTCAATTCTAATACGCAGGTGAAGAGAGGGAGCCAGGGGTCAAACAGTGTCCCCAAGGTCACAGGCCGGGGGAGGCAGGGCTGTCTGGCTCCAGGGCTGCACTGCCTGTGGCTGCTCTGATCACTGGGTAGTCTCATGATTGACACTTGAGACAAGATTCACAGGGGGCTGTCCTGCACTGTACCACAGTCCAGGAAAGACAAGAGGTTCCTGTCCACGGAGAAAATCCACGCCTAACCGGATCTGACTTTGGAAGAATAACAGGAGCTTGCAAACACATTCTTATCTTCCAGTGCTTGAGGAGAGAGAACAGAAGACACAGGCAAAGCCCACCTGGTGTTCAGGAAAAAGGCACGAGATGGTGAGGCCATGGTCAAGTTTACAAGGGGCCTCTGTGACAGACCCAGGCCAGCCGAGGGTAAACAGGCGGCAGGGCTTCGCCGAGCACTTCCTGTGTGCCTGGACGGACCACCTCTCAGACCCTTCAGTGTTCAATTCTGTGGCACTGCGCACAATCCCATCATTGTCCCCATGACCACCACCCAGCTCTGGAACTCTGTACCCAACATACACGCATTCCACGGAGGTGAGGCGGTAGTGTAGGAAACTCACCAGCTCCTTTTAAGCAGATGCCAATCCTTACAATTCGCTCCTCACACAAGGGGTAATGGGCACAGAGCAAACTACAGAATAATCCTCTCTGTGCCCGGTAGAAGCTAGAGCCCAGCAGGAAAAACGGAAAAGGCTGAGGTGACTTCTGGGCTACATTCTTCCTGGGGCTGGGTGTGTTTGTGAAAGGATACAGCCCCCTCGCTAGAGTGGTACACAACATTCCTGCGGCCACGTTTCCGCCGGGGAAACTCCAGGCGCGGTATACCAGTGCACTGGAACAATGGGGACAGACGGGAGCTGAGCTGTCGGAGCCAAGAGCCGCTCAAGGAGCGCAGAAGTCACAGAGGGGTCTGGGGGTGAGGGCACCCAGGAGATCACACCGACCCGGCGTTCTGCACACCCTGCCTCACTCTCCCCAGAGTGCGGACGGGTGCCCTGTGAGGGCGAAGCATTTGCTAGAAGCTTCTTGAGATCCTTCCGCTCTCTCTGACCAAAAGCATTATGAAGTCAGAAGCATTGTAAAGTCAGAAACACACCTGACCCTGCTCCGTCGGTCCCTCATCAGGGTACCCTGAGGAGGACGCCGTTGCGTGGCTGCCCCACCAGTTGAAGCAAGCACCTAGCGTGGGATTTTCCCTCCCAGGCGTTACCGACGTTTCCAGCTGGGTAGTGGGGCTTTCACAAGGGCTGGCCCATGGCAGGACCTCTGTCATCATCCTGGCCCTCCGGGTGCAGGCAGCACGGGTCCCCACCCCACCAAGCTGAGGCTGTGGCAACCAAAACTGCTTCCTGTCATTGCCAAGTGTCTGCTGGGGGTGACTGCAGATTTACCAAAGCAAAAGAGAAGACTAGTTACAGTCGGACTTCAGATAATCAGGAACCCCGTTGCTGTAACTGTAAAACGTACCCCTTTGTAATATTTGGGACATTATTCTAGAATTACTCGTCATTTATCCGAATTTCAAACTTAACCTAGTACCTGATGTTTTATCCATCAGCCCTACCAGGGGTAAAATCACCTCCATCTGAGAGCACTGACCCAGGGAGACGCGTCACAGCTTGCCCAGGGCTTTCCTGGCTTTAGCACGAGAAGGCTCACAACCTGGAGAACTCTGGTCACCCCACACTGGCATGGTTGGCGACCTTGAAACCCAGCTCCATCCTGCTGGTGTCCACAACAGCGCGTGGGAAACGCTGGGGCTCTCAGAGGGTCGGGGTGCCCCAGGGAATGGTTGACAGGTAGGGCTTCCTGTGGGAACTACCAAGCCCTGCGTTTGCTGAATTGTAGGCTAGCAATCACAGCCTCAGCCAGAGCAGCTCGAGTCTGCCTTCAAAGGGGCCTAGCGATTTTGCCATCCATACCCCAGATAGCTCATCTCGAGCAGCCCAGGGCCCAGAGCTAATGGGCTTCCCACCAGCTGGGGAGACCTCCACGGCACTTCGGTTCCCTGTAAATCCTCACGGTGGGTCTTTCTGAGGTTGTCATTGCCTTAATTCAGAGCTGTATTGACTGGCCTCCCCTGGCATCCAGGGCTGATCTCCTTGCGTCCAAGGCTGTTGCTAGGCAACATAATCCTTTCCCCTGTCACTTCCTGTTGGGCAGGATGGCACGACGAGGCAAGGGTGAGGAGCAGGGTGCAGCAGAGGACCCCCAAGGCCCTTGTCCCCTGCTCTCGCTGGCATTACTGAGTCTAGCATGGATCTTGTACCTCACACTACCTTTTGTTTTTTCACAGGCTCCTGGACTGTAGGCCACGCTGCACAGAAAGAAAACTCATCTTTAGTTTCTTTAGCCACCTTACAACCATGTTAGTTGTTGTATATGGGGGTGAAAATACATTTGTTTGGAGGCAGGCCATTTCCTGAGAATTGAGCTGACCACACTCACTCTCCATGTCCCGGACTGACTGGAACATTCCAATTGCAGTCTGGGGATGCCCACACCATCCTGGCAGCTGACAGTCCCCCCAGCCACATGCCCAGAGACCAGTGCAGCGTGTCAGTGTCCTGGGCCACGGCCTTCCTGAGCCACTCTGAAGAGTCCACTGTCTCTCCCCCTGGGACTTTGAAATCCATCTCAGGGGAGCATTTACACCCTGCAGCCTGACGCGGCAAATGTTACAAAGCAGAGCCTTCTTTCCCCAATTTTTCCCAAGAGCCATTTTGTTAAATATTTACTAGCTTACCACTAAACCGAACATGTGCGTAAGCGATTCCTGGGGGCTTGGCTGTCGCTGAAGGAGGTTAGAAACGGAGCAACCTCAGACTCCAGAATCCGGGCTCCTCTAGCAGCACCTGCCCCAGACGACAGGCCCCAGCCCAGGGCGGGGCACCCTGTCTCCAGCTGCTTCCGGCTCCCGGGACCTGCGACTATAATTCAGCTTCACACACTCGGCATGAGAGTGTGGACTCGTTCTGCTGCTGTTTGTTGGGAGTGGCTGAAGCTGGACAAGCTGTTACGTGTGCAGGACAAAGCCAGCCGAGAACACAGGAGCTCCTCGAAGCCTGTAAACAAGCAGTCGTAGCTTGTTAACTGACTGCTGGCAGAGAGGCTAAAATTAACCAGCTTCTCAAGGGTATAAAATAAACGCTCTACCATTCTTGGGCAGTTCCCCTTCTCCGCTCAGGAGGGAGAAGACCTCCACCTGCCCCCAGCTTTTTGTCTCTTGTCTATTTTTCCCTCTTGGCTGCCACCATTCCTTTCCAGGGTACGGCAAGGACCCAACGGATCCTTACGCTCGTACAGAATTAATGAGCCAGCATCCCAGCCAGACTTGTGTGTGTGTGCTGAGGGAGGAGGTACATGGCAGGAACTGGGGGGGTCAGGCCGTGGGCTTGCACCCCAGTTCTGCCACTCGGCACTGGCATCGGGAACCTGTCGCTTAGCTCCTCCACATCCTCATCTTCCTCCTTTCTGCCGCAGAAAGCCCAGCTCGGAGTCCATCTCTACAAGCACTGCCCTCTCCCAGCACGCACAGACGATCCTGTCTCCAGACCACAGGTTTTCTTTCCAGTCTCCTCTGCACCAACTGAATGCCGCGATGCTTCGTGTGGCTCTGTACTCCCAGAGGGACCTGACCCCACGCCGCCCTATGCTAGGTGCCCTGGACAAGCTCACCGATAAGAGCGCCAACACAGATCCTGGGGACAACCCAGGAGACGTACAAGGTGTGTTTCACACGAGCCCATCAGAAGGGCCCCAGCCCCGCTGCCCCTGCACCCGCTTCCTCTCCTTCTTGCCTGCCTGGATGCTCCTCGAGCATGCAGCTCCACCTGTCCCTGTGAGAGGGCTTTCGGGGCAGGGAACAGAGCTCCAACTCCGACTGGCTTTTACAGTGAGCAGCGCAGAGGCGACAAAACATGAAGGCTGGTGTAGGTCGGCCACCAGGTGACGCCGTTTTAGGAGTCCAGGACCCTTCCATGCTGCCACTCATGCTGAGGCCCAGAGGGAAGGAGCGCCTCCGTCAGGGTCACCGCTGAGCAGGGGGGAGTTGGGAGCTGATCCCACGCGTGTGCCCGAAAGTCTGCCTTTTCCTTCTGCCCAACATCTGACCTTGGATTCCCCAGTCTCATTACTCTGCAAAGCCCTGCAAAGTCCCCAGGTGATGACCCGGGCTGTCCACACTGGCTGGTTGGGCTCCAAGCCTCTCCCTGGGCGGGGTCACAGGTCCCAGGTGGTGGAAATGCTCTCTCTGCTGCGGGCCCTGGGCACCAGTGACTCACTCATCTACCTGGCACCGAGGAAGGAAGCCTGCTTCCTCCCCATCACCAGCACCGGGCAGGACCCACCCTTAACCCTTGAGCCCTTGAGCCCAGGAGCCCAGGGGAGAAGCCCTGCAGCACGGGCCTACACTTGGGTCAGGGCCAACCGCAGCCTACAGCCTGCGGCCTGGTTTGTTCAGCTCACAGACTGGGATTTACATTTTTAAATGGCTGGAAAAATATCAGAAAAAGAATAACATTTTGTGACACATGAAAATTACCCAGAATGCAAATTTCCATGTCCATAAATAAAGCTGCGTTGGCGCACTGGGCCGCCGCAGGTGACAGCTGTAACTGCACTGCTGCACGGCGGAGCAGGGGTGTGCAGCAGGAACGCTGCCGCCCGTCAAGCCTGGAACACTTACCAGCAAAACGATGGATGACTCTGCCCTGAAGGCGTGGAGCCAGGCAGCAGCTGCAGCTTCCTCCACCCTACAGTGGCACTGGCCGGCTGGACCCGGGGCTCCCCTGCCCACACGAAGCCGGGATGGTCCCAGGGCTCCAGTCCAATCCAGCCTTACTCAGCGACAGTTGTTGCCGGGGTCTCTGAGAACACCAAGGCCCACCAATCCCATGTCTGCGGCAGGGCTGCCGGTGAGCTCCCTCACCAGAGCCCCCCAGAGTGGCTGCTCCCACTGGACACCCCGCCCGTCCCCTCGCAGACCTCCTACAGGCACACGTGCCCTGACAGCTGGGCCCCTGGGAACAAGCACTAAAATGGGGGCAGGGGTCACTTTCCTTTCCCTCTTCTGATACAGTACTGTGAAAATTCCTTAGCACATCAGTGGAAAGAACCATCGCAGATGGGACCAGGGTCCTGCCAGGACTCCCAGACCTTACTATCAGAGTGCAACAGTGTCTGTGTCCTGGCACCAGGCCTGTGCCCCTGGAAGCAGGCTGAGAGTGCCAGGGCATTACCGCCCTGTCCTCAGCAGCCAGGACTTACAGGGGGTGGGACATGAAGACGCAGCTCACCCACATCAGCACGTAACTGCGGGGCTCTCAGCCGAGGACGAAGCTCAGCCGCGGCTCTCTTCTCAGCTCCACCCCGTTGCCCTCAGTCCCGACTCATCTCGGGGACAGCACCGGGCCTCACTCTAGATCTCCAATCCTGTCTCCCTTCTGGCCCAGGCACAGGCCACCTGTGGGCCACCAGGACAATCCAGGTGACCTTGCACCGTGCTCCCAGCGGACCTCCTCTGCCCCCCTGTGTGGCAGTGCCCGGTGCATGGAGAGCCCTCCACACAGGCTAGCGCTTTGGTTCCTTCTTTTCCCCAGAGCATAGTTGTGACAATGCAGCCCTAGAAAGGAACGCTGTGGCTCAAGCCGCAGGCTCCTGGGAGTTACCCAAAGAGCTTCCTGGTGCCGGGAATCACAGAAGCCATGCTTCTGTGGCCAAAGACACAAGGAGGGGGAAGTCCAGGGATGGGGCAAAGGGAAGAAGGGGAGGAAGGGACAGGAAGAGGCAAAGCCCCGAAGAGGTCATCTGGAAAAGGACTCGGCCTTGGGAGGGGCTCTGAGCCACCAAGGGGCCGCTGGTGACTGGATGGGAACCTCCTTCCCAGAGGAGACAGCCGCAGGCCTGTTCCTCAGTCCCCACTGCAGCTCTGCAAAAGGACCCTGGGGTGCTGAGCTCCGGGCCCAGCTTCCCGGGCTGTCAGCGTCCTTGGGCTTGGGAGAGCACTCTAGGTGGCTCCTGCAGGTCCCGAGCCCTCCCCGCGACAGTCCTGTGTAAGTTGGGGCACTTCTCCAGCTGCCGGGGCCAGGTGCGTGGGGGGATTCAGAGCGCATCCGGAAACAGCAAGCTGCATCTCACAGAGCACATCTGGGGCATCGGGACGTCTCGTACTCAGCAGCACAAACGTCTTTGCAGCAGCAGGAACACAAATGCACAGCGAGAGACGGGAGGCGTCCACACAGAGCCTCCCCTCAGGGCAGCTCTGAGAGTTCCGGCAATGAAATTAGCCAGGCTGGGATCTGCTGCTATTCAGACTAAAATCCTGGTTTTCTCATTTTGGATCTGAGATTATGGGTAGAAGGTTATGGACCTAGCGAGGCACGTTTTCAGCACATCTGAAAAGGAAGCGCATCCTGGCTCTGACCCTCGGTGAGACCTCACCGGTGCCTGTCTATGAGAGCCGCAGGGGTGGGAGGGCTGGTGTCCTGCGCTGGCGGTGTTGGCACAGGGTGAGGGAACAGGGTCCCCTGAGGACCAGAAACTGCTGGGGCCCAAGGAGGCAGAGGGAGAAGCCAGCAAGGAGGGCCCTGTCCCCAAGAAGCCACGCCAAGAGTCGCATCAGGGACAGGCAAGAGGCCAGCGCAGTCAAGGCCTGGTCTGGGAACAAGGAAGGGTGGAGGATGAGACAGTCCTCTTCAGGCCTGGCATGGGCCTGGCACGCGCCAGCTAGAATGGATGGATAAACATGGGCTGGCCTGCACTGGCCCCAGGGGCATGGTGACCTGGGAGCTGCCGGCAGCCCAATTCGTCCAACTCTGAGGCGAGGACAAGCGGCCACTCATGAGGCCCCAGCATCCTCCTTCACCTCAGGAGACGGGGCACCCATCAGTGCTGACGCCATGCTGCAGTCAGAGCAATGCCTGGAGAACACGGGCCTGGACCTCACCTCTACTGCGTGGGCTGCTTGGAACCTGCAGGACACTGAGGGCATCTGATGTGTCCTGGTCTGTTCCAACTCCTTCCAGGTGTGCCTCCAAGGAAATCAGGCTAAACAAGAAGACACTAAAATCTGCCCACAGCCTCTATCCGTCTCCAGCAGTGACCATTCACCAGACTGGCCACCTAGCCCACACCCGTGCCAAGCCAAGCACTGGGATCTATTCCCCCTTCACCCACCAGGACCAGTCAAGGGTCACCTCCCTCACATCACCTCTTCCTCCTACGGCTTGGGCACCATGGTCCTCAGGGCACACACTCATTGTACAAATGCTTACACTGCTTTCTGACTGCCTGGGCCTCTGGAGGTCTCCCCTCTGATCCCTTGATGGGAGGACTGTGTCCCTTGCATTGTGTCCCTGTCTCCTCAACCAGACTTGGCCGATGTCCTCAGAACTACTGAAGGGCACTGCTATGCCAGGTTCCCATCTCTCCCACCCCCTCCGCTCTTCTTGGGGCACCCCAGAGCCTTTGCCCCATTCTGCAGGTGAAGACATCTGTCCACTGTGGAGCACATGAGCTGGCTGGATCCTCTGGGTGTTTGTGGAACTGGTCTACCTGGGTCAGCAAGGCGAAGTCTTAGCCTGCTTGCTTGCTTGCTCATGTTTACCCCATTGCGGGGGGTGGGTCTGCACATCCCTGGGGGTTCTCTCATCCTTATTCTCCCCAGGACAAGTGAGTCTCACCAGCTCCTACTCACAAAGTCACCTTTGTTCTAAACTCACAGCTTTTGACCTCTTCAGTGTACCCAGCCCTGCAGGGGCTCAAGAGAGGTCAGGTATGGGATGGACCAGCAGGGGCAGCGGAGGATGGTCCTGGATGGCTGACTTGAAGCTCCACACCCCTCCTGCCTCGGTGGGTTCTGCTCCCTCCCTGAGCTGCCCCAAGGAAGGTCACATCCTGATCCCCCACCTCCAGGGAAATCAGGTTAAACCAAAAAGACAACACTAAAATCTCCACACTGCAGCCCCCAGGGCCATGCGTAGACTGAGCAGTGCAGACCTGTGCAGGCTCACTCAAGCAGGGCTTTGGCTTTAGTGGAAGCTCCCTGCTCCCTTCCTCACCTTCTGCCCCCTGCCGCACTAGGGAACCCTCTGTCTCCGTGCTCCCCTCCAGCTCCCCGCCATAGGCAGTGCAGGGAAAGCATCTGGAGAGGTGGCGATAGAATCACGCTGGGCCTCAGCTCGTTCATGTGCGGAGCAGAGCCAGCAGTGCCTACTTTGTAGAGCTGGTGATGGGACAGCCACAAAACCGCTCCAAAAGCCACCCCAAAGCATTGATCGCCTGCCTTTCTCTGCTCTGACTCTGGCAGGCCAGTAGCCTGAGGCTCACAGTGGCAGCAACTGCCCAGGAAGGGTCAGCATGGGTGGGGAAGAGAGAGGTGCAGTGGGAGGACCAAGGAGGGTGCCGGATGTGAGGGACGATGCGGATGTGCGGGACGATTGAGCCATTTAGTGCAGGAGGATTCGCCCGTGCCACCCTGTCCTAACGCATCAGGAAACCACCGTCCCTGTCAAAGCCGTCACCGTCCCTGTCCGGGCGCTCTGCTCCGCAGGACAGTCACGACTGGGCCCGCGTGCTGCAGCTCCCTTCAGCCAGCAGCTCCGGAAGGGACACAAACCCGACTGCCGCCGGCTCAAGCCTTCTATGCGGAGTCCTGCGCCTTGTGGGCACCGAGGGCGCCGTTGGCAGCCGCCGGTGCCAGCCCTGGGGCTTGCTGATTTTGCAGGAGAAGGCGGCAGAGCACAAGCAGAGCCACCTCTCACTCTCACCTCCCGCGGTGTGTCAATACCTCAGGGCCCGTTTCCTAAGTGCTTTACAGTTCGTGAGGTTTGGGCTCACACAGCTCCTCTCAACCCTGCAAGTTCATTCTGCAAAAAAAGAGAGAAGAGCAAGGATGCCTTTCCTCTTCTGAAGGAAGAGAAGCGGGACTCGGAGGGACAGAGGCAGAGGCTGACTGTCATGCCGGGGCCGCTCTCCACCGTAGTTGGACCAGCTCTCTCCGTTCTCTGGACGCACAGCCGACGCTTACACTTTCCACCACTAGCTGTTGGCTTTGGCCTAAAGCTGCGCCTGTCCTTTTGGAGTCTGCTTAAGGCCTTCTCCACCCACAGTGAGCTGTAACCTAACTTGATGGACAAACAGACCGTAACCTACTCTGGGAGCAGGAGCTGAGTCTCAGCCAACCACAGGCAACATCCTGCTGCCCAACCCGCCCACCAGTAAGACAGACGTGGGCCCTAACCAATGAGGGCTCCGCACCTCCGCCCTTTCTGCACACCACTTCCGTCCTCTGGTCCGGGCAGGACCTCCCTTGGCGTGGAGCGGGACCTCCAGAGCTTGTTTGTCCTGACTGCGGCCTGATCCTTAAGGCACAGACAAAACCATTTACGACCCGCGACCGGAAGTGTTGTGATCGTGTTTTCTCGCGGCCTCCCCTCCCCCGGACGGGGGACCAGGCGTGGTTCCCTGACGCCGGCACGCAGACTGTCACCCTGCCCACGGCACAGCTCCGGGCGCGGCGGAACCCGCTTTCCAGGTGGGCGCCAGGCTAGGGCGTGACACCGGCTCCCGGGGCTGGAGACGCCGAAGGCCCCGGGGCGGGCAGCGCGCCACCGAGTTTGCAGTGCCGTCTCGGGCCCTGCGAGGAAGCCGTCGCTGCTTCAGAATGTCGCAGCCTGAACGCGAGAGTTTTTGCAGAGGAAGCTTGCTGCGCGGGGGGCCAGCCTCGCACCCCGGGCCCCCAGCAGTGGCCCTCTGCCCCGTCGCGCCTGCCCGCCTCCTTCCCGCTGCCGTTCCGGTCCCTTCGCGCCGCCTCGGGACCCGAGGGCTCCCCAGCCTCGTCCCCGCGGGCATCCCTGCCGCGTCCGTGTCCGGCGCACATTCGAGGTCTCGCCGTTCCTCCTCCCCTCCCGAAGGACCGTGCTGGCCTTGGGTCGGCTTTCAGGATGTGTCCTGGGACGTGGGAGCTAAGGGTGGAACCTTCAGGTAACCGAGGAGGAGCGGAGTCTGCGGCTCCTGGAAGCGCCGGGCCGGAGGGACGGGGCTCCCTCTGTCCGGACTTAAACTGGAGGTTGTTAAACCCAGAACAGTGAAACAGGTTTGAGCACGTTTCCCCAGAGGCTGGCCGGCTGCCCAGGGAGCCTGTGTCCCCTGAGTCTTGCCTTCACCAGTGGGAGCTGCACGTGGGCGACTGTAAAGGGAAAAGCACGTGAAAACAGCCTGCTGCTACTGCAAAGCTAGACGCGCCGTGCAGCACGCACCGCCTGTGTCTGGCGTCTCTTGCTGAACGTCGGGTGGGATTCATCCACAGTGCTGTGTGTAGCTGAAGTTTTCAGTCTCTGCTGAGGCCTCCGTGGCGTAAATATGCACATTCTCATTACCCACCCTCCCGGTGCGGGAACTTGGGAAGTTTCCGGTTCTTGCTACCCTGAATAGGGCTGCTGTGAAAAATCCAGAGATATCTTTGGTGAGCACGTGCAGATTTTTCTGTTGGAGAGGTGTGGATGCGGACATGGGTGGAAATGGAGGAAGAGCCAGACACAGAGCCAGGCAGGGTCCACAGAGACAACAAACAGCTCCCCAAGGCGACCCACCGCACCATGCCTCACTCCGCGGTGTCTGAGGGTGCGGGCACCCTGCCTTCCCACACAGCGCCTGCCGCGTCTCCTGAGCTCTTCTGTGCTGTTCACCATAGGGCGCTCTGGGAACTGCAGCCCTCTCCCTTGGCTTATATTTTAGTGACACCTTAGTGCTCAGTGCCCACAGGGCCGTTCCTTCCTTACCTGGCTCTGGGGAGCAAATCCACACACACAGCCCCAGTATCTCCCACCGGCAGCTCCAGGTTCCTCTTTTCTCCGCCTCTCAAGAAAGAGCTTCCTGCAAGTGAGTGGGAGTGGGTTCATCCTGGGACTGTCTGTTAATCTGCCCTGCTTTTTTCAGAAAAGCGTTTGTGAGCTGTAGTTCCTTCATGACAACCAGGGATAAGCCTCGGGGGCACTGCTCGCTGGCACCACAGGCTGGCCCCATCCAGCCGTCTGACCTGAGCACCACACTCAGATGTGGGCGAGGAAGAGGGGCCCCTGCTCCACCCCTACACTAGCACACCCCACCTCAAGCCTTCCCACCCCCGCACACCCCTCTGCAACACTCCGGTGTCTGGAACCACCTGGACTGCAGTACTATTTGGATGGGATGGTCTGATACCACAATCTGTGGACCCCAGTCCACAGTGCCCCTTCCTGGAATTGTCTGTCACCCTGTGGCTCTGCTGACTGGACGCCCCAGGAGCGCTCAGGATGACAGGTGTCCTTCAGGGCCACCCGAGCAGCAGACCCCACGGGCTGGAGTGGTATTTCTTAGACGAAATCGCACAAGATCAGGTTGCCGAATGGTGCTAGTACTGCTGACATCGGGTCAGGATCATTACCTCAGCATGGGAAGAGGTCAGGATGGCCAGTAGCACCACCCGTGCTGGACTTGGGCCCTGTGCAGGGCACGGGGCTGCTGGGTGGCTGCGGCCCAGTCACTTCTAGCCATGGCACTGCCTCCTCCGGGGAAAGCAGGAGTGTTTACTCTGAGTACTTGGTGTGTCTCCAGACCCCTCTGCAGTCCTGGAGTGGACTGTACCAGCTTCCTCCAAGGCGGTCAGGACTCTCCACAGAGCCAGTGGGTCTGCTGGGCCCGTGTCCTTCCTCTCATTATTGGGTGATGCCATGTTCTCTCAGGTGGGCCTTACGCCGTGCGGGGCAAGGTACATGAGCTCCACGTGGGAGCCGCCCCGCACTTCAACCCAAGGTCTGTGTGGAAGCCAAGGGCGCACCCAACACTGAAGCCATCCCAGCTCAGAGCAAATTCTGTCCCATGGCCTGAGGAAGCAAAGAGGAGACAGTCGGAGATCACTGTACTTCGAGTGTCCAACCAGCAAATTTACCGTGGCCAGAAAATGCAGCCTCGTTCCAGTTTTGCTTCAACGCAAACAGGTTCCAAAGAGCCACGGCCTCACGCACATTGCTGCCTTTTTCCCATACAGAGAGATGTGAAATCACCCAGGATCGTGCCTTGCACAATGAAGAAGACAGAGGCGGCTCTCGGGGCTGCAGTGCAAGAGGCAGCGCCTGAACATGATGTCCTCTCGCTGAACGATAAATAAGCATTTCCATGTCCCCTTCCCCACTCATTGTCCCAAATCCTCAGGGGTGCACCCTTGCCTGAGATGCCCAGAAGGCTCTGACAGGCTTGTTCACAAGCAGTCTAGAGAAGCGGCCCTGCAGGAGCCCGCTCCGGGCCCACACGCCCGAGGTTGATTTCACGGTCCCATCCTGCACCCGTCCCCCTGGGACCGCAGATGCTGACTGGCCCTTCCCAGAGTCCTCTGTCTCTACCACTCGGGTCCTTCACCCGAGGACTTTGAAGCACCTTCATTCAGACAGATTTCATCCTGGCGGATGCGGGGTTTTAATATGGTGTAGCAAATGTTGCCCTCGTCTGTCTGCTCTGGGCTCTTGCTTCCCGCAGTGAGGGCATCCTGCGCCATGCTCAGACCCCGGCCCTGCCTGGACACAGCAGGCCTGCAGCCAGGCCACACTGGCCAGGCTGGGTCGAGCAGCAGGCTCCGTCCTCACGCCTCCAGGGGCACCCTGGGGAGGCCTCAGAGCAAATTCTGTCCCATCGCCTCTGCTGGCCAAGCAAAGTCACGGTCCTACGCTAAGCGTCAAGACAGTGACACTGAGTCAAGCCCTCCCACACATGGCACTCCGCCCATCCTGGCTCCAACACATGGTAGAGACCAGCACGTGGCCACAGGACTGCCAGCCTGCAGGCCAGGTCCCCCAAGTCCAGGCCCCTCTCTCTGAGACACAGAGAAGGCTCTTGTTCTGTCTGTACCTCAGCTTCTTCATCTATGAAATGGGCGAGTTGGTAAGACACTGGGATGCTTTCAGATCTCGCATGGTGCATTTTCTTTTAATATGGAAAACAGAAGGAAATTATAAAAATAATAGAGTGTCATCTTCCCACGACTTGGGGTGTGGCTTTTATTCTGTGTAGGTAAGGTATTTATCCTCCTTTTTAGCTAACGAAGAGTCCAAACATTGGCACCTATGGGGCACACCAGGCAGGGCACACCGCAGGGTGCCGAGAGGGACAAGTGGGTCAGCAGTCCCAAGGGAGAGTCCTTGCCCCTGAGGGGCACTCAGGCACACCCGACTGGGCTGGCCACGGCTGAGTATACGAACGCTGCCTTTCAAGAGGGCCTGGGTCCAGCCTGGCACCCTCCCTCCAACTGACGCTCACCACATTTCACTCTCGCAAGCACAGCCCAGCAAGCACCAAGGCACTGCAGTGTGGGAGCAGAGTTACTCTGCCTGCCTGAGAAGAGACGCAACAGTGTTTCTCCCCGCCCTCTCCACCCCAGCGCCTCTGTCCCAGGAAGCGCTGCACAGGGAAGGAGATGCAGGAACACTGGCCGTGGGTCACGGTGCACTGGCAGAGCACAGGAAGCACCCGACTGCGTCCGAGCACACTCGGCCCGGACCCCGTGCTCCCTCACCCAGAGCCTCCAACCCGTTCTCATCCAGTTTCTGCTGTGACAGCAAAAGCATCTGGCACAGGAGCTCCTGAGGTTGCTGGACAAATGCTAATTCCTCCTCCCTTCCCGAGAGTCAGCGAGCTGCTCTCCAGCCGTTCCTCCAGGACTGAGGTCCCTCGGTCCCCACACTGGGCCTCGGTGTACACCTCACTGACGGGCAGAGCCAGGGGCCGCAGAGCTGTACACGGGGCTGGCTGGCTGGTTCCCGTGGCAGCCATGCGTGACGGTGCACAACAGCCCGTGAACTGGCACGCGGACAGTGGAGACAGCCACATGCAAACTGCCTTCCCCAAAATGCCTACGCCAGCACAGCCTTTGGCAGACTTTTAAATTTTTTTAAATCAAAGCAATGATTTCTCAAAAAATCACATAGCAAAGGCAGCCAAAGGAATGTCCGTGCCTGTCCCTAGAAGCCACATACACCTATTTCTGGCTCCCAGTGAAAACCCAGGACACTGTAATTAACATAATAACATGCTCTTCTCCCTAGAGACAGGTGGCCCGCCCCCATCTGGGCTGGGGACATGTGCTGTGGCCTTGGATTCTTGATGGGCCACCCTCGCATCTCGCTTGGCTGGGGACCAGGCCTTTGCAGGAAGACCAGGGAGGCTAAGTGGGGTCAAGAGGGCCACTCAGGGAAGAATGGGCGGATGCCATCTGCAGGCCTGGAGGGGGTCAGAGCAGAATGTTGCTGAGCTACTTCATGAAGATCATCAGGTTGTGCACCTGGGAATTGCAGCGTCACCTGGGTTTTTCTCCCAAGATGATGCCCTCGTTGTAGTCTCCCTGCAGGACCACAGTCCGGGGGACTCAAACTTGTATTTCCAGGCCAGCCTCCCTGAACACCACCAGGACCTCAGGAAGCAAGGCCTGGTATGCTGTGGATTGTACCTAGAAAGAAAAGTGACAAGAGAAGAAGAGGCTCTTTCTGGGTGTCTCCCCCACCCTCCCTGACCCCAGGCTCTGCCCACTGCCGGAATCTTCCCTTCCTGTCCCCCGTCAGCAGCCATGACAACCCAGGACCAGCCTAGACTGGGGGTGCCACCAGGTGACCCACACTTTCCAATATCACATTTATCCACTGGACCCTGTCCACCCTGAGTCCTTGGGCCCTAAATCTCAGTCTTTCTGCTAGTCCTGTGTGGAAAAAACAAAGAAATCTCCTACCAACATCATTTCCCTCACTTATAATGACCACATAGGCCCCTCCAGTTCAGAAACCCTGGATCCAAGAATAGCTTCTCCAACTCTGAGCTACCTACCGTGAGCCTCCGATCAATGTACATGTGTGTGGGGTGTGTGTCTGTGCTGTGTACAGGCAGGCAGAACATGTATGCACATATACACAACAGCTATCTTTGTAAAAGCTTTCAGAACCTACAGAGACCTTAGTCATGGGCACTGTAGCATCCAAACCTTCATAGTGAGCTTCACATAGGTAGGGCAGGTATCACTGCTCAAATCCAGATTCTGACTTGCAGCTCTGCTTGTAAGCAGGGGTGCTGGGAGTTTATAGGACTCAGGGTTGGCCGCAGGGCATGCTTCCCCAGTCTCTGAGTGGGTGTTAATGCTGAAATTAAAATCAGACTCTCTGGGAGGCTGAGGCAGGAGGATCATGAGTTTGAGCCCCGCATGGCAACTTAGCAATGTAGTGAGATTCTATCTCAAAATTAAAAAATAGAAATATAAGGCTGAGCATATAGCTCAGTATGTAGGTCCTGAGCTCAACCTGCAGTCAGTACTAGAAAAAACAAAAAACCCTTGGCCTCTGCATTAAACTGACCTGAACTTGAATCTTAACTGTCATTTAGTAACTGTAAATTTTTACTTTTGTTTATTTGTTTTTAGAGACAGGGTCTCACTATGTAGTTCAGACCGGCCTTGAACTCACCATGTAGCTGAGGCTGGCCTTGAACTCATGGCAATCCCCCTGCCTCAGGCTCCTGAGTGCTAGGAATATGGTGTGTACCACCATGCCCAGTTTTAGGTAAATTTTGCACTTTAATTTGCATGACATCTAACATGATTCCTGCCACATCTTCTCGGAGACGTTCTAATTTTTAAAATCCCAAGCGTGGGTCCAAGGTGAGGTTAGGCGAGCAGGTTCAGAAAAGACATTTGAGAAACTGCACGGAAAGCAGCTCCGTGGTCTTCCAGACGGTGGGATTCATGTGATTTGTGTGGGACCAACAAGCGCGGATCCTGTGTTGGTCAGCAGAATTGCCCAAAAGCGGCAGCTCATGGCCTCCTTGGAGGAGAAACAGACCCAAGAACAGGCCAGAAAAAACAGCAACCAACAGCAAGAACCCGGGCTTTGAAAACAGGTATTTCCTGGGTGGGGCCTGCTCTGAGCCTTGCAGTAGAGGACAACCAGTGTCAAACAGTGGACTCCACCCCTGGAGCCGACCCCCAGAGGGTGCTCGATGCCCTGCGCTCACTCATGACATGGGCCGTGTGTCCCCATCACCGGGGACCCCGGTGGCGGGGTACTGTTCCAAGCTGCTTCGCGCCTCTGGCTTCCATCTCCTCCGGTAGAGTGGAGTCCAAGCACCATAGCAGAAGACCCACAGGAAGCCAGTGTGGACCAAAGTAAAGCAGTTCTGCCTGCAGGGCTCCAGGCCGCGCCTCTGCTTAAGGTCCGGGCAAGAATCCAACTCCGGGTCTTTGGATGCCGCCCACATATCCCCTGGGCACCAGATTGGGCTTTTGACATCCAAGCTGTAGTCTTCTGATACAGTGGGCTATCCCGGCCATACTTAGGGCAGATGAAGTGAAAAAGAAAGGCTGTTGTCAGCGTGGGCCCGTTTTATGCATGGGCGTTCTCTCTTTAGAGACACGTGGAGACCCAGACCCTGTGTGTATTCTTTGTATTACTGCACGTGTGCATGTGCGCCTGTGTGCACACGTGTATAGAGAAGTTCTGAAAGAATATGGAACAAAATTTGAAATGACGGCAAAAGCTGACCCGAAACTTGTGTTTTCCCCTGGGAAGTTTCCCGGGGCCAGGAGGAAATAAAAAAGTTTTTGCAGAGAAAGGCAGCTCGAGGCAGACACTGGAGAAGTCTATGAAAAGACAGTGCCGCTCCTGGTCTGCACCCAGCAGGTGTCCCTCACCTTCACCTGACCGCTGATGGGTGGACCTGCACCCTGGAGGGGGCACTGGGCCTAGAAGTCCAAGCCAGGCTGGGTGGGGGTGGACGGGATGTAGACGGAGGAAGCCAGGCTCCACCCACAGAGGAAAGCATGCGCCCGGCCTGCAAGACAATGGTCCTGGGCTCGAAAACAGGAAGAAACCCCCTAAACACCGTGCATCTCACAACGGGTGGAGGAGGCTTTTAGAGGAGGCCCGGCTTGAGCTCTTCTTATTTCTAGCTCAGTCTTCCAGGTCAGGACCCCAGCCAGCCTCAGGGGCCCTGGGCCTTCTCCAGGGCTCAAGCGATGCTTAGCGGAGCCCGGGGGTCGCATGGGCAATGGGGTCGTTCCCAGGCCTGGGAGAGGATGGAGAGGTTTGCTGAGCTCTGCGCTATGCTGAGCCCCGCACCTCTGGGACCACCGCGTCCACAGTCACTCCACAGCAAGAGGGGCCCTCACGTGTACGTCTCATCCAGCCTTAGCAAAGGGCGCAGGGAGCTGCTGTCCCCATTTCACTGCTGAGGAAACCGAGGCTGAAGGAGGTCAAGCCCTGAGGTCATCAGGGTTCAGGGCTGCCTTCCCACAGTTGCAGACCACTGGTCACCTCCACACCATGACCCAGGAGCTTGGGCTGCTGTCCACAGACCTGAGGCTCTGGCCTGGGCCGGGCGTGCACCGCCCTGTGGTTTGTCGGCGATGCTGCTGGCCCTCGGTCGGAAATGTGCCCCTGCAAAACGAGGCTTAAATAACACTAGAGCCTGAGTGCAGTGACAGCGGACGCGGGGAGGGGCTCATCCTTTCCCTGGTGCTCAGAACCCACCCAGCCTGATCGCCATGTGAGGAGCAGCTGTCTGTTACCCAGCGACAAGCAAGCTCCAAAGCCAGTGGTCCGACCTCCGCCCTGACTTAGCTGAGGACACACTGCTGGCGGGCCGGTGGTGGATGGGCTTTGCTTCCATCCCGTCTTGCTCCCTGGATTGCCCTGGTTCTGCTCTGCTGGGTCCCTCGCCATCTGGCAGGCTCGCCGTGGCCTGGGCACGGGTTGGACGGCCACTTGAGGACTTTTACACGGACGTCTGTGGTGTGGTATCAGCTAAAGCAAGTCAGGAAGCCAGCGGGTCCGAGGGCAGGGAAACAGAACTCACACGGCAGGAAAGCCACAAAGCCATGCCACAGAGAGCGTGGCTGAAGCGGGGGAGAGACTGGGCCCTTTGTGAGCGCTGCAGCCGGCTTGGTGTAACCCACTCCCTAATTCCTTCACTTCCCCCCAGACGGCCCCGATGTTGCCTCCTCATTCGATCCAGATTGTCCTGTAGAGTCCTGACCCGTCCCCACCCAACCTCCACCTCGTTCCCTGCACCTTGGACCTCAGAGGCCTCGCGGGTTCTCCTGGAAACCTTCGCCTGAGTCGGAACCCAGACACCCGTCTGAGCAGGGCCCGCAGCCCTGGCCTCTCCTTGGGTCCTCAGCTCAGGCTCACCTCTACACACTCACTGTTTTCATTTATTTGGTTTTTTGCTTTGTTTTGTTTTTTGTGGTTTTTGTTTGTTATGTTTTAATACAGGGTCTTGCTAGGCAGTTCAGGCTGGTCTTGGACTCGCTGTGTAGGCAAAGATGGTCTCGAACAGGAAATCATGGCAATTCTCCCGCCTCAGCCCCCTCCAAGTGCTGGGGTTACACGTGTGCTCCACCATGCCCCGCATCACACTCATTAATTTAAAAACGCATGTATGGGCACCACCTGTCACTGTGTTACATTCAGGGACGGGGAAAAACTTATACTGCGTGCTACTCCTGCTCCCAGCCCACGGAGCTCAGTCTACAACCAGAAGTCAGTGTACAAATCGACACAATCAGAAACCATTTCTCTGTTGGGCTAGAAGTGTGCACAGGATGCAGCCCAGAGGGCACAGGGCGATGCCAAGGGGGAGGCCGGTGACTGGGGTAAACGGGGGAGGGGCAGCGTGCACCGGGACAAACAGAGGTGGTGAGCGCAGGGAGAAGGCGACAAGGTCTGCTGAGCGCTCGGCTCTGCAGGCTGCAGGAGGGGGACATGGGTGGACATCCCCAGCGGGCACGGTCACCGAAGGAAGACTGGACCACAAGTGAGAGCGGCAGCAGGAGATGACAGCGTCATGGCCTGGGTGGGCTGGGGAGACTCAGGGCATCCAGCCAGGGTGTGGGTCGAGCGGCTGGGGAAAGAGCGTTAAACTTGAGAAAGGAGGTTAAATGCGGGAGGGGGTTCAGCGGGGGCTGAGAAGAGTGTTCCTGACGGACCTTGGGGAGCTGCAACCCGCAGACGGGTCTCAGCAAGGAGGGAAATCATGGAACCGCTCCTTAGGGAAAGAGGAAGGGAACAAGCGGAGGGTCCTGGGAGAGCCAGGGCTTTCTCGGCTGTGGATACTGAGGGGCCGAAGTTCTAGATTCATCAGCCATTCCCATGCATTGCAGTAAGAGGAAGCCCGGAAGAGTCCCGTGTGACGACCGTTTAGGAGGTAAGCGGCAGTCCACAAACAGCGGTGAGTGGCCGGCTAGTGCTTCCATTTCTAGACTTCATGCAAAGCCTTTTATTTGCGTTTCTCAAGTAATGTCTCCAACATCCCTTCAATCCGTGATGGCTAATGTTTACTGAGCGGCTGCCATGTGTCATGGACTAGCTAACCTAAGCCCTGTGTAATCACATCAGGTAAGTTGTACCGTCACCACTTTTAAGCAGGGCCAAGCAGTTCACCCAAGGTCACCCAGCTGGCAAGTGGTGGGGACAGGATTCGAACCCAGGTAGTCCAGCCGGAGAACCTGGCTCTGGGCCGCAGAGCCGTTCTGCCTCCCCTCTTAGATGCATCTTCATCCTACAAACAAGAGCACCAGGCCCAGCCCCATACAGCACAGCCAGGAGTGGACTCACGAGGTAGTGTGGCCCAGGCTTCGCAGAGTGGGCAGTAACAGCTGACCCCGAGAGCCGAGGCATCCTGGGAAGTGAGGAGCGGCCCTGCAGGGAGGTCCCTGTGGGGTGGGCTGGTGGATTAACTAACAGTCAGCTTGGAACACCCAGCTGAACTGAGTCAGTGTAGTGCTGGGCGTAGAAGGCCTACCTGAGGATTGTTGCCAGCAGCATAAAAGGAGAGCTGGAAGGGAAGATGGTGCTGTTGATTCTCCTGGAGAAGCTTGTCCCGTTGGCTTTCCTGATATGAATTCAGCTGTTCTCATCATCAGAGAAGCTCGGGTTCTCACTGTCACTGAGGATGGCTGTGGTTCTCTTCAGGGAAGCTCTGGTCCTTATCTTGAGCATTGCATCCTGGCTCCAGTGCAGATCCCTCAGCCTGCCGGCAGAGATCCTTCATCCCACTGGTACAGACTTTCTAGCTTCCACCACTGGCCTTCAGACCTTCCCACTGCAAATCCTTGATACAGACTTGCATGAGACGTTGTCCTGGGCTCTAGGCCTTCAGCTGGACTCACAGAACATTGCTGTGGGATCTAGGCCCTCAGCTGGATTCTTTGGGTCTCTAGTGTGTGGACAGGGCTCCTGCACTTTTGCATTTGGCTTTGGGTGACTATTATAAGATAATCCTGTAAATTATATGTCCCGTATTAAACGTTTTCCCTTGCTAGCCCTGACTACAGTAGGTGGCAGCACCTGGAGATGCAAAGGAGGAGGCAGGCAGAGCTTCACCAGCGGCAGCCTTGCCCAGGCCGTGGAATAGACCGAAGTCATGTCTACTGCACCATGGGCTCACCAGTGCCCACTCGGGACCCTCACATGTGGACAGGGCTCCCCTCCTCCTTTCTTCAGGGAAGTCAGGCTGCTTCCCCCCAGTGCTAGGCAGTGCCAGCTCCTCAGAGAGACTAAGGCAACCCAGGTCAGCCTTTGGCAGTGTTTACCCAGCACACAATTTATATTCATTGTGATTCGCCCATTATTTACTGCATTCCCACGGGTGCAGAGCCAGCTGGAGTCAAACCTGATCGTCGCTTCCCGCCTTATCCTCAGCAATTACCTTCCAGCTTGTGGTACGTACACCAATATAAATTGTTCACCAATAAACATGTCCCTTAGGAGCCTTATTTATCTTTCAGGAGTGTCATGAAATAATCATACAGATTCATCACGCCATATTCTGCCCGTAGACTCTAAAGGAGATTCCCCATTAACTTTAATGGGGACGGCTGTTATGTGTCTTCTCCCCCTCCCTTGAATGGCCAAGAAAAGATGTGTTTTTCCAAAGATCCCACGGGTCATCCTGCCCGCTCCGCAGGGACACTGGGAGTGTTTCTGCCCAGGACGTCCGCGTGTTTTGTCTACTCTGTGGTGGAACACGTTCCCCTACAGACGCTTGCTTGGTCCTCAGCCACGCTTGCAGTGGATGCTGAGCCCGCCCTGGGCAGCGCCCTCCCTGCCCCACGTGCCAGTGTATTTTCCTCACCATCCCCTTGCACCTCGAGACTCACAGTTCCCAGCATGAGTCTGAGCCCATGGTTCCCCCTAACGTCACCACCAGTGTGAGTGGGTGCTTGCCGTTTCTGGGTGGCCCTTTGCCCTGGGTATCCCACATCTCCCTCTCGCCGGAAGGCTCTGGTCCTTTGGGCTCCCTTCCTTGGTTGGAATACATCCTTCCACTTGCTAATTTGGGGCTGGTGTGTCTTGGAATCAACTTTGTGCTAGTTGGGGAAATGGCTACACTGCTGTAATAAAAGGACTCCAAGAAAGTCTGCCCTCAGAAAGCTTGTGTTCTCTCTCTGGTGTAGCAGTGGTGGGTGAGGGGGCAGCTTGGGTCCTGCTGTGGTCGTCCCAGAACCCTGTTCTGTCTGTCTTATTGCCCCACAGCCGTCAGTGCCTTGTTAGAGCCACATTCTGGGTCCTCTGACGTCTGGGTCTGCGCACAGGCAAACGGCCCGTCTTCCATGTGGCAGCCACCTAGAGGCGAGAGCTCCCCTCCCCTTCCCCCTTCTCCCTTCCCAAGTTCGTTCCCTGAGCCGCGGCCTGTGCACAGCATAAACTCCGCTGTGCGTACGGGAACTGGGTGAGTGGGTTTTGTAGACATCTAGCTCTACCCCACACCCTGCCTTTGGCCGGCTGTTTCCGACTGAACTGCTGAGAACCAAGCATGGCTAGAAGGGAGTCTCTCCTCATTGCAAGACCCGTGTAGACAAGAAATATAAACCAGAAAGACAGCCGGCAGGGGTGGGGCGACTTTGCCAGCAGGCCTCAAATCTTTCCCAAAAAGCCATGTTTTTTTCATCTAACACAAGGCTTTCATCCGTGGCTTCTTTCCCACACACAGCCATCTGATCCACCAGAAAATGCCGGGTTCTTCCCTGACCATGCGTTTAGAATCAAACCATTTCCACCACGTCCCCTACCAACTGAAGTGACCATCCGCTTCGGAGCCCCCGAATGACTGGGATTCGTCTCTCCTGCAGTCCCAGTCTCAACGCAGCAGCCAGAGCAAGCCTTTTAAAACATGACCCTGAACCTGTCATTCTTCAGCTCAAAATTCCCCAGTGGCTCCCATCTCTAGTCAGAATTAAAAGCCAGAACGTGTACAATGGCCATCTTAGTCACCTCACTCCTGAGGCACAGCACCCAACACCCACAGCCTAAGGGCGACGGGCTTATTTCCGCTCACATTTCAGTTGAGGCTGGCTGGCTCCCCGGCAAGGCGGTGTGGCGGACGGCCCTGGCAGAGGAGAGCTGCTCGTAGCAGGGCGGACAGGAAGCAGGAAGGAGGAAGGAGCCGGGAGGGAGGCGGACTCTGCCAGGTCACAACCACAGCACCGCCTCTTCCCGTCAGGCCCCAGCTCCTGACAGTTCATCAGCCATGCACCCCACGACCCGTCACCACACAGAGGTCCCTTCGGGATCCCACGCAGCTTTCGGGGACCTCTGGATGTGAGCCACAACACTGGCCAGCATCTTATCTCCTGCCAGTCCTCGGCCGGCAGCTTCCCGCCTCATCGCTTCCAAGGCTCCCCTGCTTCCCACAGCCTGTCACCGCAGTGGGCCCTTGCTGGTTCCAGAGCTCCAGCCCCACCTGCTTTGGGGTTTCTCTGCGGCTGTTCCCTCTGCCCCCCATGCCTTCCCCAGAGCCTCCCGTGGCGCCTTCCCTTGCTCCTCTGGGCTAACTCTGGAGTGGCACCTTCTCTGTGAGATGCTCCCTGACCAGCCCGCAAACAGCAACCCCACGGCCAGCTGTGTACTGCTAAGCCAGTGGTGCCTGGTGTGTGTGTGTGTGTGTGTGTGTGTGTGTGTGTGTGACCTACACACTTCCACACAGCCCACTTCAACAGGAAGCTGGGGAAAGAGGGCACAGTATTCTGGGGCAGCGGAGAGCTGGTGCCAACACCATGGCCCACACTTTCACAGCAGGCTTTTTCCTCAGCCAACTTTAGCCAGCGTCCTTCGCACTCACCACTGCTAGCTACTCAGTCCTCACCAGCTTGTCAGAAATGTGCATCCCAAGGAGGGGAGCTGCCCACCGACGAATCGCTGCCATCCAGCACATGCTGGGCACTCTGTAGGATTTATGGGAATGAAGGAATAAACGAAACTACAGAGGACACAGAGAGCACACACAGGAGGGAGCGCGGAGTCCGTTCTCCACCGCTACTGTGGCTAAAGCAGAGGTCCCGGAGGAGAGGGAGCCCCCCGCAGAACTGCCTTCCCGAAACGGGCAGAACTTGCAGACTAGCAGCTTCCAGAACAGAGTCAGGTCTGGCCTGGGCCAGCGGCAGCAGGAAGATTTCAGCTGGGCTTGTGAGTCCGTGAAGGCAGACTAGGGGCTAAGCGGGGAGTCATCCAGCAGAGTGAAGGCCAATGGGGCTTTCCAGCCTATATGGTCAGACCAAGGGGGAATTAGTAATGAGCGGTGAAAACTAATACCACACACTGCAATGGCCAGGGCCAGTGTGCGGGAGGCTGGGGCAGGAATGGTGCGACCACATGAGGCTGTGACATTGTGCTGCACTCCATCCCTCCCGAAGGCAATGAAAGAGAGCACACCTTGGAAGGGATGGGTGTCCCCGTTCACCCTTTCAACCCCACCAGCCTGCCTTTGTGGTGGCATCCAGCGGGAGAACTGAACAGAAGGAACCAGACACTCAGGCAGCTGTCGTGGTCGCCACCAGAGGCAAGAAATGAGCTGAATGTGTTCAAATAGAGAGTGAGCAGTGGACGGTCCAGTAGCTCAACGGCATAACGCCACAGAGCCCAAGAAATCCTCAGGAAACCAGAGAGCAGCGCAGGGAAGCCTCGCTGGACAGAATCCTGGACTGTGCCGTGGGGACGGTTGGCTGGATCTTTATGACCATATCGAGGCCAGGTGAGACTTGGCGAATGTGCAGAGCTAATTGCACTGATGGGAAGGCAATTGTTTTTCTACGTCAACTTTCCTTGCTAAAGTATTTAAGCCGTTGATGAAAGGAAAGTATTTGTACATGAAAACAGGGAAGAGATGAAGAGGGAATACCCCTGTCTTGGTGGCATCAGCCGGGGCTGGAGGCTGCAGAAGCCCATGAGCACAGACCTTCTCCTTGGGGAGCTGTGCAGCCCGGCCAGGGTCAGCCTGGATCCACCCTGGGCAGGAGATCAAGGGGACGCTGGGGCTCCAGGCTCACACATTCCTGCTGTGCCCAGGAACAGCCGAGACTGCTAAGGACAGCGCTGGCTTCCGGGGACAGCAGATCCAGCCTGCGCTGCCAGCGAACAGCAGAACAACCCGCCTGCGAGTGTGAAAGCGGCATCGTTTCTTTCTTTCACACATTGTCTCGTTTCATAGCTCACTTTTCCAAGTTCTCCCACACCTGGTGATGAGAGCCCTATAATCTCGCAGAGGCAACAGTGTCCAGGTCAGAGCACCCGTTCCCTGGGCTCTGAGCAGAGCTCCGTCTAAAATGCCCCCCTCTAGCAATCCTTGTCAGCCCCACGGAGTCTCATCCTTCAGGAGCGCTCTCCACCCTCCTGAGCTCCCCACTTGGAAGGCGAAGCAGCGCCTCAGCTCCGAGTTCTCCCTACACCGCCCTCTGAAGGCTGCGCCTGCCCCTTCCTTCCTATCACCTGGCACGGAGAGCACTGCATCCAGGATTCTCACCATCGCCATGCCAGGACTGACGCTGGGCACTCAACTGTTCTCACCTCTGGCCTTCCCGATGGCTCCATGCCGTTCTGATTTGGATCCAAGATGTCCCCCAAGGCGCTTGTTCGTGGAAGTGGAGGTTCTGGAAGGTGACTGACTGCACCACAAGCGGCTCACGAATCAGCAGCTTGGCCAAGGATGAGTTCATGGCGGAAGGCGCAGTCGGATGCTGGGCCCTATTCGGGGGAGGAAGCAGTCCCTCGGCCATGACCTGGATGGAGGGACTGTGTCCTCACCCCTTCCTCCCAGCTGGCTGTTTCCTCGCCTCTCTGCTTCCTGTTCCGCTCTCCTTAGGCTACAGCAGTGGAAATGGTCCTGCGTGGCTCAGGACCTCTGGAACCTGAGCCCAAATACCCAAATACCCAAATACTCAAATACGTCTTTCCTCTAGTTTGTGCACATCAAGAACTTTGTCCTGGCGATGGGAAGCTGATTCACACAGATATAGGTCCTGCTATTATTCCCACTTTCGAGAGGAGGAAACTGAGTCATAGTGAAACTAAGCAGCTTGCCCAGGCCCCATGAGCAGTGGCAGGACGAATATCTGAAATTCAGCGGTTTGAGATCAGAACCTGACTGTGTCCGTTATGTCCCTGCCCCCTTTCCACAAGTACTGATACTGAGCACTCTGCATCCACGGTGGAAACGATTCCAAAAGTCGATTTGCTTTCTCAAGTATTTCTGATTGGCTTGGGATTTGCTGTTTTTAGACTTACGGTGTTTTTAATTTTTATGTAGGTCTATGTGTTTGTTCACTGTTTTGTGGTTTTGTTTTCATGTATTTTTTAGCACATGTGTGCAGTCCACGGTGACTGCACTCACCCGGGGATCAGTGCTGTGCACGATGCAATTCTTCCTGTCACACCCCCTGCCCTCATGTCTGGACCCTTCTCACCTCCCTGGGTCCTATTATCCATCTTTCACTTTGCTGTTTGTGAAATAAATCAGACACACAAGCTTAAATATCACACGGCTTCTCTTATATGAGAAATCTAAAGTAGAAATAATTTAAAGAGTAAAATAAAAGCCAGATAATAGAAATTCCCTGTAACACAGCCATGAATTCACAGACGACCTGACTCAGAGGAGGCTAAAAGGTCTCCAACGGGAGCCCAGGCATACAAGAGTCCCTTTAAAAACGAGACTCAGACGCAGCCGTATGCTCTGGGAAGGAGAGGATGAGTCTCGAGCTGGGACGAGGCCGGGCGAACCCTGGCACTGCCCCGAGCAGGGCTGGGTGTGAGCGGCCTGCTGAACAATGACCGACGGGAACCTGAGTGGTGACCGCCCCTCCCGGCAGCACAGGTGTGCGGGCTGCAGCAGGAGGCCCGGCAACAGGCAGGGTGGTGAGCTGTAGCCCACGGCTCTCTGAGACCCAGTAAGCTGGGGTCCTTGGAAGAGGCCACTGGCTTCCTGCAGGCCTGCAGAGCGGAGGCAGGTGAGAGGGCAGGAGCTGGGCAGTCTTTGCCTCAGTGTGGCTTCACCCATCCCGCGGGCTGAGGCGGAAGGAGCACCCAGTCCCAACCCTGACCAGCAAAGTTCTCCAGGACTCCCTGCTCCAAACCTCCAGGATAAAGCCCAAGTCCAGCACCTGGCACGCAAGGCCAGCTGTGTTGTGACCACTGCCCAACTGTCCGACCTTGGCTCCCAAGACTGGGATCCCTGCTGGGACACTGCTCCCAGCTGGTCCCCCGCATGCACCCAGCTTTTGCTACCCGTCCAGAGTGCTGCCCCCCTCCCCATCCTTCCGCTGTGGCCCAGGCCTGCTTGCCCTGAACATCCTCCCCAGGTGCTGTTCTCCCCTTGGCCCACGATGCCACCCTGCTCACTCCTCGCTCCACCCTGGGTCCTTGTGGTCGTACTCTGTCTGCCCCCTTTCTCTGCGAGCACCCAGGAGACCCCGCTGGCACCCTGGCTGCTGCGTGAGGCTGGATCCCAGTCATGAGAAGACCCTGAAATCATCCCAGAAGGGGCTGAGCGTCGCTTGGGGTGAGGGGACGTGGTGGAAAAGGTTGGATTGGAACACAGGGTCAAGAAGGACCCCGGCGTTTCTGGTGGAGCCGATGGCTACGTGTGGGAAAGGAGGGAGGTGACCCCTGTCAAGGCCTCATATTAACTGAAAACACGCTTTCATTCAGGAAGATCTGAGGCCTGCTGGCAAAGCTTCTCCCTTCTGCGGTGACTGTTTGCTGGCCACCTGGTAAAGGACAGCGCTCAGCGTGGGTGCTGTCCAGACGCAGGGCCCCTCGCCGCGCTGGCTGTCAGCCTGTGACCCAGGGCCCTGGGTGCCGAGCCCTAAGTGTCGCCGCTGTCCGACACCCACAGGCTCCCTCTGGTCTTGTCATCTCCGTGTGGACACAGGGCTGTCTGGCCTCCAGCTTAAGCGCCTTGTCCATACTGGGACAGGACTTGACCTAGTAGCCTGAGAGAGAGGAGCTGGCCCCTGGTCCCACCCCCCAGACATGTGCTTCTCACCAGTGAGCCAGGGGCTCAGACATGCAGTGAGACGGCCTGAGCGCAGGGTGCCATAGGGACTCCCACAGGAGAACCAAGCGTGGGTGGCCGTCAAGCCCCGGGAACCTGCAGTGCCCAGTGTGGAGTCGGGAGGCCGCCTGGCCCCTGGCACAAATCTCCCCGTACTTGACCGCAGCAGGGGCCTAGGATGGGGCAGGACTGCCTCCTGCCAGAGCTGGCTGCCTACTCCTCAGGGGAAGCAGCCAGGTTCCAGTACACACGCAGCTCATCCCAGGCCCCGGAGCATGCTCCCCAGTACCCCTACAGCCACCACTGCAGACCCCAGGCCAGTGCTGCCTTTCCAGGGCTCTTGGAACTCACTGGCCTCACCGTTGGCCCCTGGAATTTGGGGACCCTCCAGGGTCTGCTCCAGGACCCGGGGAGCCGCACCCGCTCTTCCTCGTGTGCTGTTTCCCAGCAGTCTGCACCAGCTCCGTGCAGTTCGCTCTCACGTCCAGGTAGCTGTTGCTCCTCCCTGAGCTCCTGCACCAGTGAAGCCTGGCTGCGGCCTAGGACGTCGGGGTGAAGAAAGTCTGCTTTCTGCTGTGCCCCGCAGCCCAGCCAGACGTAGTACCAGGCACCAACAAGTTTCCTGGGAGGACCCCAGCCACCTCCTTGCCAGAGCCGCGGCTGAGGAAAGTAGGGACAGAGCTGCTGGCCAGGCACCAGGTGGACAGCAGGGCCTCCTGGGCATGAGAGAACTAAGTCTGGGCTGGGGTGAGTCGGAGGCCGTAGCTGGAGCTGACCAAGCCCTGGTTCAGCTTGGTCCACGGCAGCAGCTGGCATGAGGAGAGGCAGGCAGGGTAAGGCGAGGCACGCACTCCTTGACGTGGTTGGCACAGGAGAGCTTGGTGCTCAGAGGAGGCTGCTGACTCCCTGCGGGGTGAGGGCTGCACACCCCCAGCCCACCTTGAGGGCGTGGCAAAGGGTCCCCATCTGTCAGCCAGAGGGGCTTTGTGTGACTCCACAGCAGAGAGGAGAGCCGGCCCTGAGTAGGACACTTGTTAGGGTGCCTGGCCAGGAGGCAGGGTGTGGGTTCCCCAGGGCACCCCGTGGGGAGGAATCTCCTCTGTGGGGAAGCAGAGCACCCCACCTCTGGCCACCTGCTCAGGTAAGGGCGGCAGTGCCACGATTCTCAGGGTACAGGGGGGAAACCACTCCAGGTGTGAAAGCCTACACTGGGCCGGGGTCCAACCTCTCACCCCAGAAGCACCCTATGGGCCTCAGTTCTACCCAGGGGGGTGGACTAGACCCGCAGCAGTGCTCAGGAAAGCCATCCACACTCCAAGCCCTGGTGATTCGGTGACCCTGGCACTGGACACGTTTCAGGGTGACCCGGTGGCTGTCTCGGAGAGCACTTACCAGGCATGGAGGAAAACCAGTGTCATCATCATAAAACCACGCCTGGTTTTGCTCAAGAATGGAATCAACAGTCTCCTAGCCAGGCCCGGGACCCAGCTTTCCTGCTTTTTATACAAGTTCTGTAACTTTACACTTAAGTTTATGATCCATTTTTTCTGGTTTTTTTATTTTGAAGATAAAAGAATGAAAACATATTAACAAACACACATACATTTAGAAAATAACACAAAAACAATACAAGCAACACAGAATTTCAGTCAAGGTGAAAGGAAATTAACAATGGTTGTTGTATTACACACTGATATCTTCAAATTGGATACTCAGATAAACAAATATAGACATGTAAGACCAATCAAATACTTAAACATTAACTATTCCTTTCAGTAGAGCAATAAAAGTCAGTAGTACAACCATGTTAGCTACCCTGTGTATACATATATACATATTTTCCCCCTTCTTTCTTTTTTCTTTTCCCTCATCCCAGTTGTTCTTCCCTTTTGAATAGTTTCCTTTCATTCCACAATATCTATTGTACCTCCTAGATTTTATTCACTCTTTCAGGTTCTTACACTAGTGAGACAATACACTGTTTACACATGCAGGTCTGATTTATTTCACTTATGAGTATGAGCTCTAGTTGTATCCTCACCAGCAGAGTAAAAAGAAAACTTACAAATTGGGAAAAAATTCTAGCCGACTGTCCCTCAGATAAAGGACTTCTATCTAGCACATATAAAGAATTAAAAAACATCAGCCCCCCAAAATTCAAAGACCCACTACAAAAAATGGGCATCTGAGATGAACACACACTTCTCAGATAAAGAAATACAAATGGCAAATAAATACATAAGAAAATGTTCAACATCATTAGTCATTTGTGAAATGCAAATTAAAACAACACTGAGATTCCATCTCACCCCAGAAAGAATGGCTGTCATCAGGAAATCAACCAATAACAAATGCTGGCGAGGCTGGGGAGAAAAAGGAACTCTTCTCCACTGCAGTGGGAGTGAAACCACCGTGGAAATCAGTGTGGAGATTCCTCAGTAAACTAGGACTAGAGGTCCCATTCGACCCACCTATTTCCCTTCTGGGTATTTTCCAAGAAGAACTGAAAACATCACATCACAGTGATATATGTGCACCCATGTTTATAGCAGTGCAATTTGTAACAGCTAAATCGTGGGAGCAACCCAAATGCCCATCAACTAAGGATTGGAGAAAAAAGTTGTGGTATTTTTACATAATGAAATATTACTCAGCTATAAAGAAAGATATGATCCATTTTGAGTACATTTTCATATAAAGTATGACACTGAGATTAAGGTTATAAATTTTTGTTTCAGTAGTGTTTGTTCAAAAGGCTACCAAGCCCGGGATATAGCTCAGCAGCACAGTGCCTGCCTGGCAAGCACGAGGTCATGAGTTTGATTCCTGGCACCGAAAAGGCTACCAATCTTCCATTAATTGTTTTCGTCTTTTTGTAAAAAAATGAAATCCAGTGTCTCTGTGTGGGTCCCTCCCATGTCCTCTGCTCCTCTCCGCTGGCATTTGCCCTCTTCACCCTTACCACGCAGCCTGGAAATTGGATTCTATACAAATTTATCTCAGAAACTGTGGTCTTGAATTGGGCTCCATCCGCCTCCTTCTTTTCGAAATTCCTACCTATTGTAATACCTTTGCCTTTCCATAGAAGCGGTGGATTAACCTTCCTTACCCAAAGCAAGGGTCACCTGGGATCGTAACAGTGAGTGTCGTGAAGCCCTGCGTCAGTTTGGAAAGATCAGCATTTTGCCGTGCTCCTTCTTCCCACCCCGAGCACCGTGTCTTTTCCCTCATTCAGCTTTCCTTTGACTTACCTCACCGGTGTTTTATTGTTTGCAGCACACTCGTTTTGAGCATGCTTCGTTGGACATCTACCTTGCCCTGTGCGTATCTTGACTCACACCTACGTAACTCAGTTTTTGAGCGTGACTGTTGTCGGCATTGTACTTCTAACCTCCGTGGTCACTAGCACAGTTGATTTCATGTGTGTGTTGCATCATCTCCTCACGGAGCTCCCTGGACCGTCTTCTGTCTTTGGTGGCCTCCTTAGGGTCTTGGATGCGGACAGTCGCGTCACTCAGACTACAAACCAGTCCGCCTCTTCCTTTGTCGTCTGCGCACCTTTCATTTTCTCCTCTTGCACCTTTGCCCTGGCTGGAATCAAAATACCTACGGGTGCAGAAGCAGACAGCTTCACCTGCTCCCGAGCCTCGGCTGCAGCCTCCGCTCTTTCTCCGGCGGGTAGAAGGTTAATTGTAGGATTTCTGTCTACGTTCTTTGTCGATTCCCTCTAGTCCCAGTTTTCTGAGAGCTTCTATTTCTTAAACCATCAGTTGGTGTTGGACTTTGCCAAATGCTTTCTATCCTAATTGATTATGTGTTTTTCATCTTTAGACAGTTAATTCAGTGATTCCACTGATGGACCCTTGAATGTGAAATCACTCCTGCATCCTGAGAACAAAGTCCACGCCATCTTAATATAGAGTTTTTTTTTTACCGACTAATAAATGCTATTCTTTAATGTTCTGTGCAGGATTTTTGTACCTACATTCACCGGGTGCACTGGTGTGTAGTGCTTTTGGTAATGCCTTACTTCGGCATCAGTTCATGAAATGAATTGGGAAGCGTCTCTCTTCTATTTTCCAGAAGGAATTTGTGTACAGTTAGTTTAAATATTGGTAGGGGTCTCCGGTGGAAACATCTGGGCCTGGGCTTCTCTCGGAGAGGTTGTAGATTATGGGTCGGTGTCCTCGCTGGTCCAGGGCTGGGCGCTCAGCTGGTGTCACTGTTGTGTGAGAGGTGATGTGCGGTACCCGCCTCGGCAGCCGCGTGGGGCTCGGGCCCTGCAGGGCTCCCTGGGGCCTGGCGCCACATCCTGACGTGAGTCATCTGTGTCTCCTCGATTTCCTCTTTGGTCAGCTTTGCTAGAAATTCATAGGATCGCCTCTTGGCTTCCTTGACGCACTCTCTATTTTCTGTCCTGAGTCTCAGTGATTTCCGCACCCAGGTTTATTCTTCCCTTCGCTGCCTGCTTTGGGATCACCGCGTCCTTTCCCTGGGTTAGTGGTGGGAGGGAGCCGTTCCTCTCCCGCCCAGCTCATGCTGCGCTGTAAGCTGCCGCCTCAGCCCTGCTTCTCTGCGTCCCATAGCATTGAGATGCGTATTGTCATTGTCACGCCCTTCCCTCTGTTCTTTGTTTCCTCTTGAGACTTCCTCTGTCACTCCTGGATTCTGTTTAATGTCCAAGTATTTGGAGGGTTTTCCGCGATCTTCCTGTCACTGCTTTCTGGTGTGATTTCACTGTGGTTGGAATGCACTCCACATGAGGCTCATTCTTGCTGACATCTGTTGTAATGACCCAGGATGTGACTGATCCGTCTCGGCCTCGATCCGTGCGCACTTGGAGAGCTGTGCAACCCGCTGTTAGGAGCAAGTGTTCTGTAAACATCTGCCGGACCTGCTGGCCGGCTGTGTTGGCATCTATTGTTACCTTTGCTCATTCGGTTGAGGTTTTCCTGGTTCTTAGCGCGATGAGTCATTTTCTATTGAAACCTGCATGTTTTTGTATCCTGGTTCTTATTTAAACCTTCTTTTCAGCTATCTTAGGGGAGAAGAGGCCTTATCACTGGTGGGAACGAAAGTCCTGGCTTCCTCCTCCACTTTCTCTGACACCCCCAGGGAGGGTCCCTTGTTGCAGCCTCAAGGGGAGTTCTAGGATGCCCCCACTGGCCTTGCCAGAGGCAGTTGGGTGGCACAAGTCCCCGATGTTTGGTTAGAGTAGAGCAGCTAAGTTGTTATCTAAAGCTTTCCTGCTAGTCTGCCGCTGTCCTGGTCCCGTGGCTGAGGTCCAGCTTTTGCGGGGCTTTTCTTGTCCGTGCCCGTTGAGATTTCCGGGTTGCCAGTTTCCTCAGCTCCCAGCCTGGGGGATTTGAGGAAAGAAGAAAACAGGGCTCTCTTGAGCATAGCCCCCCTCATGGGCTGCCCTCCCTCTCCTCTTCCAGAGTCCTCTTGTGTTCTTATCATGTACAGTGTTTGCAGTTTTTAAACACGCTTAGTAGGAGAAGCATTTCTACACCACCTTCACGGAAGTCCAACAGAAGACTTTGCGTTCATTCTCATTTTGTCTTTTTCCTGTGCATTTTGAAAAACTTGAGAATTTTCTAGATGAACAGTGCTGCTTTTTAAACTTAGCATTATAATATAAATAGCATTTGAATGGCTATAGGATATGCGAGCACATTGATATCAAGTAATTTCTAAGCCATTTTTTCCTAACCACTTGAACTTTGTCCACATTTTACTGTGTGGTTTCTTAGCCCTTCTCTTACTGACTGTGTGGCTCGTTTCTAAGGGTCTCCTGATACACGCGCCACTATGATTAACACCCTTGTGCATAAATTCTTACTGCTTTATTCGGAAGTTATTTTTCCATATCATGTCTAGGGCAGAGTTGTTGAGCTGAAAGTTAAGAGTATTACACACTGTGTACATTTTAAAGGACGGTTGAAACACAACGGCGGAGATGCACCTGCAGTGTTGGAGTCAAAGGGCTCAGATGCCTCCGCCGCACTGTCCGCTTGAGACTGACGGCATCACTGGCCTCACTTTACTAGTGTGACCTGCATGGTCCCCCATCAACCTGCAAGTCTGTTATAGTTTGTCAGTGTTTATGTCCTTGAACATCACCTCCGCTGGGTGAGCAGCAAATCCTTGCATCCCTTGCACCACGTTTCTGAGCTTCATCAGGGTGGGGACCGCAGCAGTGAATTCCTTTACAGCTGTTGTGTGTGCTGTGCTTGCAGTGTTTTATAGCCCCCATCACTCACGAGGAAACGAGTGGCCTCGGTAGCCTCTAGCCCAGGTGCTATCTAAGTGAATTAATCACTGTTAAAAGTTCAAGTTCTCACTCACTCCCTGTACAGTGCTCAGTGGCCCAGTGCTGGAACAGAGAGGCTGGAAGCTCTCCGCCCTGGCAGTTCTGTTGGACCACGCTGGGACTCGGTGTCACCCACACCTCTGTTTCACAATCACCGTTCCGCGGCAGACACGCGGGCGCCCACCCGCAGAGGCTGAGGTCATCACAGTGGACAAACAAGACGAGCAGGTTGTGGGCCTTCGGCAGACGTAGTCCTCATGGCAAGAGGCTCTTCCCCGAGAGGGGGGGGGGACACAGGGAGGGAGCCGGCCTTGAGCGCTTCCCTGTGTGTGCCAGGCGGAGAGGGGCATCGAGTGAGTGGTGCCGAGTCATTGCCCTTCGCCGCCTCCTGCAGGGGTGGGATTACATTCCCAACTGCCAAGAAGGTGAAGGTCAAGGTCCCGGGCGCAAGGTCGTAGAACAGCAGTTTCTACAGCCTGCGCTGAACCAGGCCTGGGGACAGTTCCCGGAGAAAGGAGCCACGCGCTAGGAGGCAGAAGCAGGACAGCGGGGCCACTCTGCAAAGACCGTGGGGACGTCCCTTGGATCCTTCCCAGATGCCCTCCACTAAGGCCACAGCCACCCGGGTCACGGGAGCAAATGCTAGACCCACCTGCTGTCGGGTGCAGGCTGGGGACAGCCCGGCTCCAGGGCCTGGGTCCGCGCCAAGGCTGAGCGTGACACGGCCCCCCTCCGCAGGGCCTCCAGGTCCCCTGGCTGCACCCAGCAACCCCTCCTCTCAGAGCACTTCCCATAGGTCCTGCTCCGTCTGCTTCTGGGAGATGCAGGGGACGGGAGACTCACCTCCACGCCCAGGGCAGCGCGCGCCCGCACTAGCATCCCTGCTCCCCGCTGATGGTCTGAGAGCCCCGGTCTGTGCTGTTCACCGAAGCACAGAGCGTGTGACTGCGGATAAAACAGAAAGGGCATAAAAGGGGTTAAAATTTGAATTCCAACACCAAACGTCAATACTTAAGCCTCGTCTAAGGCACTGCTTCTCCCCGAAGACCTTGCTGTGCTGGGATGACCCCTGTGCCCTCCCCGCCGTCCTCTGCCCCTTATCCCACACCTCTGTCTGTGAGGAAGGAGCTGTCCCCTTGCACATGGCCATCTGGCTGCGGCACACACCCTGCTTGTCGCCTGGGGCCCGGAGGGTCCTGCCCAGCGGCCTCACAGATCCGACCTCTGCCTGTTCCACGTGGCCTCAGCTCCCATCGTGCTCCACGGTCCTGAAAGCGCAGCCAGGTACCGCAGGCTCCAGCCCGCCTGACCCTTGTCCCACCCCCTGCACCCAAGCCACAGCCTGTGTGCCCGGCCTCCTGTGTGCCCACCTGGGCACTGTGGTGGCCTCTGACCAGGGCCTCCATATCAGAGCACCTGGTCCCTGAGAGACCCCAAGGCCCTGCAGTCAGCACTGGGGTGCACCCAGCCCTGTCCCTTGGATTCTCCCATCCCCCACCTCCTGCCTCTCCTTCCAGGAAGCCTGTGAGCCGGACGCTCCTTCCTCCGAGTGTGTCCCCAGCACGTGTCAGTGCACACTACAGGGGGGCCTCCAAGAGCTCACGAGGCGCTGTTAGATCCCGTGTGTGAGCTCTGACCCGCTGGACCAGAGCCCTGGTGAGAGGAGAGCAGGACACAGTCACACCCACGGACCGACCACGTGGTGACCAGGGGGGGAAGCCCCTGCTGGCATCTGTGTGTGGATGAGGGTGTTCCACCATGGCCAGAGGATGAATCTGTGTTGCCAGCCCTGCAGCCTGCGGCACTGACCGTGAGACACAGAGCCTCACGGAAAGCCCGGGTGAGCTTTCCCTCCTGCTCCCAGGTCGCTGAGCAGAGCCAGCCTCAGCCCCTCAGTCACTTGGTCACCCCACAGCACCCCAC
The DNA here is from genome assembly GCF_000276665.1 of Chinchilla lanigera. NCBI lineage: Eukaryota > Metazoa > Chordata > Mammalia > Rodentia > Chinchillidae > Chinchilla > Chinchilla lanigera. Next base: position 29,117,852 of record NW_004955420.1, on the reverse strand, counting down.
TCCAGCTCCGTGCAGGGGTGGCCTTCCCCACCCATGTCTCCACGCAAGCTGCCTCCCGCACCCCCGCAGAGAGGAGCCGGCAGCGGTTGTGTCAGCATCACGGCCGCGCTCAGCCAGCTCTGCACCGGCCGGCTTGCTCGTGTGGCTGTGTGCAGAGGGACGTGTCCTCCGCACACCCCGGCAGGGTGGCGACACCACTCCGGCCCCTGCTCCCTCTGGAGTGGGCACGGGCAGGCTCGGAATGCTTGTCGAGCTGCCCCTGGCAAGCCAGGGCTGCCGCCTCGAGCAGGGCTGGAGAGCCAGTGCCTGAGGCACTCCCCGGAGAGCCCCAGAGCGCCGCTGAACCCTGGGTGGGCGCCGCTGCTAATTTGGTTCCCTGGGTCACCAGGAAGTGGAAGGGGGTGACAACAGGAGAGAGAGGCTGGGATTTTCTCGCAGGACTGCGGCGCACTTTACATTTCCCAAAGGCCATAATTATTTCCTGGAGAAGAAATTCAAATGACCCAGATAGTTCACTCAGTGAGATTGGCCCCAAAAGTATTTCCCTGCAAGGCAGCTTTGTCAGGGAGGAAGCACGCCGAGGTCGGGGCTGGCTGGGCCCCCGAGCAGGTGCTGCTCCAGGGGACGGCTGGGCACCTGAGGCTGGAAGGCCAGGGCTGACACCCAGTGACGTTTTCACCCAAGCAACTCCAAGCAGCTGCAGACAAATCGGCCTTCAGCCCGTGAACCCCGCACAACAGGTTCCCAGGAGAGTGGGAGCTGCTGCCCTGAGGACAGGGGGAGGCCCTTGTCACCACCCAGAACCCCTCGGCTTCCCTGCTGTCTGGGGTTGGGAGGAGACCTGCAAAGCCCTCCCTGCCCCTGCAGTGCAGAACTAACGGGGACACCGTGGGACAGGGCACGGGCTCTGCAGAGCGGCTGGGAGCCGAGTCCCTCACTGGGGTCAGTACTTTGGGGCCCCAGGTCAGTGGTGCAGAGGCCAGAGTCCACCGAGGGGAGAGAGGCCTCCAGACCCACACAGGGACTTGGCGCCAGGCGGGAGGGGGGCGTTTGTTAGGCGCCCTCAGACCCCAGGGAGAAAGTGTGTTCCTTCGGGGCAAGGACGGCCTGGGGGCCCAGTAGTGTCAGATGAGCACAGGCGCTGGACCAGGGTCCGTCACAGCCGGCCACTAGAGTCGGTGACCAAGACGAGAGGACAGGCATGGCACACCGACTGCCGCTTAGCAGGTGGCAGGAGCTGGGGCTCAGTCCCTGTCACGTGCTTACCCGTGTTGGGGTAAACATGGATGTGCGTTTACCCCGACAGATGCAAGACAGCGGGTCAGGCAGGTAGACGGGAACCAGGTGTGCGGAGACCTCAATTCTCCGTCTTTGGTCGCTTGCGTGAGTCCTAGCGGATCTTCCTGCCCCGAGGGACAATTTTGCAAACCCTAGCATGGAGTCCAGTCTGCCCGGGTCTTTTACATCAGGCCACGCACACCAGGAGATAGGGACCAAAAGCAGCAGCCCTCCTCCCCAGGTGTTCGCGAGGCTGCGTCGCCGAGCACTCTGCAAAGGCTCACGCCTGCACTTGAAGAGACGTGACCCAGCCCGGGGCAGGAGACGGGGGCAGAGTCAGGGGAGCAGGGGCGGAGCCCTCGAGGGGCACCTGAGCAGGGTCTCGGGCGTGGAGGGAAGCCTGGGGCCAGCAGCTTCAAGTCCCGGAGCACTTGGACTCTGAGGCATCGGCTCAGATCCAGCCACACAGGCTGCAGCAGAAGCAGCCCTGGGTCAACAGAATCCCCCACCCGGTTGGGTTTCCTGTGTGTTGGTCTGGTCTCCCCGCCAGAACACAAGTCCCTTGTCTCCCGCAGGCCGGGCCCGGTCTGGTGTGGAGCAGACCTCGGTCAATATTTGCAGATTGTCTGCTGGGAGCAGGGCCTACCTGAGCCTCGCCATGCCCAGACCCCCGCCACTCGTTCAGGCCTCAGTGCTGCCCAGGCGTCAGCTTCTGCCCACAGTGGGTACAGCGCCTGTGCTGGGCACTGTGGGGCGGGAGCCCAGCTGGGACGGGCCGCAGAGCTCAGCACGGAAGCTCGTGCAGACGTCACCTCTTGGTGTCCCTGGCCACACAGGTGGAGCTGGCTCCCTGGACAGACAGCGTCCTCACCGCAGCCAGACTGGAAGGGTGGCGGGAAGTCAGGTGAGAGCCCAAGCACCAGCTACGGGCCCTGGCCCTGGCCCTGGCCTCCGGGAAACAGCCTCCTCTTGTGCTGACCCCGGCCAGGCGCCAGGCTTCCACAGAGCCCCACGATGCCCGCGGAAATGTGCTGGCGGCTGGGACGGCACATGGCGCTGTGCTCGGTGCCCACGGCGCTTACGTCTTTCCCCAGGAGTGGGGCTGCATGTGCGGGGCCGCAGGGCTGCCAGGGTGGCAGGACGCTGGGACGCACTTCCTGTACCCTCACCCCGGCTCTGTCTGGCCCGGGGCGCGGTTTCCTGCAAGGACAAGAGAGGATGGAAAGGAGCGAGGCTCGACTGCATCACTACATCCTCACACCAGTTCTCTGAGGGGCCATTTTACAGGTGGGGAAACTGAGGTCCAGAGAGGTTTGGTTTCGAGTGTGTGGTGCTGGGACTGAAGAAGCCAGGGCCTTTGTGCTGAGCTATATCCACAGCCCTCTTTATTTAGTTTAGTGAGACACAGTCTCACTAAGTTGGCCAGACGAGGCTTAAACGTGCACTCCTCCTGCCTCAGCCTCCCAGACTCCTGGGATGACTGGCACGTGCCACCAGCCCGGCTTCCAAGAGGTCACATCTCTTGCTCAGGGTCACACAACCGGAAGGGCAGGGGCTGAACCCCACCTGTCACCTCCAGCAGTCAGACTCTTCTTGGACTCCAACTCCCCTCTGAGGCTCCAGGGTCAGTCTCCTGGGGACAGGGACGGTCACTCTTCACAGCTCCCCTCCTGCTCCACCCACAAGAGGCCAGCGGTGTTTGGGGTCTGAGGTTCCCCACTCACGGACGCAGCCCCTGCATAATGCACATGTGTGGAGTCCGAGCCCGGAAGTGGAGGCTCCTCCTCCCCCGCCGTCCCCGTTTCCTGTTGCGCTGGGGACACACGTGGGCCCAGCGAGGTCCCTGCTGCTCTTTGGGAGCCGGGAGCAGAGAGGCCGCAGCCATCACGGCCTCGACCTTGCCCCTCGCCTGGAGCTGGGGAGCTGCCCCACCCGGTGCCTCTGGGCCGGGCCCCCCAAGGAGCAGCACCTGAGAGCTGGGTGCATCGTGGGGGCCGAGGGGGGCGAGCAAGACGGGGGGGGCAGGCAGGGCGGTGTTAAGGCTCGGTCACCTCTGTGGACATGGGTCTCCGGGGCTCAGAAGGAGGAGCCAAGCGCTGGCCACCAGCCTCTGGCCTGGGTGCTCCCGGCCAGCACCGTGGGGAGCGTCCTCAGCAGAGACACCCATCTGGTCTGATCCTTCAGTAGCAGCAGGAACAGCAGCACCCAGCAAGCAGGCGGCTACAGGGGGCCCTGCCGAGCCCGCGGTGTGCCCTGCCGGACCCCGGGGCTGCGGGGACATCTTCCCCGCTGCCAGCTGGGATACAGGCCGAGTCCCCTCGATCACGCCCCAGCACAGCTCCTCAGGCATTGCAGACCAGGCAGGAAGGCGCCCAGGGGCCCCAGTGAGAAGGGGCCCCCAGGAGGCAGGCGGGGCAGCCGGACCGTGACCTCTCAGGGCCAACCTTCCGCAGAGGAGCTGCCGACCGGCCGAGGACCCTGGAGCACTGGCCTTGTCACCAGGCACAGCGAAGGCCTGGGTCACGCTGGGTCTCCGCTCTCTCCCGGGAGCCACCGGCAGAAGCACAAGTGACGGCCAGGGACTCTCACAGACGCTGCGCTGGCGGGAGACCGTGGATGGCTTGCGGCTGGGGGAGGGCGGACTGCCTTGCCCTCGCCCTGGAGCACCCCAGAAGGGACTACTGCCTCGCCTCGGAGATGTGCGTGTGCGTGTGTGCGTGTGTGTGTGTGTGCACGCGTGTGTGCCCCTCCCACTCTGTCGCCCGGGGCCATCAGGCCTCTAAGGTGCCATGCTTACCCCCTGCACCCAGGGAAGGCGCTGCGGTGTCACCTGCACCTCAGGGGAGGCGGTGGGGCCCCGAGTCAGGTGCATGTTGTCGCAGGTGCGGGGGCAGAGGGCCCAGGCCATCCCCCACCCCCGACGGTGCTGCTCTGCGCCCGTGGACGTCTCCGGAGGGCAGCAGGCCACGGTGGCTCCTATTCTGCGCCCCAGGACTGTGTCTGTTGGGAGGTGCCGCCTCCATCTCCACTCCGTGCGCTGTTTCTAAAAACGCTCCCCTCAAAGCCAGTTCCCATTCCAGCGCGAGAGCTGAATCAATTCTTTCTGTCTCCCAGGCTCGTCTCTCCTTTATTACATAAAGCCATCTCAGCCCTCGAGGAGCTGGCGTCTGACACCTGCAGCCGCTGAGTCCCCAGGACAGAGGAGGGAAGGGATAAATAGGAGGAAGGGAAGGAAGTGCTCTGTTTCGGCTTCAGCAACACGAATCGCCCGAGAGTTAAATAGCAACAAAGAGTCTGGTGCTAATCTTTAATATTCCGGGATCTCGTCACCTCCTCCTTCCATCCCAGCGCTGCCTTTCTTCAGTGGTTCTGGCGCCTCTCACAAGGCATCACACCTTCTATTATGCTCTTTAAAAAGTCCCAGCAGAGGGAAGTTCTTGGTGATTAGGCTGCCGGGGAGAAAAGGAAGCTGCTCCCGGCTATTTACAAGAAGACTGCAAGGAGAGGCGTGGGTTCCTCGGCGGCCTGGCACTCACGCAGGCCCTGCCCAGCTCAGCTCTGGTGTGACCTCGTCCTTCCTCGGTGGCTGCACATGGCAAACAGCAAGCGATGCAGATGGTGTCGAAAAGGGGACATGGCCGGGGCCAGGTGCCAGGCGTCCCGGCCGACGGGGCTCGTTCCCAAGGAGACCAGGTCGGGGGCCAGTCGCGGCATGGGCATCCTGCCTGTTGGCACACGGCAGGGCTCTTGCTCTCAGGGCCCCGTGTCCCAGGGCTTCCTCTGTGGCCCGAGGCTCCTGGGCCCAGACTCTGGGGGCGCTCACCTGGAGCCAGGTCAGGGAGGCATGGGAGGAGGTCGAGAGGCAGGAGGGCAGAGCCAGCCGCAGGTGCGTAACCAGCAGGGTCCCTGGGACGCCAGGAGGCAGAGGGCCACGAGCCACAGGCCTCTCCACCTGCTGCTTCCAGGACTTGGTCAAGGGTGCTGACAGCAGGTGCTGAGTCCTCCAGCTGCAGGGACTGCGTTAGAAGTCTGTCCCCACGGCCAGGCAGACGTGGTCCCCGCAGCAGACACCAGGGACCTGCATCACTGCTGTGGGGGTTACGGCTTCCAAAGAAAGAGAGAGAGGAGGCTTACAGAAAATCGCACTCCTGTCTTTGGACAGTTGCTGGGTTTCCAGGCACCAAGCCCTTGGCCCCAAAGTATCTGCCTAGAAACAGGGTCACAGGATTAGAGAGAGGGTTCCTAGTGTGTGGAAAGACGTCCTGGTTCGCAGGTGCGGTCCTCACGCCAGGGACTCTGCAGGACTGCGTGGAGCTGAGCAGCACTTTCTCTCTTCCTGTGGCACGTGTAGACCTTGGGTGCCCCTGGGACCGAGTGTGCCCCTGGGGTGTGAGTGCCCCTGGGACTGAGTGTGCCCCTGGGGTGTGAGTGCCCCTGGGACTGAGTGTGCCCCTGGGACCGAGTGTGCCCAAGCAAACAGGACCGAAGAGAGGCAGCAGAGTTTCTCCAGCCCCAGCTTCCGGCCAGCTCGCTGTTGCCATCTGTCCCTTTCCCAAACATGGACCTGTGCGGAAACGTGTGCTGTTGTGCCGTCTGTCTACTAGCTTGTCTCCTTCCGGGCTCCAGGAGGACCAGGCTCGGAGCTGGCTCAGAGCTGTCCCACTAGCTGGACTTTTTTCCTAAGAGTTTGGAGGAGTGCTGTCCTTGTCCAGCACAGAACTTACCGTGGCTCCCCATTACCCATGGGATCGAGTCCGAACCCCCTCCTGGGACAGTCAAGGCCCACTCCCGCCCCTACCCCCATCCCCACCCAGGCTGCGTGCCTTCTCGTTCTTCAGCTCGGGGCTGTGGGCCACTGGGCCCTGACGTCTCCCTTCTTCACTCCTCTCGTCTGCCTGCAGCGGCGCCCGCTCTGCCACTGTGAAGTGGCTGCACAGCCTTGAGACCCTCTGAGCGCTGCCCCGTGACGTCACCCACCCTGCTTGAGAGCATCATGGGAGGGGGCCGCCAAGGAACCAGCACCCCTTTTTAAATATTTTGATCTCTCCAAAAAGTAAGGAGAAGCAGGTAGCCGATATGGAAAACACCCACACCTGGTTTGGCCGGCCTGATACATTTGACAATCTGGAGTATTTAGGGCTTGTTTGCTTGTTTGTTTTAACCAGTTCAGCTTAGAGGAAGCAGTGTCATGAACGTTTTGGAGCTCAGAGCCTAGAGATTGTGTCATTGCTCCACTCCAGACAAAACAATCATTCATTCAGTCACTTACTCAGCACCCTGTACTCAGCATCACGCCAGGCCAGAAGGCAGAGAGAAACACGGCCCGGGCCCTGCCCTCCAGCCCACACACGCTGCACAGGAAGCGGGAAAGCAGAGCCTGGTGTCAGAACTACGGGGCCCTGGGAGGACACCCTGCACCGGGAAGAGAGGTCGGGATGAAAGAAAGACAGAGGCGCAGTCACCAGAAAGAGTCAGCATCTCTCCCAGGGGCTGCACAGGTGAGGGCAGACCACCCAGGAGGAGACGGGCCTAGACGTGGGTCGCCTGGCAGGAGGCCCTAGCTGCTCCCCACCTGGGGCTCCTCCCGTCTTCCCCCTGCCGAGATGCCCAGAATGCCGCGTGAAGCCTCGTGCTATGTCTGGCTGGAAATTGGACTTGCGTTTCTTCCAGCCCAGCTCAGGTCTCCGTTGTCCCTCAAGATGCAGGGCACCCTTTAAAATAAACAGCAGGGCTTTGTGCTTCACACCCCCTGCTAATTCCCAGGATTAACCTCGACCAGGCCAGGACAGAAGCCCAAGACTGCCCTGTCCTGCTCCCGCTCGGCTCCCGCGTCCTCAGACCACTGGGAAGGGGTCACAGGGAGCCAGAACCCCAGGGACTGCCACCCCCAGGAGCCCCATTTGCCTCGGGGTTGCCAGTGTGCAGGGGCTCCAGGGCGCCAAGCCTCCATGCCAGAAGGTAAGGATATCCTGGGGTCACGTCTGCGCCAGGCATTGTCACTGCTTGGACAAGGCCCTCTTCATAGAGTGCAAGCCTCCTGTTTTGGGAGCAAGCTGTCACCTGCAGTTCCCCTCACAAGGTCCTGTCCTGGATCAGAAATACCCTGCTGCTGCTGGAGGTTAGAGCAGGATCTTCCCAGGTCCCTTGGGAAGGGAGAAGATTACCTAGCAATGCTATCACATTGGGTCCCAAAAGCGGACCCCAAGAGGAGTCAGGTACCTGCACCATGCCTGACATCTGGACGTGCTCACTAGACAGTGACTCTCCAGCTTCTCTCCTAGCTGCCCTCTCCTCTTTGCCCTCATTACCTGGCCAGAAAGATAAATAGAAACAGAGGGTCGAGGTTTACTCCAACTTTGTGTCCTAGCTGAGAGAAAGGAAACTCACTCTAAAAACACACAGTGTGTTTTTCCTCCATTGCATCTGGCTGATGAGTCATAGTTCCCACATGCCCTGGGACTAAGAAGGCCCAAACCAAAGCTGATCACTACAGCAGCCACTAACTCCTCTGAGCCCTGGACATAAACAGGGCAAGAGAAATGTGCTACAAATGTAAAGGGCATACAAGATTTTTAAGACTTGGCATGAAAGTAAAAATTGTAAGATTTTATTAATAATTTTCATGTTGGTTGAATGTTAAAGCTGTAGTATTTGGGGGCAAATCAAGTTAAATAAAATATATTCTCATTAATCAACTGTTTGTTTAAACTTTAAAATATGGCTGCTAGAATCTTTACATTTATATATGTGATTTTTATTATATTTCTGTTGGAGGCACCATTCCAGAAGTTCCTACAGAATCCTTGATCTCTTTACCCAGGAAAGGAACCCTGTCTTTCATGTCCCTCATATGAGTCAGCGTCCCTAGACCATGCGCACACACGCATGGCCCCACAGCTTCCGGTCAGCTTCAGCATGCCCAGTCCCTGCATGGGAATGGAGAGCCAAGAACCACAAACATCTGAAGAAAGAATATGAAGTAGAAAGACAAAAATGAGCAAGAAAAAGAAAAGAAAAAAGGAACTAGGAAGATGAAGCAGAGAAAATGCGAAAAGCAAAAAAAAAAGATTTAAAGCCCCTGCAATTAATATTCTCATAAACAGGACAGAAGATGTTACATCCGTGAAGCAGCACAACGTAACACCCCAGAAAAGGAACACACAGTACACAGAGCTCCGAGGAACTAAAAACCTAAGAGTTGGAAGTTTAAATTGAACAGAAGCGTTAGAAGGCAGTAAAATAAGAAAGCATAGAATTCATCAATAGAAGAGCAAGAAAAAGAACACAAAGCCGTGCACAGTGTCCTGTGAACATTTCTTTACGGCGACTCAGAAACACATCATCACTCCTGCAGCGCAGCCTTGGACACATAGCTGCCCAGACACAGCGGCAGTGTTGGTTATGTGACGCTCTTATTAGTCAGAGCTCTCCAGAGATGGAGCCAGCGGGGCACACAGAGACATATGAGAGAACGAGCGTCCCCTCTGGGGACCAACTCACACAGTCACGCGGGTCCCAGGGTGGGCTGTCTCAAGCCGCAGGCCCAGGGGAGTCTTTCAGTCCAGGGCTGGGGGAGTCAGCAGTGTGACTCCCAGTGCACGGCCAGAGGCTCGAGAGTGGGGCTGGGGCAGCAGGGAGAGGGTGCTTGTGTTCACCTTAGAGTGCAAAGCTGGGGGACCTGGGAGCACTGACATGTAGGGACAGGAGAGATGTACGGATCAGCTCACAACAAAAAAGTGAAGATTCACTTTCCTTGTCTTTTTTTGCTCTATCAGGATACTCAACAGATCGTATGCTGCCTGCCCACACTGGTGAGGTCAGATATGCTTCTGTCTACTGACTCAAGCGCTAATCTCTCCCAGAAACACCTTCACAGACACACTTGAAAAGTGCTTTACGGCTATCTGAACAGCCCTCAGCCTATAAAATTGGCACACAAAGTTACCCCTTACCCATGCAGACTGGATTGGCCTATTTTATTCCAGGCTGCTCTATTTTTTTGTTACACCTCATCTCATTTTTTAGTTTATTGGCACATTTTAGGTCTACATAATGACCATATTCATCCTAGGGGATTTGCACCTGCACATTGTATATTTTGATTCCACTTTTTTCCCCAACCCCCCTGCGTCCCTTCACCTCACCTTCATGCTCATTACAACCTGCTTCAATTTTTTATCTTCTCTTGGGACACAAACTGACACGTGAAATATTCTGATCTAAAAGATATAATATCTAACTTTTTGGAGAACAGAGGGAACAAAATTAGTAAATCAACAATATAATTTTTTAAAAATTAGAAGACTGACATCTCCTATTGACAAATTCCACTGTGGGCCTCAGAGAATGATTTTTTAAAAATCACATGAAGGTACTTCATCAGTAAATATAAGGACATCATAGATAAAGAGTATTTTAAAATTCCACAAAGACCAAAATTAATAATAATAATAGTAATAATAATAAAGTAACATAAAAACAATACAAAGACACTAAGAATTATGTCAGACATTGCAACCACAGTTATGAATGCTAACAAGCAATGGAGTTACAGCTCAATTCTGGGGTGAATTTAATTTCAAGCTGGGGTTCCACTTACAGACAAACATGGGATAGAAGAAAGACAGAGGCTACACAGTGTCCTGAAACATACCCTTTATGTGTCCTTTCTTAGGAAGCTATTGGAGGGTGTATTTTAGCCAAAGAAAAACGTAAGCCGGAAACAGAAGGGCCAGGAGATAAATCAGAGGACCCAGGACAGCAAGGCCTTGGAAACCATCTCAGTTCCAACCCCACGGAGAAACAGGGCAGAGGGGAGCAGAAAGAAGAGAGTCTTGATCTGGCGGAGTCTCTGCTCGAGGGGTGACAGCTCCCCTCATGTATCTGAGAGAAATGGTGAAGACGGGAGAACCTTAGCGGCCCAGGGCCTGGAGCACTGAGGGAGAGTAGAGGGAAAGAAATTAGTGAATAAACAATACAATTTTTTAAAAGTTAGAGGACTGCCATCTCCTATTGACAAATTCCACTGAACTCCCCCTGAGTCAGGCAGGGGAAGCGAAGCCCTCCTTCCAGCATGGGACATAATCACTCTACACCGCTTGATTTGGCCATGAGCGACATTTTCAGCCTCAGTAATGTAAATGCAGACCTGATGAACCAAAAGCTGTGACATTACTGTATCAAGACTGTGGGGAGGGACAGCGTAAGTGGTGTTAGGGTGTCACTCTGAAAGAAGTTAGTGAAGAGCATGCAAGTTGACATAGTAATTATAACCTCTAATACAGTAATACTTTTAATAAGATATGCATATTATTTAGGGAAGGAAGGAAAGTTCTCATTTCAGGGTATTTGAGGGCAAGGTGGGGGAGCAAATTTCTATGTTCTGTTTTAAACCTTACAATCCTATCTGACTTTTTTTTAATGTATTAGATTTACTTTCTGAGAAAACTTAATGTCTTTAAAAAGAAGAAACACAGAAAACTAGGAGATATTTTTGGTTAATTTCTTAAAACTGTCCATCTAGTAGAAATTAATAAGTGCTTCCTTTTATGTAAAGCTATCATTGATAGTAAATCAGACTCTGGCCTACCCCTTCATCCAAACACTGAACAGATCATGCAGACGACTTAGCTGGGCGTGATGAGACACCATAATGCCAGTACTCTGGGAGGCTGAGACAGGAGGATAGCAAGTGTGAACCCAGCCCAAGCAACTTCATAAGAACTCATCTTAAAATTCTTTTTTAAAAATTATTTTATTATAAAAGACTTGGAGATGTAGCTCCGTGCAAAGGCCCTGAGTTCAATCCTGAGAACCAAAAGTGAATAAATTTTAAAAAGTGTTTATCTAGGGGCTGCTGAGTTGGGCCTGACCACACTGTCCTGCCCCAGCTAGCAGAGAAAGGGCTGGATGGTGCATGCAGCTACAAGGCACTGCGGTTTAGGGTCGGGGCTGGACTGTCTTCTGTCCTTGACTGCCGTCCCAACCAGCCTGCCCTATGTGCCTGGGCTCCCTCGTCCCTGGTGTGTGCACTGTTTGGTCCTGGACTCAGAGGGACTCGCGGGCATCCATACTGGCAGGAACGTCCACGCTGACTCCAAACTCGGGGAGCTACCGACAGTGGTGTCAAAGCCCGCTAAAGGAAAAAAATCTCCCTAAAGTTACTTAAAGACCAAACAGATTTTCATGCTTGGGGAAACCAAATAATGTTTGCCAGCAAAGAACTTGTAAATCTCAAGTGATTTATCCCATAGTAAGATGGGTGCTTTCTCAGACGAGATGGGACAGACTCTGTGTGAGCCAAGAGCCCTTAAAATTGCCCCTCCTTCCCTGGATATTCTGATTCCCAGCTGGGGCTGGGTAACAAAAGAGCCTGGTGGCTGACTCAGCCTCCTCAGCTCAGGCTCCAAGTTTAGAGGAAGCTGGTCACTCAGATTCTCGGGGCAGAGGTGTGTTGTGCATATGTTGTGCCCCAGGCAGTACCCCAGCAGAGGCTGATCTGCAAGAGCTGTGCCCCAAGCTGGTCTGAAAAGGGGCGATGTAGATTTCCCCCAGTTTGGAAACACCCTTTCTGCCTCCTGGTTTGTCCTCTCTCTCTGCTTTGCCAAAGTTCAGATTGCAGAGTGTCACAGCTGTGCCTGGATGTCCCCGCAGAGCCCTAGAGCCTCATGCAGTCCCAGGTGAGGCTTCTTGGAGGTGGCTGGATCTAGGGTGTGTGCCTCTGGGATCAAGGATGTGATGCGGGGTTGATTCATGGCGCAACGCCAGGATTAAGGGTGTGAGTGCTGCCCATCCTAAGTCGCCAGGGTAGGATATAAGGGACATAAAGAGCTGTGGTCAGCCCTTGCTTGCTTTGCTGCCTTCTGCCTGCCATGGGATGTTTCTCTTCTGCCATATCACCCTGCCTTGGAGCCAGCTGATTACAGACTGAATCTCTACAAACTGTAAGCCAAATAAACCTTTCTTTGTTTAACTTTGGATGTCAGGTATTTTGTCTCAGCAGTGTGAAAAGTAAGACCCAGAGTAAAATCTCCATGTGCCTCTTCCTCACCAGGTGCCTGCCTTCTCGGTATGTGATCACACCACCAGGCAGACCCTTCTCTTGCACACTGATTCACGTAACCCCTAAAAGCGCCCGGCAGCGCTGCCAAGGCATTGTTTAGAAAATTGGGGCACTGAGAATTAAATATCTTTCCTCAGAACACACAGCCAATAACCGTTTGTGGAGCAACTGAGCTATTTCTGCCCAGGCTTTTTCCACAAAGGGAACAAAACTGATCATAGTAAACACACATCACACATCACATCACGTACTAGTGCAATCAATACACAGAAGAAACAAAGTAGAAATTAGAACAGGATATACAGGCAGGTTGGGGATGCCGACAAAGCCCTGCAGGGGAGCTATTATCCAAGGCACTGTACAATCTACACACAAAAGGAAATAAGATCACTCACAAAGTCGGGTGGTAAACAGTGCGCCAAAGCCAATGTCCAGTGTTGAAAGCCAAGCCGTCCTCCGAGGATCTGGCTTCAGGTGCTCATCTCAAGAGCATCTGGCCAAGTCAGCCCACTAGGAGCCACCTGGTCCACCAGCTAAGGACTCTGGGAATGGCTCAGGTTCAGAGTCAAGTCTTCGCTAGCCAAGGCACAAGGAAGTAAGGTGCATCTTCCAACTGAAGCAACTGGCCCTTACCTCCACCTGCTAGCCAGTCACTTCCACAGTCTTCAGAGAAGTCGAGAAACCTAGGTCCCAGCCGTGTGCACGAAGCATTCCTCCTGAACCTGCAGCTGGGTCTCAGGGCATCTCAGTGACCCAGGCTGTCCATCTGCAGATGGAACGAATCCCTTTAACCTGGGCTACTAAGATAAGCCAAAGGCAGACAGTTAGGTAGCTTTCACTGTATCTAGAAGATTCTCATGGAGGGCACTTAGTTGGCACCTGCTGTCTATGCATTCCTAGCAGCCGGCCTCCTTCTTTGCTAATCAAACTCAGTTTCTTCTTTTGGGCCCTGCTGGGTCAAGACATCCCCACCCCACTGGGCCAAGATAAGGGAGCATAGCTTAACTGAGGCTTTTGAGATTCTTCTGGGTACTAGAACTTCAAGCAGAGCGACACAGAGCTATGACATCTGAGGGAAAGACCCCAAGGAAGACTGCTTGCAAGATTTTAAGAGTCTCCTGGTTGGTCATCTCTCTTTCTATGAGTCTAACACTATCAGGTTAATATTATTCCTTAGTTATTGCAGACTGCTCAGGTCCACAATCTCCCAAATGAGTATATGGTGAAGGCTAAATAAAAAGAGGCGAATGGAATGATTTCAGGGCTCCAGGAGGATCAAAGCCCTCTCACAGAATTTGAGATTCTCTCAGGGCTAAGACCAAGACCTTCTCTGGTCACCCATATTTATTTAGTTATCAGAAGAAGGGAGGGGAGTACTCAAGAAGTGTGGGAACCACTCAAGGACTTCTCCAAGTAAAGTATTAAATTAATCCACCCAAGAGTGAGACACCTGAAGCTACAGTCTTTATCTAGCTGAGATTGGATCCAGGTGTCCTTGGCTGTGACCTTGTCTTATCGTTTGAGGCTTTCTGGCTTCATCCACCACTACAGGCCTGAGTAGGGGTTAGTGACTCGCAGAGGTTCACTTACTATGAGTTCACTGCCCATCTCCAGACAAGGAGCCTAGGCCTTGGACAGACTCACAAGTAAACATGAAAATCCCATTGGTTAATTTAAGTCCTTCTCAGGGCCGCTTTGCAGTGGTCTTCATCGTAACACTCAATATCCTTCCAATAAGTTCCTTTTTGAAACGTAGATCTTTTACAAATGGGAGAGGAGCCCAGAGATAGAGGGAGGGAAGGGGACGGGACATGGACAGAGTTAAGGTGCATCATATGTGTGCACCAGCTCCCCATGATGGGTGTAACCACCATGCACTGCAAACATGGACTCCTACATTTTCTTTAAAATAAAACTTAAAGGGAAAAAAAAAGATTAGGGTTTAAATTCCAAAAGTGAAAAAATAAAGTCAATGTCTTCAGCTTACCGTCGAAGAACTCTACAGATACATAAAAGGGTGCAGGCAAAGGAGCAAACCTTTCCTGACAACTCTTACTTCAGGCCATGTGCTGTAATTTGAGCTGAGGATCTACCAGAAACCCCAGGAGCTTCTGCATGATTCCTATCTGGAAAGAGCTGTCTTGGAAATGCTGTCACCTATGCTGGATTAGGAATCCTTCCCCAAAGGGTGACACAGTGAAACAAGCTCTCCTGGTGGACCTGTCCCCCGTACCATAGCCGTGGGGGTGATGCGACGTGGGGAGGACGTGGTGCTGGAGAGCTCCCCCAAGCAGGAGATGAGTCCTCAACCCAGAATATTGCTGCCTGAGCTTGGCCGGCCTCGTGCTTCCCAGAGAAGTCAGAACTCAGAACCATTTGCCATAAACAGAAGGCAGTCACAAAAATAGTTGCCAGCAGAACAAAGCAGCACTATCAAGCTCCATCTGGACGTTTCTCCTGCTTCTGCACCGCCAGGGAGATGAGCAGGAGCATGTAGTCTCTGGCTCCCTCCACACACCCCACGGAGGTCGGGCATGTCCTGTCATCCTTGCCCAGCCGAGAGCGCCCAGCCCAAGGGGACTGTCGCTGTACGTGGGCAGAGGGGTCGCTCTAGGCCCGAGTAATGGCTCCAGGTCCCACAATTCCTGGTGAGCAGATGCGGGTTGCACTCACTCACCGATTCCTTCCATACGTGTCAAGCGAGCGGGCCTGCAGAGGAGTCAAAGCCAAATCCCCACCTACCCACACAAGGAAGAAGGGGGACAAGGACAGCGAGCGGTGTGGTGGCGATCACACTGTGTGGGGCCGGCGGGACAGCAGACACTGAGGCCGAGGGGCTGGAGATGTCGAATCCACTGTCAGGCACAGCCTGAGATCGCTACAGTCGCTACCATCGACACAGAGCTGGTGACACAGCACGAGGGAGCTGTCTCCCTCCCCTCTGGGAAGGCGAGCAGGAAGGAGAGGGCCACAGAGAGAAGTCACAGGAGTCACAGCCACTCAGGCTCCAGCCCTTGCGCAGGGTACACAGCCAGGAGCCACCCACCCTACAGTCACCCTGCCCCTAGGCAGCCGGTGGCAGCTTCTCCACTTTCTATACCCACGTGCCTTCTCGACACGGGTGAGTAGGTTGCACACTGCTCAACCCCATGCCCTGGGCTGAAACTTCCCTCCGCCAGCTGCTGTTCCAGCACACTATGGTGACCGGGTGTCTGAGTCCCTGCAAACCAGGGGATCAGGAGGAGAGGCCTTCTGAGAAGTGGCTGGGCCTGAGGGCGGAGTCCTTAGGCGTGGGATTAGCGCTCCTAAAGGAGGCCTGAGGGAACTCGCTTTCTGCTTCCTCCACGTGAAGGCGGCAGGGAGAACCTCACCTAGTGGGCTGCACGGCCCCTGCAGGCCCAACCCCCTCACCTCGGGCTTCTAGACGCCGTGGCTTAGAGCCACGCCCCATGGGTCTCCAGACGCTGCGGATCACCTGGGCTCACGAGCTATCTCCATCAAGTCAGCAGGCAGCCGCTGCCCAAACCATGTGAGCTGCACAGACCCTCTGCCATGTCAGCTGCACAGACCTTCTGCCCCACTCGAGGGACGGAAATGAGAGTACGTACCCTGGGATGAGAGGAGGTCAAAGCAAGCGCTGGAAGGACTGGCCAAGATGCATATGCAGCCATCTGTGCAGGAACTGTCCCGGGAGAAACCAGAGAGACAGCGGGAAGCGGGCCAGCAGGAGACACCGACCACACAGGCGCTTGCCTGAAGTGCCCGCCTCCACACCAGTGCACGGTGAGACCTGGAGCAGAGGCTGCGCCCTCCCTCGAGAGAGGTCGGCCTGGGAAGGGGCCACCGTCCTGTCCCTGCACCGTCACAGCTGGTGGCCGTGAGGGGACCCTGGGGACTAAACACTGGGCGGTGTGGCTCCTGCACCCCAAGGCAGCCCCAGAGGAGTCACCGCCCTGCCCCAGAAGGAAAACCCATGGGTATCATGGGGCAGGGGACCCAGAAGCATAAGGGACACAGAGGCCCTGAGCGCAGTCCCAGCTCTGTCTGCTCTGCCATGGGGGGCTTGGCTACTGCTGTCCAGGGAGTAGAGGCCAGGGCTCTTCTGCGATGCACAGGACAGCCAGCCTCGAAGGATGACACGCCCCACATGCCTGAGGTGTTGGATCTGAGGAATAGAGACCTGGCCAACTGAGCGTCCCCAGCATGGGGGGGCTCCACCTGCGCCCATGTGACCAGAGCCCCACTCCTGAGGAAGTGAGCTCGGGATGGCTGTCTTAGTCCCGGAAGTGCAATCAGCTCTTGTCCTTCTGTGTCAGTCAACATCCTTGTTAGCACTCTTGAGCTGTTCTATGTTACAGATCTTCTAGCAACTTCCTAAAATACGGCAGTGTGATCCGCTAGACAGGGAGAGGTAACACTTGGTGACTTTGAAAGTGAGAAAATGGATTGTGGGCGGTCCTGTGACGTTCGGTGCCCCCCAAGCGGGCCTGGACTTTGGATCTGGCGTCTGTTTGACCAGCAGGGAGAAGGCAGAACTGTCTGAGAGTTTGGAGTGTTTGCCTGTTAGGGAATCACACCGTGATTTCACTACACTGGTCATATTAAACAAGATCTACACACTCAATCCGCTGCTTGCTTTTAAAGCAGTCACAGTGAGAGTCCGTGCACTCATTTTAATAAGTCTTCTGGCTCAAAATATGTTTGTACTTCATCCTTTGGAATTGCCTTCCAATTCACTTAGAACAACAAAAGAAAAAAACTCATTATTTTAGAGTCATATACCTTATTATAATCCAAAACAGTAGTTCTCACTTTGAAAAAAAAAAAACACACTAGAATTTGCCAGATTTATCTCTGAGTAAATCTGGGTCATTTCTAGACATGAAATACACTCAGAAAGAATCAAAGTTGGCAAGATATTTACCTCCTGAAACCACTTTCTTTTATGGGCTTGGGTTACAGTTTAGAATAAGATTATGCCCAAGGTTAAAGTGAGATTGAAGCCCGCCCTGCCCGGTTCTGTCTAAGGCACGTTCACAGTGGTCTGCCTGAGCCCGGCCGTGCTTCAGTCGGCCTTGGTACAGAGTGGATATTTTCCATCTGACCCCTTTTCTGTTTCTGTTAGAGCTGTGTTGTTTACCGTGCCCCACACGGGGCAGGAGGGACATAAAAATAGATGAAACCACCCTGAAGGTGCCCTGCTTTCGTGAGAGCAGCAGCTCTGAGGACAGGAGATTACGGTCACAGGCAGTATTCTAATTGTCACCAGCAGGGCCCAGGCGCTGGCCAGTTGGGCCTACTCGAGCATCCCAGGGACCTGCTGGGCAGGGAGTGCGGGCAGGCTGCTGTGCCCCGAGGAGAGCCGGAGGGCTGGCATGGTGGGGGTGGGATCTTCAGTCCCAGAGTTGGAAACTGGGGCACTTGGCCACCCACCCGCTTGGGGCAGTGCCTGTGGGAAACAACCCTGTGGTCCCAGGGCGGTGCATTTGCTTCGCAGATGCCTGGGTAGCCCACCCCCGCTCCGTGGTTTCGTCCACAGCCTGGGTGGCCCCATCTTCAAGCTGGGCTCCACCACTGGCCACGTCCCACCCCGAGCTCTGTGTGTCTCTTCTGCCCTGGTGCCGTCGGCCCACCCCACTCTGCCGAAGAGTGGGAACAGCTCACAGCTGCGGCACTGGCCTTCCACGGTGCGGAGGCTGAGCAGAGGCTGGGGCACAGCCCTGAGGACCCCTGCCTTCCCCACAGAGCCAGGGACTCAGACCCCGTCACCTCACACAGCCTCCACAAAGTGCCTTGTACCCACCTTCCCCCTTCCCTACCCCCCTGTCCCCAGAAATCACTGCCTTCACCCCAATCTCTGGCACCTTCAGAGCAACCCACACAAGACAGGAGCCGTCGGAGAAGCGGCTCGGGCACAGGCAGCCGCAGCATGGCTGCGATCCACGGGCCGGAGATGCCAGCAGCTCCCCACTCAGCCACAGAAGGTTTTGGGAAGCACCAATCGGCTCCCACCAAGCCCACGCCACTTGGACTCCCAGGACTTGACATCCCTACCATGTGCCAGCCTCCTCCGGAGAGCCACATGCAAAGCCCCAGCAAGGAACGCAGCCAGCAAGCAGCCCTGCCAATGGGCGCCCACGTCCGCGGGGTGCCCTTTCATACCCAGGTTTTCTTGGATTCTGACTTTCCTTCAGTCACCGTTTCTTGCTGCGGCCTTTGCCTTCTTTGTTATCTGTACCGTTCATCTTCTCAGCCACCGCCCCCTCCCCCGCCCCCTTTCTGCTTGAGTGCTGGCCCTGCGGGACAGGTTCTTATCACCGCTCTGAACCCTGTCCTCCACCTCAGGGCCATCCCTGGCTCAGACCCATATCCCCGCCGGCCAAGCAGCTCACCCTCGACCCACTGCCACTCCATGCCATTGGGAGAGGGTGCCCAGAAGCGCCCTCCTTCCTTGCCAAGAGGGCACCTAGACACACCTGCTGCACCTCCTGGAGAGGCGGGACACAGGAGACCACACGGGGGTTTGCAGGCCTGGGAGGCCCATGCAGAACTTTCCGGCTAGGAAGTGCCACAGATGCCTGAAGGGTGACGTCACTCCCTTCCTGGTTTAAGACAAAACACTCTGTCTCCAGCACCAGGGCAGTGGCAGCGGCACCAACACACAGACCGAGGAGGAGAGGACCGCGTGGGCTCCCTGGAGACCGCAGGAAGAAGGAAGCAGCCAGCAAGCGGGGGACCAGGCCTCCTCCCAAGCAGGAGATCGGAGAGGCCCTGAAATCCTACCTGTGCTCAGGCTGAACAGGGTCTGTGCAACAAGGAGACCGGGCCAGAGTTACCAGAATGAAAACGAGAAGAACGACAGGAAAAGAGGTGTTCAGTGGAACCCAACCCCATAGCATCTGCAAGGAAAGGCGGATGGTCGCAGATGGCTGTGGACAGTTCAGCGGAGACAGTAGTGTCGTCAGCACAGGCACTGGAAACATCGGCTTTGACCGCGTTGTCACGAAGAAAAGACAGCAGGGGCGAGAACCGGTTACCTAGAAAGTCAGGCTGTTCCCAGTGCCAGGAGGGAACACGGGGCCCGCTGGAGCCTGGTGTGGGATGGTGGCCTCCCAGGTAACGTGTTAGAACCCAGGAAGGAGTGAGGATGTCTGTCCACTGATCCTGTTGCTCTGCCCTGAACCAACTGCCGAGCTCCCCATCAAAGCCGTCTTCCCCAGGACAGCTGGCCACCAGCTCCCTAGCTCTGCCTCAGAGTTGATTTGAGACCGCAGCACTGGTGACAGCTGCTGACGTGACCGAGCCATTCCTGCTGCTCCCACTGCCACTCAGAGTCTGGTTAGAGAAGGGTTTTTGTCGGCACAGGAAGGGCTCCACCTCAGTTTACCACTTCCGGATTTATGATCCTGCATTCTTGTCCATAAGTACAGATGACCTGAACAGCACTCCGAGCCCTAACTTAGTTTAGTGAGATACTACAAACAGCTCAACCGGGAGGTAGAAGGGAGGGGAGGGCAGGAGCTGCCCCAGCCCTTCCACCGCTTGGAACCTCATTCTGCTCTTTCGTTCTTGGCAGCCGTGAGGCTTGGTGGCCGAGTCTCTGCCCCTCGACCCAAGACTGCCTTGGGCAGGAGCCCACAGAGCGCAGGGGGACCTCTCCCTCCCCTTGCGATTCCTCTTTGACTGTCTTACCCCAAAAACAGCGCCTCTTTTTTATGCTCCCAGAAATTCTTGGAATGGGTAAATCCACTCCCTCAACCCCAGGCCCCACTCGCTACACAGTCAGCCCTGCTGTGGCCTGGAAGTGGTCCGAGAGCTCGTGCCCCCGGCAATTCATGTGCCAGGGGCAGGGTCCCGGGTGGGGTGTGCTGGGTGGTGGACCCTCCACAAAGAGGGGCCTGGTGGAAGGTGAAAACGTCACAAGGCTCCACCCATGGGGAGGAGGAGGCTGGTCTCACTGGAGCGGACGAGTCCCCAGGAGGACAGGTTGATGCAAAGGAGCAGGGCTGGCCCTCGGGTCTCCTGCGGCTCCTGCTGTCTGCACTGCCCGTGGCCGCTCCCTCGCTCCTCCTCCGCTGGGTCACACTGCAGCACAGGGCCCTCGCCAGGGCTCCGGTCCTGTGCTGCCAGGAACCCCCAGCCACCAGAAGTATGGGCCACCGAGCGTCTTTGCTTTATGAAGGACTCAGCCTCAGGTGCTGTACCATGTGATAACAACACAAAACAGACTACCCCGTTATACCACCCATCAGAGAACACTACACAAAGAGCTCAGCCCAGACCCAGTATTTAGTGAAATCCAGATTCCTCCCATCAAGTTTGCACACAAAACTTTACAATTCTTTGACAGTATAAGATTTCCAACAATGAAATCAACTTTCCATTATCAGCTAAGAAAAAGTAAAAAACTAAAATGAAGTCTCCTCCATTGTGCTACTTACATCAATTTTGCAAAATGTCCTTCCCAGAGTTTTTCTCTTCCAAGCCCTGAGCTCAGGAACCCAGGCGAAGTCACAGCTCCTTCCGATAGCCTCGCAGAGTGGCTTCTGCTGAGATCTCTCGACCTCTTCCGGGAGAGAAGTCCCTCGGGGTCTCCAAGGCTGTCTCCCAAGAGTCCCGCTTCCTGAAGAGTCAATGTCCACAAAGGGGATCCGAGCCTCAGCCACACGCCGCAGCACCACCTCCGCCACGTAGACACTGCGCAATGAATACCACTCGCCGTCTCTCCATCGAGAGGAAGGGGAAGCACCACGTTGCCCCTCCTCAAAACCCGCATGGCTCCACTGCCTGCAGGACTGACTGCGCTAGGACACCGCTGTACCCAGCACCCGGCTGCCCAGGCCTGGCCACACGCGCGTCACCACCCACCCCCACAGGCTGCTCGGCCCACCCCTGCTCCTCCCTGTCACCTCCCTGGCCTCCACGCATCTCAAGTGGGTGCCACCCTCAACACGTAGCTTCCCTGGCCACCAGCACTCATCTCTGCCCCCTGAATGCCAGACCACAACCTGCGCGGGCCATGCCACCACCTTGCCTCCGGGCTCCCTCATGGCAGAGACCAGTACCGTACCCACAAGGCCTTAGCCTGAGCCCTGCATACCAAATGCGACCCACCCCAAGGGGAGCTGGCCATCAGAAAGTCTCAGTCCATGGGGGTCTAACCTCAGCTCAGTGTGCCCTTGATTGCAAAGAACAGAGTATATCCCAGCCAGGCTAAGCAGGAGTGAATTATGACAGGGTATTTTCAGCTCAGTGAATCACTGGACGTGTTCAACAAACAGGTTCCGATTTCTGAAATGAATCCGAAAGCTGCAAAAAGATGAGCCACCAAAGAGCTGCTGCCTCTCCTAAGTCAGGAGGAGGGACCACGCCGTCTGTGCCAGCCCCGGGAGACCATGGCAGCACACCTTGGGACGCCTGCCCCGCCCACACCATGCCTCGGACATCCTCGCACACAGGCCGGGCTGGAACCAATGGGAACATCTCCACGCATGGCCCTGGCAACAGAAAGCTGCTCCTCACTCAGGTGAGAGCCTGAGTCTAAATTCTTCCAGAATTTGATGCGCAAAGGAGCCTGGGAAATATAGTTCCAGCTTCCCGGCCTCTCAGGAAGGGAAGACCATGGAGGGGGCCAGGAGGGGCAGCCCACTGATTTCACCACAGATCTGCAGACTGCGGACGGCTAAGCCTGCCCCTGACATTCACCTAGCCTCACGTGAACTCCCTGCCACTCTGGAATTCCAGCTGGTGATCGCCGCGCAGCCCAGCCCGGCTTCGTAGCCAGCAGTCTGTAATCCGCAAACGCATCTCAGTACGCCGCGGCAGTGTCCCTCAAGTGCTCCTGCAGAAGTTATCACAGACTCCCTCTTTGTCAAAACTGTTTTTATGATCATGTTGTTTAAAAAGCAGAAACATTAAAACAGCTGTAAAATCCTCATGGTTACAAAATCCTTTTAAAAAAAACTATAAAAATTAATTTACAAATTAAACACAAGCAAAACTCTCAAACACATGAAATTAAAACTAACACTTCTTTAGCACGATTAGTGATGTTTTGTTCACAGTGAATCACCAATGTCAGGCCTACTAGTGGGAAAATTCATCTGCTCATTTTACATTTCACATGGTAACAGCCTGATTCTTTTGATTTGGAGCAGGACGGCCAATCATTTCAGTGGCTGTCAGTATCGTTATCATTATTTTTCCTTTTTAACAATGAACTCGTTTTTAACCACTGATTTTAATGGGCCAATCAATTTAATGGTGCACTCCAAAATAGAGAGTTGGAAAATTTAAAGCAGTGTTTAATGAAAACTTCTTGGTGGATAATTGCTGATACCTCACTGCTAACGAGCAGTGGACGGTGGCATGCACAGCGGGTGGCAAAGGCTCCCTGCAGACCCACGGTCTGACACCCCGGGCGATGACTCAGTCCTCCGCTCGGGCCCTGCCCAACGACCGAGAACCCTCTGTCCCTGCGGGCTTGTTTGTACCTCACTTGGCACCAACAATCTCAGAAACGTGAATGCGAGCAGGAACAGCGCTCGGCCAGGACAGCTCCTGTGAAAGGGGCCTGTCCCTGCAGGCTCACATGGACAAGACAGGAAACCTGACAGGAGAGTATGCACAGAGATGAACGGATGAAAAGCATGGAGAGAGGCCGGCCGGCCGGCCTGAGAGTGGGGCGTAGTTCAGTGGCCAGTTCAAGGAGCGATGAGACGCACTTTACACCCATGAAACTGGTGAAATCTAAAGTCAGACGGGGAGGATATCTCCGTCCTGTGAGGGCTGAGCATGTGGGGAAAGAACCTTACAGCACTAATGAGAAGAGAGCAGGGTGCAGTCCCACGGAGAGCAAGCTAACGTTCTTCAGGGAAATCAGGGGCCCGGCCTTCCGGACAGAGCACCACCCTTCCGGGTGGCCCGGCAGAGCCGCACCAAGTCCCCGGCAGACTCCGCCTGCGAGAAGACCTTCTTTCTGCAAAGTTTTAGTTTTGAGCGGGATTCTGTGGTGACTGTCATCATTAGAGCAACGGGTAAGCAAAACGGTACCGGTCAGTTATGGAACACGAGGATGGGCTGGAAGGGGTGGGTCAGGGCTCCTACAGCAGCACTCATGAGCCTTTAGAAGCATTGTGCTAGTACAGGCGTTAGCAGACCTGCTACAAAACCACCTCAAAATGAGAACATGTGCACGCACAAATACACCTTGTACTTCCCGGAAGTGTACACCTACTTCAAGACGCATGCCAAGGAAAGTGTGGGATGGAGAGCTGAGGAAAGGGCATGAGGAACAGAGAAAAGAAAAAGCAAAAATAAAAACGAAATGACACAAAGTGAAATAAAATGAAAGGACCTCTGCAGGGACTTCTCTGAATGCCAGTCTCCAGAAGTCCATCAGAGAGAACCGACCTGGGACACACACGGCTGTGAGGTAGGCCGGGGGTGCGGGGACTGTGCTGTGTGTGGAGGGGACAAAGGGAGCATCTGGAAAGCATGTCCTAGGGTCTTGGAACTGACGCGACTCAGCCGAGATGACCTGGAGAAGAAGAGTGCATCAGGACAGGGAGGGAGCGAAAAGGAAGAGCTGAGCTTTGATCGAGGACCTGAGAGTCCCCCAAGCAGAATCAGGGCGTCAGGACCCCAGAAGAGAGGTCTGGGCTGGTTATTACTGTACTAATAGGCAAAGTTACTGTAACCCAACAAAGCAGTTCCAAGCCAGATGCTTCATAAGATGTACGGTGGGGTGACTGCTCTTGAGGTCGTTCGGGGGCCCGGGCGGGTCCCATTCTCCCTCCACCACCCCGCATGCCTTCACTGGAGGTGGCAGTGTGACCAGGGTCAGCACCTAGCCCAAGAAGAGGCCGAAGACGAGTGTCCTGGGCTGTCAGAGATTAACCGAAAGCAGCAACCAATCACGCTCTCATCCGGTTGGCTCGAAGTCGGGTGTCCCTCACAGCTGGCCACCGCAGTCACCAGGAAGCCTGGAGTCCAGCCGGCTACAGCTCTGTGAATGCAGAAGGAACAGGTTGAAGCGTGACCCGAAGTCTGCATCTGACAGCTGAGAGGCATGGCAACAGAAGCCCAGGAAGTGGAGCCTGGAAGGAAGGCCCAGGTCCGGGCCAGGCAAAGGGCTCCTGTGGCCAGTCTCGCTCAAGAGGCAGACTGCACACCAGGCAGTAGGGGAGCAGCGCCACTCACAGTGCCAGCAGAGCCCCAGGAAAAGGCCCACAGCAAGAGACAGCACTGGGAGGAATCACCCCGCGCCCCGGGCCCACACGGCCCCGGCGACCCGCAGACTGGGCCTCGCGGACTCACAGCTGTGACCCGCTCGTGACTCACCGGCCTGGCTTCCTGCCACGCCCAGGCTCACTCCCGGGACTCCACGCAGTGCCTGGGATCTGGTTTGTGGGGCCCAGAGCGAGACAAGGCCTCACCTGGCACCCTGTGAGCGTGGCCCTCATTCTCTCACCCAATGCCACCTCCCCGCCCCAGGGCCCGGCCGCGGACCGGATTTATTACAAAACTCGGAGCCTCTGTCTCCAGGTCCTGTCACTGTGCGGTCCTGAGGGCTCTCGCCGCGGCAGAGCCACAGCTCCCTAAATTTAATGCCCCGAGTGACAACAACAACTGAAAAAAGTCCGCCTCACACGACACTGCACTCCCATGAAAATAAATACGCCCTGCGTATCTGACAGCAGGGCCGGGAGATGTTTTATTCCCACACATTTGCACTGCACCTTTGCCGGCTGAGCCCATGAATCCTCAGTCTTTATCTCAACGCTATATTAAATGGGAATTAAGCTGAGGGACAGTAATGGCGCACGCACTTGTTTGAGGGGAGAAGTTGGTGGTGCTGGGTAGAGCAGCCCGAGAAGGACCGGACAGCTCCCCCAGGGACCCGGGGACAGCACTCGGGGTCCTCGCTGTGGGTCCTGGGTGGCCCCTGCCTGCCTCGGTTTCCCCCAGGAAAATCCAACCGGTGGCATGGAGGCATCTCGGGAGAGGAGCCTGAAGGGTGAGGCCTGAACAATGGGTAGAAATCCACCAACTGTGAGGAGAAAAAGAGGTTCACGTCCCAGAGAAGGGGGGTGTCAGGGTCTGCTCCGGAGGAGGAGGCAGTGTGGACAGGAGTGGGCGCCACCATCACCACACGCAGCCCTCCGAGCAGCTGCAGGCTAACGGCGGCGCCCAAGGCGCTGCGGGTTTTCTCCAGCCTTCGCTTTTACCTGACCCAGTTCCCCACGGAGCACTTCCTCCTTGGAGTGGACTCTGGGCCCTGCCGCGTGGGGCCCCCCTTCCCCAGTCCCTCTTTGCTCCACTCCAGGGGTCAGCAGGGCCCAGAGCACAGGCCTGGGGCTTCTCCCCTGCTCCCCTCTTCTGATGCTGTGGCTCCCTCCCGTGCCCTGCACTCCTGGCCGACTCTGCCCATAGGGTCCTCTTGTCTGTTCTCAGTGCCCCAAACCAGCTCCTCCCACACCTTCCCCAGCACCAACAAAGGGCGGCGGCAGCCTGAACCATCCTGGACTCCTCTCTTCTGTCTCTTCCATGTCTGACCCTCTAGCAAATCCGCACTCTGTGTCCAAACCCTGAGCAGAGCTGACCAAGGGATGCAGGAGTTGCCTGTTCCCATAAGAACGGCTTTTCCTTGAAGCCTTGAGAGTCAGGCAAACCTGAGTGGTGATCCCTGCCTATGGGCTTCAGCTATTCAAACCCCAGCTCCAGACATTCGTGTCACCAACCCCCAACAGTGGCGTCATCCGTGAATGGTGAGACTTGACCGTGTACCACAGGGACTGTGTTAGTCAGCTCTCCATCAGGGTGACAAGGCACCCGAGAGAATCAGTTTACAGGAGGAAAGTTACTGTGGCTCATGGTCTCAGAGGGTTCTGTGCATGGCCCCCCTTCCGGGCCCAGGTAAGGCGCAGCGTCTCGGTGGGTGGAGCAAAGTGGCTCGCCGTGCGGTAAACAGGCAGCAGAGGACAGGCCTGGGTGCAAGACACAGTCTCCAAGATCACGCCACATGACCCTCTCCCCTCAACAAATCCCCTAAGCTTCCATTGCGTCTCAGTGATGCCATTAAATTCTGAGCCACTGATGGATGACTCCAATGCGAAGTCAGAGCCTGCATGGCGCAGTCATCTTCCAAAGCCCTACTGCCAAATGCAGCTGCATTGGGACCCAAGCCCCTGACACGTGACCCCTGAGAACCTATCATACCAAGTCCGTAACAGAACTAAAGGAGACTGAGTCTCAGTGCCTACACAGAAGCCGCTTTGCAAACACTGAGCTATCCTGTGTCATCTGTCCTGAGACTCGACTCTCCTTCACCTTCCAAACATGCTCATGTCGAAAGTTCAGTTCCACCGATAACTTCCCCAGCTCTTCAAGCCCATCCTCTCCAATTCCCAGTTCAACGTCTCAGAAGTTCTCTGACTCTCTTTCTCCACTCTGGAGGGCGGGTCCCTGCACAAAGCGTGTAAATGTGCCTGGAGGAGGAGGTAAAGCTGGTTATCTGCCTGGACCTTCACAGCCAGCGTGTAGCAGCCTGTACAGTTCTGCCTCCTGTCCTGTGTTTAGGCGGATGCGCTTGCTCAGATCTGTTAGCAGGACTCCCCTCTTGTGTTAATTATGCCCCCGCTAATTATGAGGGTGGGAACAGTGGCGTTATTGGAAGGGCTGGGCACGGAGCAGCCAGGGAAGGAAATGAGGAGCTGGCTTTGGTCTCACACTCGAGTCCACTCTGAATTTCGGGGAAGATTCTGACAACGCTTCTCTTCTTGCTGTGCACAAAAGAGGTGGAAATTTTCAGAGACGATGTGGTGGCCCACGGGACCTGCAGGTGTGATGAGGTTGGGATGAAGAGAAAAGGGGTCCCTAACTCTAGGGCCCCTCAGCTGTGGGATGCAGCCTTATTCAATAGGAAGCTTGGAAAAGGGCAGGTGCAGGGGAGACATCACCCACCTGACACCTACCCCCAGTTCAGGGGCTTCCAATGTGAAAGGGAAACCGAGCAAGCCAAAGTGGGATCTGCTTTGAAATCACAAGAGGAAGGAAAAGCTAAAGGGCTTGGAGGCCCAGGGTGGGGCCTAAGCCGAGGATCCCTGGGCTCATCTGCCCTATTGCAGAGCCCCTCGAATCCCCTGCATGCCCACCAGGACCAAGCTTCTGGGAACTCACACCCTGCCTGGGCTATCACTACTCATAGCAGCCACTCCACCGGCTATGGGGAGAGAGCCCCAGATCACCAGGCTGTCTGGGACAGGCCTTCCCAGAGCCAGCCGAGGACAGCCCCCATCTCTCCCCAGAGCTCTGGCACCCTTCAGGTGGGGGTGCTGGGCCTATGTGCAGCCCTGGACCAGATACTCCCTGGCATGGGTGAACAAGTAAAAATCTGTGTGGCCCAGAAATATGTGGTATTTTCTTAAGAGAGAGCACTTGTGAGTAGCCTGCTCATCCTGAGGTTTTAAAACTGGGCCAACGGAGTGGCTTCTGGGTTTTAGAAATGGACTAGTGGAATTTTCAATATGTTCAGCAGCACATGTTCATTGTAGAAAACTCACTAAGCACACATCTGTAAAATGTGTAAGCTTGTGTACAAAATCACATATACAAGGATACTCATCACAGCACTGTGTGAGATAGCAAGTAAGTAGAAACTACCAGCATGCCCAACACTGTGAGAAGGAGCAAGTAAATCAAGGTACAACTCTGCAGAGCAGAAAGAGGTTAATGACAGTGAGGAGAAACGTGAACCATGGACGGACGCACCAGATGACTCCAGGCCTGGAAACATTGCCTTTAAAGACCTGGACCACTGGCAAGCAGAAAGGCTCTAGAAAGAAGCACAGGGGAGTGATATGTATTGTTACAGTTCTGTGCAAGACCGTGACCCCAAAGGCTCCTGTGTTCCAAGGAGAGGCTTTTGGAAGGAGTCTGGGTCACAGGGTGCTGTGCTCAGTGATGGGGTTATTGGTGAGATGAGCAGCTGTGAGGGGAGCAGCTTTCTCCCACCACACTCCTCCACCATGATGCCTCTGCCTTGGAGCCAGCTGACCTGGGACTGTATACTCTAAAATTGTGAGCCCAAAGGAACATTTCCTCCTTTAAGTTGTGTAAAGCAGGTATTGAGTCCAGTGTGTTACCCCCAGGGGAGAGGGGAGAGGGCGAAGGGAGAAACCTTTGGTTTAGCCTATGTACATCACAGTGCCTTCAAATTATTGGTGAACAATTGAGATTGATGAAAAGTTACTGATGGATAAGTTTCACTCTTCAAACATAGAATAAAGAAAATGGAAAATCCACATTAATAATAAATAAAGACCGTGCATCAGATTAACTCGTAGAGACAATTCCAATTGACATGCACTTTCCAGGTTTCATTATTCAAATAAGATTCATATTTAAGCTAGTCATACCTTAAAGTTGTCTCTAAGTAGTGTGTCCTATCCTGTACAACTTCCCAAATTAATAAGCACACATTATATTTTAAGGCCCACCTCCTATTCCACTGCGTATTATACTGCTGTAATCTTTAAGCTCCCACTCATGTATATTTACCCCCCTCTGTTTTGTTTTGTTTCAAACAAAAACGATGCCACAATAAACTTCTTTGTTACTAAATTGTTGCATGTAATCAAATTATTTTCTTAGAACTAATTCCTAGGAGCAAAATTATTAGGTGAAAGCACGTGTACATTTTCAGATTCTTCATTTGTATTGTTAAATTGTCGTCCAGGAAGGTCGCAAGGTCTATAATTCCTTACTCACAAAATTCTAAAAATTGAAAATGTTCTCCTAAATTTAGTGTCTAGGTTGATGCGGTGCCAGACCCTGACCTGCGAGAGCACAGAGCTCTACAGGCTGCAGTTATTCCACTTGGTATGAGTAGTAGCACACTGCAAGGCCGACTCCAGATGCATTTGACTGTGAGCATCACCTCGTCCCTGTAAGCACTATTGTGCAGTGCACAGTGTAGACATCACATTGTTTGTCTAAAATCTGAAAAAGGATAACTTCCAACACGCTTCTGGCCCCAGGGTTCCAGATCCTCCCCAGTGTGATCTGTAACAGTCAGAAGTGACCAGGGGCACTTTTCTCAAGCCCTCTGGCCATGTGAAGTTCCCCCCACTTCACCGTCAGTTGTCCCTGGGGTCCTGGGCTCTGGTACTCTGACAGTCAGGCCAGCTGGAACTCCCTGTATCAGCTCCCCGCCCTCTGCCTCCTGGTCCCCAGGTCTCACTGTCACAGCAGGGAGGCCATTGTCCTCGTCTAAGTCGGGAGTCAGACAGAGGACAAAGAAGGGCGGGTCTCTGGCAGAGACAGCCCTGATGACACCTTAAAGTCTTGCCTTTCCAGGAGGCATAGACTCTGAAGGAGACGCTGGTTAGCGGTGATTCTGATGAGCTCTGTGCGCACCACAGCCCTGCCTCTGCCAATGGGGCACCTATCCTGAGACCACTCACACGGGGCGGTCCTGGCCAGCACTGCTGATGTGAATCAGTTAAAATGAACCATGAAGATACAAATTAACCATTCTGGAGACGAGTTCCGGCAGTCTGGTCTCAGCAATATCTCCCGGTACTATTTGGATCAGAAAAGATGGGGAGAATCTATACAGGCTGACCCAAGGGAGTGCCTGGGCAAAGACACCAGGTGCCAGGTGTGGCAGCAGGACTGTGACATCTACGCCTAGGCCGGGGCAGTCAGAGCCGGCCCAGGTTCCCAGGCCGATGGCCAGGCTGGCCTCACATCCACAGCCTGTGGCCCCTGAGTACTCACTTCCACATTCCCAGACTGAGCCAGGGCATCTGGACCTGCCGAGGGGCCATGCTCATAGAGCTCCTCGAGGAGTGCTCTGCTGCCTGGGGCGAGGATGCTTGAATCCTGGTAGCACACGTGCCCAAGACCCTAGAAGAGCAGCTGCAGCCACTCGTAACAGCAAAAACCAGAGGGGTCCGGTACAGAGCCTCTCGACAGTCGCCTGGTACCTCCTTGTCCTCAAGCAGCAGGGCTCAGTGTCTGCACATGCATGTGATGGAAGCTTTGGGGAGTGGCCACTGGGCCACAGCTCACACGTCTACTACGGAAAATCCCATAGGCTCTCCATCTGGGTTTCTGAGTGGGTTTGCAACCCCGTCCACAAAGCACCCAAGACAGGGCACCCTCTGTGAAAGGAAGCTGTTGTTGTCCTCATCTCACTGCTCTCAGGGGTTCTGAGCCTTACATCAGATGAAGAATAAAAAGGCCTTTGATCACCAGCCTGGACAGTTCATTATAGACAACGGCAGACGAAAGAACAATAAACAAGGAAGCTGCCACTATCCACGCTCAATCTCCACTTGCCACACCGCAGTGAATCTGTAATTCCTTCTGGTTAATAAAACGCATGTGAGCAGACGTAGAGGAAGAGGTGAAGTGTGAGCAACAGAAAAGAAAGCACACCCAGGGGAGTTCGGGGGAGCCCACCAGGACGCCTCACCGGGCGACGGCCCAGACAGAGGCAGAGGCTGGGCGGGCCTCGGAACAGCACGGGAGCTGCAGGACCGGACTTGCTGCTCCCTCAGGAGTGATGCCTGCTCTTAGTGAAACGGTGGAAACATCACCACGGCTGGGCTGCAGGTCAGTGGTAGAGCGAGGGCCTGGGTCCAGCCCCACCCCCACAGCAATATCTTAATAAAGGCGGCAGTGATGCTAAAGACATGCCAGCACAGCTCCTGTCCACCAACGGTAGCAAACAGCCGAACTTCTTGGAGTTAAGGGCGTATCACCAAAGAGCTGTAAAGGATATTACATTTTATTTCGGAGTAAAAATGTCCTTCAAGAAAATTTTGTTAAGAATATTAATTCCAAACTGGAATTCAAAAGAAAATAGTAAAACAAAACTCCACTACTTACCTGCTTACATCTGTGTGTGTGTCCAGTTAATACACAAAGGTAGAAGAGCACAGCGAGCACCCTCTGATCTGCTTTAATTCTATGTGAGCATAATATAGAGAGAAGAGAGGGTGGCTGCGCCAGTGTTGAGATGAGATTCTGCCTGGGGAGGATAGGCGATGGTTCTCTTCTTTGAACTTTTTTCTAGTTTGGATTTGAGCCGTACAGCCGTCAGGTCTCACACCCTGGCTGTCTCTCTCAGGGACTCCCTGGCCTTTGCCAGAATGTGGCCTCTCATTTCCAGCCTCACTGGGGGGAGGCACCTGTGAGGAGACGCTGCACCCCATCCTCGTGCCTGCACCCATGCTGACCCTGACGGCGACCTGCAGCCGCCCCTCCAGACACCAGCAACCCCCAGTGACTGCAGCGCAGGACTCCAGAAGTCAGCAGATGGTGCACACAAGGGTTGACGCTAGTCATCTGGGGCAAGGTCAAGGTGATTGTTGTCGCTTTCTTTATATCTTATTACAAACCGAATTTTTAAAATAACAGTCATTATGGAGCGCAAGCTCCACATGCTCACAGCTCCCGCTCAGTCCTGTCCCTCAGCGACCTCAAGACTGGCTTGAAGGGCACTGGCCTGCTGGCTCTTGGTCACACGGGGATGACCCGCACCTTCACACAGCCAACCCGGCCAAGGCCCGCACCGAGAGCGAGCTCTTCCCTCCACTTGCAAAACCCTCCTCCCCCAACCCACCCTTCCCGACCTGTCCCTGCCTCTCTCTGAGTCTTCAGGTCCTCCCAAGGGGCCTGATGGTCTCCAGGTGTTGGACTTTCCGGGGTCCTTGCCACTCACTTGTCATTCACTCAACAAATAATTGTTAAGCATCGGCCACAGGCCAGCATAAGCCCAGGCAGTGGGGACACAGCAGTAATGAAGACAGGGCACCGACTCCTCAGACAGACATTGCGAAACTAATGGGGGGGCGGGGAAAGGGAGGAGGAGGAAGAGGAGGCGGTGGGGGCCGAGAAGAGGAGGGGAAGAAGACAAGCAAGAGCAGGAGGAGGAGGAGGAAGCGAGTGGCCCCCGACAGGCTGTGCTGTGACCGGGGTCCTGGCTCTACCTCCTGCGTTGCACTGTGACCTCTCCCAGGTCAGGCTGCACACGTGTCACACGCACGACAGGCACAGCTCAGGGTACCCGGCACACCGCTATCACATGCTACGTGTATGAGAGCTGAGTGCCGCAAGTCATCAGAGTGTCCTGTAGCTCATATCAGTTTTCGTCTGTTCCTGCTTCTCCGGAGGCTGTTATCTCACCATTTGCCTCTGACAGGAGGAACTGATGAAAGGAGCGGCTCTTTGTTCTACTTCCCGACAGGTTGCTCCCGGGCCCTTTGTTCCGCAGCCTTCGGAGCGCTGGCTTGCTGAGGCCAGGGGGCAGAGGCGCGGCCTGGGCTGGGCTCACAGGAGGCCACCCCCAGGGCTCCCGCTGGGATGGGAAGAGGAGTGACCAGCAGGACAGCTCAGCTGAGGAGAAACACGTGGTGACGCGATGCCTGGCCCGGGATCTGCCCGGGCAGCCGCAGGACCGCAGGACGCTGAGGTGCCAGGTGTCGTCAGCAATTGTGCCCAGATCCCGAACCCGGCAGCAAGGCCGAGCCTCACCAGTGTGCTGCCCCATGGCCTGGCCATTTCCTGGAGAGGCAGAGCTGGGAAGGGCTGAAACCCAGGACTCCTGGCTTCCACCTGACTCCAGTGACTTGGGGTGATTCATCCGCCCACGGTCACTTACCAGCACCTGCCGGGTAGGCGGCGGTGGGGGAGGCAGATTCCCACCCTTGAAAATCCCCAGAATGTGAGCTGCAGGGTTTGTGGGGACCATAAAGTTGTGCAACTCCTGGAGTGAATCAGACTCTGAGGCAGGCGGAGCCACCCCGCCCAGAGGTCTTTCTCTGCTGCACGCAGGAGCCGGAGACCAGCACGGAGCCACAGAGCAGGCACAGGGACCCGAAGCTCTGATGACCAAGACTGGGCTTCCAGAGAGTGTACTGCCCCCTCATGCTCCGGAAGCACTAACACAGCGTCTTTCACACCTCTGTACTGTGTGGCCGAGGGCCATGCCGCAGCATCCGCATGCCCGGCGCAGACTCTCAGGCCAGTTGCGTCCCTACAGCAAGCTCATCCCATCCCCTCCCCTCCCCTCCCCGCTTCTCTGCCTAACAGGGTGCAGCAGAGGTTTCTCGGAGTATTTGTCATAAGCACAAAGTAGCAGGAGGAGAAGGCTGGTGCTGTGGAAGGGCTGACCCTGTCAGAGGTATCTGCTGGCCGGTTGAGAGCTCACAGAGCCCGAAAGGTCCTCCCCCATCACCCAGCCGCACCCATGGGAGCAGAGCTGGAGGCTTTTTATGGGAGCAATAAAAGCGCATCCCCCTCTGCAGGTGACGCTGGGCCCAGCCACTCGCAGTAAAACATCCCGACCAGACCAGAAAAGCAGTGCAGAAAGAGCTTCTCTCCCCACAGAACACTCCAGTCCCAGTGGGCAGAGCTTCAGCACCTGCTCTGGGAGCCTGCGGGTTGGGAGGCTGAGTCCTGGCCACGAAGCAGGTGTGGCTCTAGGTGCTCTGCCCAGTGACAGCGCCGGGACTTGGGGTTGGAAAGTGACCAGGTTGTGAACAGGATCAGTGTCCTCACAGAAGAGACCTCAGAAAGCCAGCTGGCCCCCTCCATAGGTGGACATGATGAGACAGCGTCCTCCATGGACCAGGAAACGGACGCTTCCCAGACAGGGAATCGCCTGCATCCAGATGGTACTGCAGCATCCAGAATGGGAGAAATGAACACCTGTTGTCCGTGGGCCATGTAGGGTGTGTGACTTCATCACAGCAGCCCCAGCAGGCTGAAGCAGAAGGCAGCTGAGGACATCGCGGCCTGAGTGTGGGGCACTCGGGCAGTCTGGGGCCTGCACAGTGGACAGGCCCTTTGGAGGGCAACTCAGCTCTGCCCAGTGGAGTGGAAAATGTGCATCTCTGTGGCCAGCAGCCCCTTCCTTCCCAGGGCAGCGTCAGCGCACATGTGCCCAGGGAGGCTGCTGAAGCGTCATGTATGAGGGAGGCACAGCAGCAGCAGCAGCAGCAGCAGCGCCCCAAGCATTCAGTCACAGGGCTGGAGCCACACCTCAGAGCACTACCAAGCAATTAAGTGGAGCACGGAGGCTGTCCAGGGCCACCGTGGCATAAACCACATTTTTACACGAATTAGAAAAGCAGCATCTGCTCTCTATGGCCAGGTAGAGAGTGACAGCCTTGCTCTGGGCTCAGCTGGTGGGGATGGCTGAGTGTGGACCCCATGGATGGAACAGGGGTGCCAAGCCCCAACCTACAGCCCAAGGGCTCTGATGAAGGGGAAAACAGGCAGTGAGTGAGTGCTGTGGGAAACCTGGCGACCTTCACTCATTCAAAGCCACGCTTCTGAGACACGAGCACATGACACGCATGCTGATGAGCAGGAAGGACAGAGGGACACGCATCTTCCCGCAGAAGCTCCGACCTCTGTTGAGGACAGAGGCCAGGACAGTTGGACAAAGGACCCTTTAACCTTACCCCAAGTGTTATGATTTCATTTTCCCTATAGTACGAGTGATCAAAATTTAACTTTAAACTACAACAATAAAACAATGGAAAGGTGGGCCCGTGAGGCAGGAGACATTCACAGCATCCAGGGCATGTACGTCACAGCACACCAAGCTGAGAGGCACCCGTCCAGGAGCTGAACCAGACAGGTTCGCAGCCCCTTCTGCCCTCAGTCGCACAGCATAGCCGTGCACAAAGCGACAGGGAGCTTGGATTGGACAAAAGCACTTTGAGAAATCAAAAAAGTGGGCTGGTGAGATTGTCCGAGACACACCTCCAGGAGAACATGGAGACTTCAGCCTCAGGAGCCCAGCGTTGTCCCCAGGACTGGGGCAAAACCGAGACAGTGGGAGGAAGGAGGTTGAGCTTGCTTCCCACCCCGTCCGGAAGCAGCATTTCCCACACAAGGCGCGAGAAAGAGAAGAGCCCACCTGAGCGAGATCAAAGGGACGCCTGTGACTTTGGGGCTTATCACAGAGAAAAAAGGTGAGAGGGGCAGGCTGGTCTTGAAATTGTTTTTTAATGGTTTGATTTCACGGTCTTCTTGTTACTCGAGTGCCATTCATCTTCCCTCGACCTCCAGCAGGAGTTTCATGAGGCTTGGGAGCTCAATTTCCTCTCAGCCACCGGATGAGACCAAAGGTCCACGGTCACTTATCTAGGGAGGGCACGCTGAGGCCGTTGGGACCCGTGCCATAGGCCGCAGCCTCCTCTCTTGGCAAGATTTACAGCCCCTGCGAGAATGAATTTATATCACAGAACACTTGCTACTCCTGTCACCTCCTTTCAGAGGCAATCGTATTGATTGTTGGGGCTTCGGGTACTGTTTAATTATCTCTCAGAACTACTGACCACTCACTCAAGGGGACTTCACGGAAATGACAATGACATTCCACCCGAACGTGTGCCCTAAGGAACCACAGTCCCACACCTGTTTCCCGACTTCCTGCAGTTACCTTCCTTCCCTTTCCCTCAGCAGAGACCACCCATGGGTGTGCCCCCCCACCAGCATGTTGGTGCTGTCCAGCCTCTCCCTGTGGCATGTCCCAAGGCCAGTGCCACACAATTTGGCTCCCATAGCAGAAGGGTTTTTCCTTCCTGGTGATGGAGAGAGATGGAAACGTGTACAATGAAAGATGGCAAAGAGAAGAGGAAGAACTAACCAGCTCCCTCAGCACTGAAAGGTGTGGCTGTAGGGGGAAGGCTGCCCCAGGCTGACCCTCTGTGTGCCCTTATTAAATGTCACCTCTAGATGCCCCTCACACTGGAGGAGTTGCAAGTGGCCAGCGCTGGCTTTTGCACCGAGCTCCTTCCGCCTGAGCTTGCCTGGCACAGTCTAGCCCTTTGTTCTTGTCCATGTCCGGCTGCTTCTGGAGCCATGACTGTCACAGATGGCTCTCCCAGTAGACCTGGTCAAGGACCCACCAGAAAATTTTCTGAGAGGGGATCTCAGGAAACAGCACTGAGGAAGTGAGAAGGTCAGGCAGGGAAAGAAGGAAGTTATGGGAGGCCAGGGAGGCCCAGTCCCCTTGGAGACCCCAGAACTCACCAGCGAGTTATCCCTCACAGCCTGACCAGTATACCTTGGAAAGAAAGGCCCAGGCTGCACAGCAGGGACTGCACCAAGTCCTAGAGGTGAGGCACTGGTGGTGGGTGGGACCCCACGGAAACCCCACAACTCAGTGATCACCCCCTTTGGCCTGGAAAAATCTGATTTAAGATCCAGGTGAAACGTGACCTCCTCTAAGAGGTCACCTCCTTCCATAGCAACCCCCCCCAGCCGGAAGTGGGAAAAGCTCCCCCTTCAAGCTCTATCAGCGCAATGCACGCATTTGCACCAAAGCAGCAGCTGTGTTCTGTTCAGCTTTGTGTGACAATTCTCCTTCCCAGACACTGCACCACTGGAGTATGAAGATGAAGTCTGCGCCCTCTCGGTATCTTCCAACCCACTTGTTCATTTAATGTTTTTACTGGTGTCTACTCTGGGGCACCTGGTATTCCCAGTACCAGGAATCAGAGATACAGAAATACAGTAAGGCGAAATAAAATTCTAGGTCCCTGCTATCTTGCTATTAACAGGGGTGTGCGTGTGTGTGTGTGTGTGTGTGTGTGTGTGTGTGTGTGTGTCTTGCTGACAGGTACAAACAGGCACTGTACTATACATGTCAGTGGTGAGAAACAGTGAAGAAATACAGAGCCTGGCATGGAATAAAAACTCAGTGTGGGGGGGTGCTTCTAAGGGGTGTGACGGGTGTGGGGAAAGGCCGCTCTGATAAAACGCATCCCAGCACAGAGGTTGGGTACGGTGCGGGGTGGTCCATGAGGACGCTTGGGAGGAAATCCATCTGGATAAGAGCCCCATGGACAGAGGCCTGAGGGCGGGCACTCGAGGTGTGCTCCGGGGTTGATGGGAAAGGTACAGTGCGTGCCCTGCTCATGGCTGGTCTGTGGGCACGGACCGTGAGGCCCACATGCAAAGTCCTCTCACCCTGAACCGGTGCCAGAACCACACATCATGTGACTCTGTCATTGTGCATCAAGGGCAGGGACGGCCTTTCGATCGCCAGGCTCTGTGTGTAGGCATTCTGTAGTAGATGCCTGATCCATCTTCATTTAAGACCTGGCAAAACGGAGGTGAAATCTCAGAAAGGCTCTCGATGGTGCACGCTTGCTACGAGGCGCCTCCACTTACAAGTGGAAACAGGGATTGATACTGGGGAGCAGCTTCAAAATGTTCGGGGGGTGGCAGCCATTCTTGGATGAAACTGGGATTCTCTGGGGAGTTACAGCCCTAAGAGGTGTAGCTTTTTCTCTCAGGGGCATTGAATTGGCTCCAGTGGTTGAAGCTGCTTTACAGATTTAGCGGGGAAAGCTTCTGTGCCGACGGCAATGCGGTGTGACGGGGATCATGCATGAACACAGCCTCAGCTGTAGAGACCACTGTGCTTGGCTCTCACCCTGGGGCAGGCAGGGTGGTGATGGGGACAGCTTGCTCCGGGAGAGAAGGCCATACGCCTTCACACTGGCAAGGACCCTGGGGACTGTGAGGCCGGTAGTGTCCTCTGTCTAGTGCCCTGTACCTCTCCCTTGGGGAGCTGAACCCGTCCTGCTGCAAACACTCAGTGGGGGCAGGAGGGGCTGCAACTGTGGCGGCCTTGATCACAGAGCCAGGCTCCTGTGAGGCAGGCGGGTGCATCTCCCCAGGGTGCAAAGGCACACCGAGGCTCCGCAGACGGCAGCTGTGCGCCACGCATGAAGCCAGAGGGTGACCGAGCTGGGGCTGAGTCCTGCTTTCTGACTCCGGGACCTCGCTCTTCACTGATGGGAACCAAGTGGCAGTGGGGCGGGGGAACGCAGAGCAGCACGGACACTGCTACAGGGACCGCAGGCCGCTGGAGGGCTCGGCCAGAGCTGAGGTGAGGGACAGAGCATTCCGGCTGGCGGCACCCCCTCCAGGAACCAGCCAAGAACAAGCTCCCAGTCCCTGAGTGCTCTCAGGAGCTAGAGCGCCTCACAAAGGCTGGCAGCGTTGTGGTGCCACAGTGTCCTCTACCAAGGCAGCACAGCTGGACACGCTGAAGCGGGGTGGGACCTGGGGGAGACGGGGGCACATCCTCCTTGCTGGGACACCGGGAAGCATAGCAGGGCCACACTTGGGTCTGCAGAGAGGCCCCTGGGGACCTCACGGGCCAGCCCTGGAGGGCTGCCCAGAGTGGCACTGATTTAAAGTCACCCACCATGTTACCTGAGCATCTCCAGAGAGTGACCAGGCTGGCTAGGAAGGCCCTGGTGTCGGTGATGATCTCCACATTCAGAAGGCACAAGGGCCTCCCAAGGTCAAGGCCATCTGGTTGAAGCGGCTTTGGCAGAAGAGGCGAAGCTTAAAGACCACACCCAGAAAGCAAGGCCATGGCCCAGCCAGCCGTTCTTTCCCTTCTCCTTGCTCACATGAGCAGGCTAGCTTCCTTCCCAGCAGCCCCCGGCTCACCTTCCCGCAACTGTGTCATCCACCCTGCCAGGACTGGTCACCGTGGCGGGCTGAGGTCCTCAGTTGGCCCATCGGGTTGAGGAGGTGAGGTCCCAGCATCCAGCCTTGGCAAACTCCTGGGGGCTCCAGGAGTCTGGTGTGGGGGGAGCGGTTCTCCAAAGTGAAGGGCATGGCGAGGCTACAACCCCTCCAGGAGTGCTGGGGACCAGGGAATCCCACCCTAGAACATGCCTCAGAGCAGAGACCTCCCATCCCCACCAGCCAGCCTGCCCTCCCTGCTGGGAAGAAATCCTCCACCTTCATTCACTGGGGAGGTGAAGCTCACTGGGGGCTGGGATCTGCCCCTGGTAATGAGGGAGGGGTGGTCTTAGAGACTCACAGACACCCCACAGAGCATGCCCCAGACCACACGGCAGGGTTGTGTCCTGCAGGGGAGGGCAGGGAGGCTGAGAAAAACAAGGCCACTGTCTCGGGTCACACGGCAATAAACTGGGGAGTAGGGGATTGGGCCTCTTCATCCACACAGTGACACTGCCAGAGGCACGGCTTGGCCTGCAGGCACCCCGGCCCCGGTGGACATCTCATTCACCATCCCCTGGCTGCTACTGTCACCTGTGTAGACAGTCGTCACCTGTCTGAAATCCAAACCCAACAGGAAAAATGACTCCAGCTCCCGAGGATGGACTGGCCCTGTGAGCCTCTGCTCGGCTGACTGTAACAGGACGCTCACCAGGCCTCCGTGCCCCGTGGAATTGATACCTGGTGCCCACTGATGAGGAGGGTGGTGCTAATCATCCAGGCATCCTCACCTGCCACAACATAGGCACCTCCCGAGGGATGCTGCTTTGTGTGTTTATGGCACTGGAACCTCACCCAGGCCAGGCAGACATTGAGCTGCAGGCCCAGCCCTTTTATTTTTTTATGGAGATGAGGCCTTGCTAAGTCGCTCAGGCTGGCCTCCAATCTTTGGTCCTCCTGCCTCAGCCTCCCATGTAGCTAGGACACCCCCCTGGAGGAGGGGGACTCAGGAAGAGGCACCAGAGGTGACTGCTCCAGAAGCAATCACCAGCCAGTCCCTGGACTGCCCTGCTTAGAAGAACCAAAGTGGCCATCCAGAGTGGCCTATCCTGTGACATTAAAGTCCTGGTTTCCCTGAACAGGAGTGGCACGGGGACACTTTCTTTTCTGCACAGGAACCGGACTGGTTGGGCAGCAGGCTTAGAGCCCCGGATGGAGAGCACACCAGAGGAAGCAATTCGGCACATCTGCCCCAGACCACGACGAGACACCTCTCGGAAAGGGCACTGGGGACCTGGGCAGCGTTGACAGGAGACAGGGCCACTGGAGGGGTGGAGATGGACAGACCACACACTCCACAAGGAAGACAGCCGCTGCCTGCAGTGACGGCCACCGCAGAGCACACCTCAGGCTTCCGACAGAACCAGGCTGGGCCAGGGAGAAACAAGGGCCCCCACACCACACAAGAGCCAGGCGCCAAGCCCTCCTGCCCAGGCCTCCCCTTGCACGGGTGTAGACCAGCCAGACACAGAGGGAGGGCCATCCAGGGGCGTGTGTGTCCTTCAAACCACATGCCGGACAGCAAGGGCAGGGGGAATCATGGCTCCAGGTACAAGGCTTGTGTCCAACGGGCCCTGACCAATTTCACTCACACCAGTGGCCCATGGAACAGGCCAAGGGAAGCGAAGGGTGGAGAAGGGCAGGCACTATTGAGCCGGCGAGGAGGGCTCTTCTGCCTGTGCCTTTACAGCACCCGCTGCTCCCGATGAGAAGCTTGCTTTCGGGTCCTCTTAACTGACCCATTTTCGCTAATCCCTGTGAGCCTCCCAGAGCTCATTTCTGTGTGTCCTTCTGGGGATGAAAACCGGGAGCAGGCCCGGCTGGATTTCTAGGCATAGTGGGGCCTCCTCGGCTCTTTCTCTCAGGGCTGGGGCCGCAGGAGAGGCTGGGGCAGCAGCGTCCTCCGGGGCTGCAAACTACCACCCTCTCCAAGCTCCTCCAGATATCCCCTGCAGATAGGCTTCCCATAGGACATTTGCAGCTACCATTCTCCTGACATCTCTGGATTCCTGTCTCTCTAAATATTTCTGAAAGTCTACAACACTTGGGATTTACTTTTCTAAATGAGTGATTATAAAAGAGAATAAAAGTATTTTGGGTTCCCTTTCCCTAAGACTTACAAAGACCCATGTGGGAACAAGAGCCTGTCTTTGGCCATCCTTTGGGGGCCAGCCCGTGGAGGATAAAACAATTAGGGAGCTATATGGCCAGTGTCTGGGTTTGGAAAACACAGTCTATAGGACATTTCTATCATTCCAGAAAGTTCTGTTGGACAGCACTGGCTCAGATGCTGACAGAGGCTGAGAGCACGGGAGGACTGAACTAAGAACATGGTCCCCCTGGGCTGGCTGCCTCTCCCACGCAGGCCCAGTGTCCAGGGAGGAAGGCGAGCGGGTCTGCCAGGGAGCCCTGGGGCCGAGTGGCCTTGCCTGCTCCTTCCTTCCCCGGGGACACCTCATATTTTGGGATCCAAGAATGTCATGGGAGAAGCAGATAAAGAAAACAGTCTCTTGAGCTATCCTTTCTGGAGAGTTGCTAAGCATTTTTCACTCCTCTGAATATACTTTCCGATCCAGATGAAACCTAGAAACTAAAGGAAGTTGCACTGAACGTTCCACGGTGTATCAGAATCCAGCGGCTCGAGGGGGCAGCCTCAGACTGTCCTGGCTCCCCTCGCCCTGCTGGCCCCTGACACAGAGCTGGTGTTCAGCCCAAGCTGGCCTTTAGGAGACGTTGCTGAGTGAGTCCGTTAGTCCCCTTGCAGTCCCATGAGTACTGCTGCCCGAGAAACCCTTTCTGTGAAATGTGGGTGGGAGGGAGGAACGGAGACCCAGACAGACCGCAGAACAAGTCCTGCAGCTGTGCTCCTGCGGCCACCGCTTACTGGGAGGGACCAAGTTCGCTGTGTCCCGTGGCCCTGCCCCGTCCTGAACTTCTCAGCATGGTAACATCAGGACACTCATTCTTCGACCTAGAACTCATGCCTTTGCTTTTTGTAAAAGCGTATGAGATACCTCTGCTGTCATCTTGTTGGGGAGGCAAAGCTTATTAAGGGCAGTCAATGAGCCCTTTCCCCATCCAAGGTGAGTGGGGAGTGGCCCGTCTGGCCTGGGCCAGTGTAAGTGACCTGTAATTAGGTTGTAAAAGCACTCAAGCTTATGTAAAGGCCAGAGGAGAGGTCTTCCCGAGGGCTGCCTGGGCGTGTCAGAAGGTGGGCTCTGGGTTCCTGCAGGTGGTCACAGCTCCCCGGGGCAGGAGACTGTGACCTTCCCAAAAGCAGACGAAACGGGCACCTTCAGTAGGTCAGCAACAAAGTGAAGAAGGAAGTAACATGTAAAACTACCTGCAAACCCTGTAGTTTAGACACACACACAATTACTTACGTGTCTCTTTTGGGAAAACGCTGTTGAATTCAGTATCATTATCCTCACCGTAAGGACTAGAAAACCAGGCCAAGAGAGGATCAGCTGGACTACTTCTTGTTACTCTGTGTCTGCTGCACACGCTGCTCCAGGTCCAGCTACATAGCAAGGCCCAGGCCAACCAGAAACTCACGGCCCGGTTGGGCCTGTCAGAGGCTGCCCAAGGAGTGGTCACAGTGCAGCAGTGTCTGGATACTCCTCAGGGTGCACACCTACTTCCTGCAGGGGTCAGAGAGGCTCTGAGGAAGTGTGCAGGGCCTGAAGGATGGGCAGGCGCTAGAGGGGAGGCAGAGGGATGCCCACCCATGGAGCCTGACAGTCCTGGCCTGGCAGGGATGCTGGCCCTGACCTAGGCTAGGCAGGGGCCCCCGGGTGTGTGTTCAGGACACTGTTTCCCTTTCCCACTCGCAGCTAGTTTGCAGAGTGTTGATTCTGTGATGTCAGATGAATATCTGTCTTCTAACGCCTGTGGCAAAAGCTACAGGAGAGCAGGGAGCATCTCTACCTCCGACCATCACTGCATTCTTAGCACCTGATCCAGGCCTGGGGCCTGGAATACGCCCCATAGACATTTGTTGAGTGAATAAATGAATAAAGCTAACAAGTATGAGAAATACTGCAATTAATGACAAGCAGATACAACTTGACCTCTTATGAATGTTCTTTAGGGCATTGCCTGATGCATACAGCTCATGCCCTAAAAGGTAGTTGTTGAACAGAGCTGTAATTGTCTATGGCCAAACCCCCGTGAACGTGCCCACTCCCGTCTGAAGAGAGCTATAACTAACCCAAAACCATGATCAGAACTGACACTTTCCTTCCGGCATGGAGATGACTGTGCCTTCTTGGGAGTGAGAGGAGAGAAGGGACTTGTCCACAGTCACAGACGCTTGGGCCCTGGGCTGTGGCCACCTCTGGATTCAAGGCACAGAGAGGAGGACAGCCTGTGTCCTTCTCCCTGCCCTTCATGAGCTCTCAGTATCTGACTTCCAAACTCCCCACACCACCTTCCCAGCTACTCTACCACCTGGACAATTATTGGTTTAATACTTTTCTTTAAATCAACCCCATGTATTTCTTTGAAAAATTAAAAGGAAAGAGTATTGTCACTTTTTCTTCAACAGTGGAGAGCTGTAGAAACCACGGGAGAGACAAAAGCATTTTGACTCACTTCAAATATTCACACGTGAGAGCCCAGCGTCTGCTGGCTCTGTGTTGAAACGAGAGATGCCAGAGGAACTTGATCCAGGAAAATGCCCCCAGCCTGGAGCAAATGCAAGGGCAAATGAAGAGGAGCGGCTGCTCAGGGCAAGAGCAGTGGCAGCACAGAGCATGCACAAGGGCAGGGCGTGCAGGAGCAGACAGCGAGGAGGGGTGAAATGGATTTAAATGGCTCTTCGGGTCTCATGTTGTTCAGGATGTAGTAAAAGCGCTAATTTAAGGCAGACTGCAACATATGCAGGACGTATTTATAATTTCTAGGGTGACTGCCACTCACAAAACGATACTTGCAAGCACAACAGAAAAGCTAAAGCAGGGGGGAAAGTAGGAAGAGAAAACATGGTACAGAACGTGCCCGCACAAACTCAACCCTTCAGTAGATCTGAAACTTCAGAAGAAATTCTGTGTTGTGTTTTTGAGTCTATGATTTGTAATCCTGCATCCATGACCCACTGAAATTTCTCCCTGGGCCCCAAGAGGCTGGTACTGGACTCAGTCCTTCCATGGATGTGACGAGGAGGCCATCCGTGTTCAGGAAAGGTGCTGGGGTCACATGTCCACAGTCCTCTCACTTTGCCTTTGAGACAAATATCAGAGCAGGATCGGGCCGAGCATCTGTGACGGTGGACCTGGCGCGTCTCTTGGTCATCTCCAAGCTGGGAACGTACCTACGAAAACCTCCCCAGAGCCCGCCTAGAGTGCATGAAGCTTTGGGGAGATAGCCAGGTCTAAGCGTGCCACGGCCCAACTCACTTCTCTGAGCCAGAGACGTGGTCTTCACGGGGCCCCCAGAGCCTCTCACCAGACTGCCTGGCCGGGGCAGCTCCTCAACACCCCAGAGGCCATTTCCGCCTCCTGTGCT
Source organism: Chinchilla lanigera (assembly GCF_000276665.1). Classification (NCBI taxonomy): domain Eukaryota; kingdom Metazoa; phylum Chordata; class Mammalia; order Rodentia; family Chinchillidae; genus Chinchilla; species Chinchilla lanigera. Next base: position 29,073,433 of record NW_004955420.1, on the reverse strand, counting down.
CCAGCCCCTTGCAAATAAACGGGTCCAACAGAAACCGTGAGGTGAGCCGGCTGTTTCTAAACGCTGACTTCACGCCCCTCCCAGAGGCACTCTTCTGTTCTGTTTAATTTTTCATCAGATTGGTGATAACAAACTGTAGGGCGGATTCATCAAAGGAAACTGATAATTACTGACTCTGTGCTTTATTTTGTTCATCATTTTGTTAACACCTGATTCTGAAAAACACTCCTTACAAATGGGCTACGAGCTGGCGTAGGAATTTTCAGCAAGAACAAGATGCTTCCTCACAGGGATAGGTTTATCCCCCGCCAGGCGCAGCAAGCTTGTGGTCCCACCAGCCCCTTTCCACCTGCCGCCAGGTAAGCAGATGCCTTATGTCCTGAGGCCTGGGCCAGTTTGCTTTGCAGAAATGAACTCACCATGTTCCACCTGGCTGGATTCCTGAGGGTTGGAGAGAGAAGCTCCCTGAGAAAGGGAAGACAGAGAGAGGGGCTCAGGACCAATGTCCCCAGGGCACGTTGGACAGTGCTGGGAGGCCCGGCTGAGGCGCAGGGAGCCACAGCTCAGCCCTCAGGACTGCAGAGTCTCTGAGGCAGATGGGACAGGGCCACTTTCAGACACCATTCCCCGCCCTCCGTCCGTGGGGAAGCTCCCTGTGTACAGTGCTTTGGCGGCAGAAGCTGGAGTGGCTCCGCTCGCCAACAGTGGAGGGCTGCAGGTGACGGGCTGCACCAATCCGACACTCCTGTGAGATAGGGAAAGGAGAGCCAGGCGTGAGGCCGGCACACCAGGACCTCCTGCCTGACAGCGCTGCTGCACCCCCCCCCAGCCGCGGGGTGATGGGTCTGTGACCACGCCCGGTATTGTTCTTGTCCCTTCCGCGTGCCTCACCCTCTCGGGGAGTGTGTGGATTCTCTGCTGCTCTGAGGCACACTCCTTTCCTGCTGAAAGTGCTCAGGACAATTTTCTGTGACCACAGCTCTGCAAAAGCTCAGAGGAAATCTGTGGTAGCAGTGTCAGCAGCTTCAGTTCTTGTCAGATCCGGGAGTCGGGCTGGCTACGTGGTTCGTGCTACAAATGTAACTGCAGGTCTCGGGCTCAGACTGTAGCCCCAGGGCCCAGAGTCTCCACCTCTTGGCTCAGCTTGTTTCTGTGTTGAAATCCTCAAGTCGAGGAGACCCAGGCTTTAAACGCAACCTAGAGTTGCCTTCCCTAAAATTCCCACAGCGACCCGGAATTCGTTGATTGGTCCAGCCTATGCCGCATGCCCACCACACAGGTGGGGCCATGTGCGCCCAGCCACACGGACTTGGAGCAGAGCAAGGTAAACCAGTGAGCGTCCTAGGGAGAGAGCAAACAGTGGTGGGCAGGTAACAGCAACAGAGGTGACCGCTGTCACAGGTGACCGAGGCCCACGTAGGAAGATGCGTGACCAGGGAGAAAATGGCACGAAGTTTGACGCCCAGGCACACTTCCCCAGCATTTCCAGCCTCTGCGGCTCTGGACGTGACCCGAGGCAGTTAGGAGCCAGCCCTCTACTCCACCTTCCTCCTCCCCTGGGAGCCACGTGTCCCCAGAGCAGCGTTACAAGGCAGGGAATGCATCTGGTGGGCATGCGCTGCCCGAACGTGAGAAAAAAATAAGTCGTGGAGACGTCTGACTTTGCTTGTGGCTGGGCTGTAGTGAAGCAGAGCCAGCTGGTACAGTGCCCTTCAGATGGGAACCATGAAACTCCTGGCTGCTGCTCTGTCCTGAGCCCTGCTCCTGGAGAGCACCCCATGCTGGAACATCCGGGAAAGGCTGTAGGTGCAGGAGCCTGGAACAGGGTCTTGAGCCGGGGATGGAGTGTGATAAACAGGAAGGAGGGTGGCTCCGGCGGGAGAGCTGCAATGCTCTTACGATGTTGCTCCAAGTTGAGTCTTTCCCGGACTCAGTATTCTGTGATTTGCAGGCCCGGCTCTGCCTGCCCTGTGCTGCTAGTGCTCCTGTGCTCCGCGCAGCCTCACACAGGCCGGGAGAACAGAGCCAGGCCCTGCTCCGGGCCAGCTCTGCAGGGCCTTTCCCAGAGGCCAGGCCTTGAGACGCAGGGCGGCAAGCTCAGCTCCTTATCTGCCCGCTGGGCGTGAAGGGCTGTCAGGCCCGGTGGGGTGAAGCCCAGCTCACTGTGCATGTGCGTGCGAGGGTGTACGCATGTCTGAACCAGTGAGCCTGTGGTCTCTTTCTCCCACAAAGCCCACCCGCAGGTGATGCTCTGCACCCCACCGCCCCTCCTCTGCGTAACAGAAAGGCCAGCCGTCAGGAGCGGTACAGATGCTAAGTACCTTCTGTCCAGATCTGTCAGCGCTACAGAGCCAGAAACAGTTAGAGCACCTCCTCAGCTAACTTTCTGTCCAAATGGGCTGAATCTCAGAGAAATTCAGGGAAAGGGAGGAAGGGAGGCAGGGTTCCAGGTATCCTTTGGTATCTTCTCTGGGGCAAGTCCTGGGAACAAGAATAGGAGCCACTTTTTCTCCCTCAACAAATGTCAAGGCTTCTGGGCCAGTGCTTCTGACTTCCGACTTCCTCTTGACCTCTCCCTGGTGGTCACAATGCGGTTGTCTAGGTTCCACACCTCACATCTGTGTCCAGGCAGGAGGGAGGGGTAAAGGTGTGATGCCAGTCACCCTTATCAAGAAAGCAGCTTTTTCAGAATCTCTAGCAAATAAGGTTTTTGCATCATGCTGGTCTAACAATGCCACGGCTGGAGGGAGGATGAGAAAGCAGAGACTGCCTGTAGTGTTTTCACTATGCATCCCAGGCTGGCCTCAAACTTACAGCAATCCCCGTGCCTCAGCCTCTTGAGTGCTGGGATTACAAGCATGTGCCTCCAGGCCCCGCCCAATAGGCAGAGATTGTGGGAAGATCTGCACCTCTGAGCCCTTATTTGCCTAATGTCTAAAAAACTGACATTAGGCCATCCACAGTACAGAATGCAAAAATCAGATCCCTGCTTTGTGATGAATGAGCCACACAGTCATGTTCCTAAAAGCCACAGGAGCTCCTGAACTCTCCACAGGAGCAAAGTCTCCACACTCTGCTCCTCTGTCTCGATGCTGCCCTTGGCCACGGGACAACCTTCGGCCCCTCCAGGGGTGTGTGTGGTGAGACTCTCTGAGGATGGGACCCCAAAAGAATGGGATTAATTGTTCACAATAAAATATATGAATAGCTTTTATAACAGCTTTAGTGAAGTGTAACTCGTGCCATATAACTTCCTCATTTAAAGTACACAATTCAGTGGTTTTAGTGCATTTACAAAATAGCACAGCCATCACCGCAATCAATTTTAGAGTATTTCCATTATTTCCAATATTTCAGTCCTCAGAGAAACCCCATACCCGTTCACAGTCACCCCCCAACCCCCACCCTAAATCAGAGCTCGATAGCAGTGGGGAGGCATCCGTCCCTCTCCTTCCACCTTTCTGGAATGGTACTGAGCACCCTCGGGAAGAAGAGCTCTGAGGAGTCCCCCTTGATCCACAGTTTCCAGGGAGGGTCACAGCTTTCTGATTGCTATGGAGAAAGAGAGAGGGAGGGAGAGGAAGAAGAAGGAAGAGAAAGAGAGGGAGAGGAACAGGGGAGCCGAGAGGGAGGAGGATGAGGGGAAGGAGACAAAGAGGAGGAAGACAGGAAGGAGGGAGGGAGGGACAGAGAAGTCTGTACCAACTTAATGGATGAGCTAATGAGTCTGGCCCTGTGCCCCAGTTCTGAGGAAGTGAGCTTTTGCCCACCCAGCGATGGGCAGGTGAGGCCAGGCGTGGCCCAGTTCCTTCCCGGGGATGTCAGGTGGCTGCCTACAGAGGACCTGCACCACGAAAGTCAGGCGAGGGGAGAACAGGGCATTCGTGCCCGGGGAGCTGGCTGCTTCGTGGCGCTGCGAGTTGAGTCACAGGTTTCTGCGAGGCCTCCTTACCTTTTGGGAGAAGAAGGCAAAGGAGCACTGTGCATGTTAGAAATCCTTTTGCCGTGAACTGACAACGCCACTAAGGGGTTTGTATCTGGCAGAACTTTTCTTTTTGTTCTTTCAAGGAAGCAAGGAGTCCAGAAAAAGTCATCTATGAGATGCAAGGTTATTGTGTCAGTTGAGCACAGTCGCAGGTGTGTAACTTTGCTGCGTAAAAATCTTGGCTAGAGTGGAGTGTTACCAAGTTGGAGTTTAAGTAAACACTCATCTGAAGATCTTTTGCACCAGGATCTAAGAATAAGGCAGCAGAGAGCATACATTTTCTGTGCATCACACCAGCCCCATTAGGAGGGCTCTGTGATCACATTATCCTGTGCTTTGTCTTCAAACAGAGACTCCCTGTCTGCCGCACCCACACACAGAAAAGTCCTCTCCGCACTCATTACCAGCGCGGGAGCCGTGTTCTCTGATGTGCCTCCCTCCCGCCCTCTCTAGCTCCACTTCCTTGAGATCTGTCACTGTCACCTTTATTATAATGGTGTCTTACAATCCCCCAGCTGGTGACACTCGAGGGAGGAGTATTCTGATGAGGAGGGTAGGGTGCAGGAGGTGCTACTGCCGAAGTTTCCACAGAGGCCACGCTGGCAACTTGCAGAGAGGATGGAGGATGGAGGGGGCACCCACAGCTACTCCCCTGGGCCCCCTAAGAAAAGGCCGGGAAGGATAACCAGGGTGCATGCACAGGAGCCTGCAGCTGCTCTCGTTGCTACGGGAGGAGTATTTTCTGCCAGGTGCAGCAAGCTGAGGCTGGCGCCGACAGGTGAGTAAACAAGCAGAGGCAGGGGCCTGCCTGGGCAAAGGAGCTGTGACACCCAGGAGAGGAAGGGCTTCTGCTGCTTTCCTGTCTCGCTTTCCCTTAGCTCCCGGCCCAGAGTGTGCGGCGGGCTTCCTCCCCCTGTGCCTCTGTGGATGCTACTCCAGCGACAGAAGCCAAGGACCTGCAAGCGTGACTCATCCGCACCTGGGAGTAGGGTTTGGGCCCAGAATATCATAAAAAGGCACCAGAAGTAGAAATGAAATGCTTTTAAAAGTGAAGGGATGGCCACACACAGGCAGCAATAAATCAGAAAATGTTCAGTCCTTCTCATTCATTTGCTTTGGCTGGAACAACTGAATTTAATCAACCTCAGGCACATATGTGATCTGGGTGACAGATTATGACATTCTGGAGATGAATAAAAGTCACATGTGTCTGCTTATCTATCACCTACCTACCTATTTTTGGTATTTTTCTCCCTAAGTGAACAACTATCAAGATAAAAATAAGCTAAAAGTATACCCAACAGTGTGATGAGTTGCAGGAATCGGATTTTAAAAGTTGCCAGGCCCATTTTGTGAGCCTTTGACTCAGAAATGCACTGTAATTTCAGGAAACACTGGGTGCAGGCCGTATGAAAACAGCACACAGGCTCCTCAGTGACTTTCAGCAGAATGAGAGAAAAATGAAGAACTACAGGGAAGGAAGAAAATGTAAACTTTCAGAGGTCAAAGGAATTGAGATAAAACATAAACTCAGCAAAGATCTTGGAAGGCTGTTCTCTGGGGAAATGTTCAAGAGGGTGCTCTGCCAGTGAGTGTGGAGAAGGCCACACAGACAGCAAAGAGATGTGGCTGGTGAAAGGGGATGAGACACCTCATGCAAAGTAATCCCAGGGTGACGTGGGTGCCAGCTCTGTGACAAAATTCCCAGGGACACGGCCAAAAGAAGGGAACATCTATCAGCTGTTTTGGCACACGGTTTCTGTGGCTCCAGTCCATGGCCATCTGGGTCCACGGCTTCCAGGCCCAGAAGAAGTGGAACATCATGCAGGGAGCATGTGGTGTAGATGCCAGCGCACCTCACAGGAGACAGGAAGCAGAGAAGGAGGTGGGGAGGAGGTGGTGGGGACTGGACCCAGGCTCCACGGCCACACCCACGAGACACTCCCTTCAGCAAGCCCACCTCCCAGGAGCCCTCCGTGGATTCACCCACTGAGGCAGGGGAAGCTGAATGTCCAGGCACCTCCCACAGCCCATTAGCTGGTGGCACAGGCCTCTGCATGTGGCCTTCAGGGGACACTTTAGATCCGAACCACCACAGGCAGTTTCCGTAGTGGTGGGTGATTCTGGAAGAGACCACAGAGCAAAGCAAAGTCATGATGAGAAATAAAAATAGTATTATTATAAATCATTAAGTTCTTCTTTAATGTGATGTGTAGAGAATTGACATTCTAAATATGACTTTTCAAAATGCAGAGGAGTTGAAGTAAAGATTTATTTAATTTGTATACATTAAAATAAAATCTCCTGAATGCCCAAAAAGGAGAATGAGAGAGAAGATAGGAATGAAAACACACAAATAAAAGCACACAACATCAAAACAAAGACAGACAGCAAGCTAGAAAGCATGCATAACATAAAGGCTAATCTTTCTAATAGAAACTGAAGAGACCAAAGGCAAAGTAGATGACCATCAGTCCCAGGAAGTACAAAGAGAAGTATTCAGATGGGTGAAGATAGGCTCCACCTCATTCAAAAGCGACACACAGATTCAAATTACAATGGGATATCATTTATAAAATTTCAAAAGTTTGGTGACACACTGTTCTACTGGGTTCTCCTGATTATCTTCCTGCAAATAGCTTGTTTGGGAGGGGACTAACCACAGACTAGGGAGACAAGAACGGAAAATAATCAAAATGGAGGGTTCATCAAACTCCCAGGATTTGTGGAGCTACAAGAAATAGAATATGACTCTGGCTGGCTAAAGCAGAAAAGAACCTTCCTGGAAGGATACTGGATAGTCAAAGAACCTCCAGGAAGGTAGACACAAAGGGCTTGAAATACAAGCAGAACCCCTAGAGGGCTATGCAGCAGTGACCAGAGAACCGCCTGGTTGCCATTCCTCCTACCCACCTTGACACCCTCTCCCACCTCCAGGGGAACAGGATGTCAGGCTGGAAGTTTCAACTGCGACACCAAAATGTCAGAGTGAGCTGTGCACCGGGTCTCCAGGCAGAAATGTCAATGCAGAGAACCGAGATCTTGCAAGAGTAAGGACATCAAAGGGATGGGAGACCACCATTGGAGGCAGGCCCTTGATAAGGAGCTTAGAAGGGCTATTGTGGACTCCTCCACGCCCAAGGGACAGGTAGCCAAAGGGTTCTGGGAGAGGAACTATCAAAGAACCCACAAAAACGCCCGCAACCGAGCCACCTTTAAACTTTGCCTGGATCCAGACAGCAAAAGCCAGTTCCGACAATAGCTAGTCTGTTCAGAAATGCTGCATTCCTCTTGAGTGTGCGGAAGGCCCTGACACCAAAGTGGTAAAAAATAGCAGCCAGCCAGTGGGGAGGATGCGACGGGGAGTGGAGGAAGTCAGCGCACCCTCTCACAGCCAGTGGGGAGCGGGAGTGGAATGCTGACCCTGCCTGGGAACAAGTGTGGATCAATGAACCCAGACAGTGCTTTGCAACTCAGTAAGCACAGGCCTATGTGACAAGAACAAGACAGGAAGTTGTGGCAGCTGGGTCACCCAAAGAGCAGGCTGGAAGGAACAGTGGAGCATAAAGCTGTTAGGAGTCACCGTGGGGGACAGTAGGGGGACAGAAGACGAGGATAACAGAGCAAACTCCTGGGGCAGCAGGCCACTGCCCTTTGTAGCGTGGCATGATTCAACAGACCAATTCTGAGACCCTGACAGAACCGCAGAAGCAGAACATTTACATAAAATGAGGGACTGCCACCAAGAAAAAGCCTCATGAGTCCTCTAGCCTCACCTTCTCTTAGTCAACTTAAAAATCATTAATTGTGAGATCACACAGCCGTGAAATAGATTAACTGTTTCCCAGCACCTTTGCTACAGACCCCAGCACCTTGACATATGCAGCATGGCGACAGCTGCTGGGTGACATCCCAGGCACTCAAGGTGCTTTTGCTGGGAACACCGGCTGTTTGCCTGGGCTCACCAGCGTCTGGTGGTGACTCCAGTAGGGGAAGGCTTGGCATCTCTGTCTTGCTATTGTGTCTGTTCCTGTCTGTCTCCACCCTTGAGTCAGATTCTACTCACCTCTGCACATGGACTTTGGTCACTGAGGAAACACTGTCTAGGGCATGACAGAGGATGAGTGGGCTGACTGCCATGGGAGCCGGTGTGTGCTTCTCCTCCTACCCTCATGGTTCTCCAGCAGCCCAAGCACTGAGAAGCCTATCACCCGGTCAGGACATCTATCCATAGTGATGGTGCCCGTGTAAGAGGAACTTGGCAGGTCCTAAGCAAAGCTGGCCTCCTGCTAGTCCACCAGGCCTCAGCCCGGACAGTGGCATCAGGTATGAGAAAATCCAGTATTTCCTAGGATGAGGAAATGACCGTGACCACCCAGTGGTCCAAACCCATCACAACTAGAACATCTTTTGGAATGATGTCCCCAGGCAATGAAAATTACTAGACTTTATCCCATCCCAGCAAATCAGTGCAAACCTGCTGCTGTCATTATTCCAGGAGCAGCAGCTTGGTCACTCTGCTAACCAACTGTTCCCTCCTGCAGCCTGATTTGGCCACAGAGACTCCTCCCCACCCCACTGACGCCTTGCCTTGCAGACGTGGGGGTGCACTTGCAATGTTTGGCCTCAGCTTGTTCCCACTCTCTGGGTCAGTGGGTACTAGGTAAGTGGACAAGAATAAAGCTGCTTTTCAGATTACCTATTCCAATTACAGTAAAGGGACAGTCATGTAGGAAAAGAACACGATGGTATAGTCACTAACATAACTAACACTTCCTCAGCTTCTTTGTGTCTTCTGCTCTGGTCAAAATACATGATTGGTTGAGCCGAGACTATCTGTCTTGCCTAGGTTCCCACAATCCTCTGCCTGGGGGTTCCCAAAGCTTATGGGTCCCAGTCAGGTGGCGCTCAAAAGCAGGCAGTGTGTGCTGTAACAGGAGGCTCTGAGCTCACTTTGGACAGGTGCTGTCCCAGGCTAAGCACCAGGGAGGGGACACAAGGGAGAGAAGGAAGGGTTCCAAGAGGAGTGACAGTCGCTGCCCTGGAGGATGCAGAGGCTCATTCTGCTACAGCAAAGGCAACTTCAGCTTCCTCTGGGACTTAGAATCTGCTTCCCTGCCCACTTCATCTGCCCTTGGCAGCAATGAAGCAAGGTAGCTCCACAGAGTGCAGCAGGGCTCCTTGCACTTAGTAGGCGCTCAGTACATTGGTTAAAGGAGTGAGTGAGGAAGGAAATGGATGGGAAGGAAGAATGAGCTCCCATGGTCCAAGTGCAGGCTTTGCAGAGCATGTCGCGGTCAACATCTGAACATCAGTGTGCCCAGCAGGACACACTGAACACAGAGATGTCCTCGGCTCTTCCCTGCAACGTGGTGGCCACATTGAAACCCGGAGGGCTTTAGATGTGCTGATGAGACGGAAGGACCGAAGTGGCTGGAGTGTAACGGCCATCTGTAGGTAAAGACTGCCGCACTGCACGGCGCGGTTCTGGAGTTCAAATTCTAGCTCTGTTTCCTTAGTTTTCTAACCCGAGCAAATGCCATGTTTCTCTTTCAATTCCCACAAATGTAAGATGGGAAAATGACGCTCATCTCCCCGTTCACTGGCTGTGACAGTTAAGACGAGGTCTCAAGCGGAAGGTCTTCAACCCAGAGAAGCTCAGTAGACACAAGCCACCGGACTGTGACTTCCAAAAGCACTGCTGTCTCCCCGACCACCCTGCGGGGCCAAAACTCAGACAGGCCGAGCAGTGTGTCCCTGGGCCACGCCTGCTGCAGTCAGCCCTGCAGTGGTTCTCTAACCACCAGGCTGACCCCGGCCCGGGCCATGGGGCCTAGGCATCGACTGAGCGCTGAAGAATGGGATGGCTCTGCCCCACGGGCAGCGGGTAACATTAACATCAACCAGACTGCACTGCGACTGATGAATGCTCATCTGTTTAGAAACAACTCTGGGTTTCTCACTCTGCAGACTTAATCCCCAGATACCAAAAGTACAGCTACCGCTAAGTGAGGTATTTCAGAACCTCCTGACATCAAACAGGTATCCCGTATCCTCAACCATAACACTCCTTTCTAAAATCAGTATTAAAGAAGGAAAAGACACAGGATATTTACAAACACACAAAAGGGTTAAATATAGCAAGAAGAAATGGCGATGCCAAAGGCACCACAAGCCAGTACATATTGCAGGTGCATCTGTTTGCTAGAGACAGGAATGATACTTTTTACCAAAGGGGACTTATTTAAGGTCGGTCGATAGAAAAGATCCATTCCCTACAGGACTCTGCAGTAATCAGCAATTATAATAAATCAAGCTCTAAGTTTAGTTTTAAAAACAAATTGCACAAATGGAGCATGTGTGGAAAGATGCTTCAGAGGTGATTATGGGAAAGATTTTGGCATTTCAGAACAGGCCCCGAGTGGAATGAATATAACCCAGAAGGTACAGATGAGGACCTATTGAAATGAGGAAACAAAAAAAAATTACAATCCCTGTATTAACTTTTTATCTTAAAAAAAGAAACCAAGCATCATAGATACTATAGAAATATGTATCAACCACAGTACAGCTGTATAGTTTAAATAAATATGCATGGGGGGTACATATGCAAAATTATTTCACTAAAAAGAATGCCAATTAACATCTTTGGAGATTTTCATTCAAGAGAACAAGCTTGGGATAAAGCTGCTGTGCGGTGAGATTATTAAAAACAAGCTGAGAATAGAATCATCATGGCTCTATTAGTTCACTTTTCTTAGGTGACAAACCACCCCAGACAAACTGGCTCAAAGCGGCCACCGTTTTTCACTGTTCCGGAGCTGGTGGAAGATGTCCCTGCGACTGACAGCCTGAGAAGGGGGCCTGGAAACTCAGGAACACAGAGAGAAACAGGGAGAACAGGACTGGTTTGTGGCTCAAAGAAAATGTGAATGCGAAGAGGGTGTGCTAGGCATTCACTGCCTTCGTCGGTCAGGTTTTACCTCCTGGTACCATCTACAGTGAAAGGATAGATATTCTGAGTGGATGATTCCTTCAAAACCAGAAATTAAGGCACTTTCTTTTTTCCCAAATTGACATAATAATCACCGAGCCATATGATTTCAGATTTCCATATGGGAATGACACAGGCCGGCATCAAAATTATTGGAAAATCCCAGCAGAGACGTATACATTTCATACTTATCAACTTTTCTGTTTTTTATTTTAAAAAATGGTTATTTGTTTCTCTTTCTTTTTTTGTAATTTAAAGAAAAACAATATGGTTCTTGTTTTTTTCTCTCCTAACTCCAATTCTATAATCATAAATTCAAAATAGGAGCAGATTGGAAGATAGATTATGAAAAGCTTTAATATAAACAAAAGAGAGATGGAATACAGTCCCAAGCAAGGGTATGGAAAACACTTGGGCCTCTGTGTAGAGAATGTGGTGATTTGGTCATCGCTCATCCACATGAGAGGAGTCCGCGAAATAAAATGCATTTTAAACAAAACCCATGCTGATGCAGACATCTTCTGGGTGTCACTGAAGCTGTGTCCTGCCGGGATATTTCTGTATGTCCGAGAATTGAAATTTCTGCAAAATTACATCTAAATGTAAACATTTTCTCATTGTATAGGAACTAATCTATTTTATTATGATTTATAATTAAATATTAAAGTCATCCAATAGAATAAATTTTAATAAACAATAACCTTGAAAAATTGACTGATTTTATGGTCTGTCTGTCTCTCTGTCTCCCTCTCTCCAAACAAATAAAACAAACAAAAAATCCAGGTTGCAACGCAAACAAAGGTCATTTCTTTCAGAGCATTCCTAGGAGCAAAATTGGAAATGACTCCATCCTTACTATAAGAGAATTGTTTAGCTGAGTAGGTTTTAAAAATCAATCTGTATGTTCCCCCACTTTTCCCTGCCCGAAGTTATTTTCGTCGAGTGGTAGAAAGTAGAAAAGGAACACTTGCTCTGGCCCTGTGACCTCTCCAGACCCTGTCCGACCCCACGCCTTGGATGTCAGGCACACACTTCTGACACAACCAGTGAGCGCCCTGCACAACACACAACTCAACAGCAGGTAAGACAAAAGCCTCTCTTCCACACCAGCGAAGAGGCCACGCTACAAGCCTGTATCCTTCTTTGTAAGACGTGATTTTTAAAAGTATTAATTCAATGCTTATTTTTCTTCTTAGGTAGACACACAGATACATCCCATTTTTCTTCTAAAACCAATAAAGTTCTTAAATATTACAGGCTATCTTTAATTTTTAAAAATGAAGCTATAGCTGGTCTTTTCATCTCCCAACTGAGCCACAGCATGAACCCCTTACATATACAGGAGCCGTTGTCTCCACCTGCCACACACACACCGGTGCACATATACGCCCGCCGGGACCCCGGACTCTGCGCGTCCACAGATGACTGAACCACCTGGGATGGCTTGGTGGGGGGGCAGGGAAAGGCACCAAGGAGGATTTGTATTGATTTATTTTTTAATGGTCGGCATATTTACCAAACTGGACATTTTGCTCTGTATTTTGTGGTAGTGAGGGGATCGTAATTGTATTTGGGCTTTACACGGCATGGGTTAGTCAGTTCTCAACAGCAGCACCTGCAGCACATTAATTTGTTGTAGCACATTAATTATCTCATAGCTTCTATTTAGGCTGCAGCTGTTGCTATTATTATAATATTTTTATCACCACTGTATACAACAGGTTAAGGCAATAATAGAAATACCTCTTTTTTGGGGGGCTTCCCCCTGTCCTTTCCGTTTTTCTATGCCAGAAGGGAAGACTGAAAGAAATTCAGGCAAATCAAGCCCCATCAGCACACCATATCGTTCTATTTCTGAACTGATTTGTGAGAGAATGGGTAACTGAAATTAGCAGAGAATCACCCCACACAAAGATGGCGCGTGCAGAATTTGTGAAAGCGAAAAGGAAGAGGAAGGACAAGCCAGAGAGGGACGGAGGACCGCAGAGCGGGCGGTGAGTGTTTGTGTGGGGGCGGGGAGATGCTGCAGTTTCCATGAAATAAGAAGGTGGGGGAAAAAGGCATACAAAGAGTAGGTTTTTCATTGTTTGTAAAATATAAACACAGATGAATTCTGTCTTTGGTTTGTTCATGCCTTTCACTCTGCACAGCAGGGATGTTCTTAAGAAGTTGCCCTCTGCGAAATTTCTTTAAATGGGAACCGTGGACCCTGCATGATGGGATTATAATCACACTAGCCACTCCTTTTACATAATTTTTTGTTTAGGACCCAGTAAGATTCTCTGTTTTTAATATAGAGAAAGCAATAGACATGTCTATGTCGATAAACTGAGGGTTTGCATTCCCCCATAGCCTAGTACAAGCTAAAACAAAAAACCGGTGATACTACATCTACACATCTCAATGGATTCGAAAACAATATTAAAATTTTTAGCTGACAAGAACATGTCTGCTGCCTGCAGTCCCTGCAATAGCTCACCATGTTGCCTACTAACCGAAAGATCAAAAATTATCGATTTCATGGCGCTGTGTGCTCTGGAAAGAAAAGCTACCTTAAAATTTGCATTGTTTAAGAAATGAGTTAAAAGAAAAGACTCATTTTTTTCCCTGAACACTTTAGAATGTGAAAATGGCTTGTTTTAATCTTACTCATGAGTTACTACAATTCTATGATTTTTAGCAGCTGGAGTCCAGAAATGATTGTTTTCGATGAATTTAGGATTTTGCCGCAGTATACATCTGCAGTCCCAGAATCCTCCGGTAAGATAATCCTTCCTGCGATGGGGACGCCTTTAACCTTCTACTGAATGAAATATCTTCAACCATTTTGAAATTTTTAGGAGGGGTTGTGAGTGTATGTGTGTGTGAGTGTGTGCGTGTCTCTGCATGCGTGGGGGCTGGGGGCTGTGTCCCCACAGCACGATTCCTCAGCCCTGCAGCGCTACTTCTCTTAGCTCTTAGAAACACTGAGAAACATCTACCTTTCTGTCCTCTGAACATCACGGATGGTCTCCACTTCTCCGTCCACATTCTGCGTAGCCATTGAAACATCCTTCCTTGGCAGGGCAAACAACCAAGGCCTGGAGGACACGGGACTCCAAGCACGAAGGGTGTCCTGACATAACCAAAGGGACCCAAGCCACAACCACCGCCATGGCCATCGCCTGCCGCCACCTTCCCCGCCCCCCTTGCTGGCAAAGCACATCAGCTGCCAGCTTCCAGAGTGCTATCCGAAGACGTGCTCAGTGGGCTCTTAGATTACTTCTCGTGTGAGAATAGCCAACCGCGTAGGCTGACAGAGGTATTCACACGACTCAGCCTGTTCAGCTGGAAAGAAATCAAAAGATAACACTGAACCCTGAGATGATGTATTGCAAATCAGAAGCCCCAGTCCATAAATAGCCTACTCGATGAACTGCTAAATGAAAAGCTGATGCTGACTTTTGTCTGGATTTGCATGTTGTCACACAGAAATATTTTTAATGCCTTCTCCAAGAGCCAGGATCCACTGTTTTCCAAAGCACGGCTCAGTGTTCCCTTTCCGCTGGGAAGGGATTCTTCCTGAGGGCAATCGATGTGGAGTCCAAAGGCGACCACACCCTAGCCTCACAGCTTGTTTTCTCTTTCTGCTTATTTTCAAGTAGGGTTGACCAACAGTCACAGCCTTACATCACACCAAGGGACAGAGTCTAGAAGGGTCAGTCATCAGTTCTGTCTAAGCGTTCTTTGTCTTGGGGGCTCAGTAAGTGTTTAATGAATGGCTTTTATAGAGGAAGTATCCCGAAAGGGGCTGGACCACCTTCACAACGCCAGCTTAGTATTTCTGCCTCAAGTGCAAACACAAGCTAGGAATTTACCCAGATGCCTGGCTAGAGGAAACTCAAGTGTGTGCTGCGTCGCAGGGATGATTTTTGTTCGGGTTGTGTCACGGACACTTGGTTGCCAGAGGTTGGTATCACAAGGAGCACCGGCTTCTCTTCAAGCAGCTGCAGACACTTTTGGCTTCTCGGAACACAGCCCAAAACCTAGAACCGTTTGTCTGTGGCCACTTCACAAAATGAATCAATTTCCATCAAATCCATTGGGCTGGCTCTAGAAGACAAAGTGTAAAAAAGACAACCACGTGTTTTGCTTAAAATGAAATGTGTTATTGCTCAAGGAGAATATTTTAAATAATGTTTCACAAAATTATTTACCCCATTCATTATTTTAATGCTGTATTTCTGTGTGTGTGTGTGTGTGTGGGTGTGTGTGTACCTGGTTTGCCATTTCTTTCTGGTTTAATGATAGTATTTGTCTTAATTTCAGACATTATCCAGCTTATATTCTGGTGAGACAACTGGAACGATTTCTGTTGTATGAGATCAGCAAATAAAAATTCTGAGAATTTGTTAAATTCTACTTCGTTTTCATGCTACTCGCTCATAACCCTTCAGTATGCTGAAATTTGACGGGGAAAACAGCATGGTGTATTGTTGCAAATTTTACATTTTCTTTAATATTTTTTCGTTTAAAATTGAAATTCTAAATTTAGATGATGAAAATATCTAAGTGACAGAAAAATGCTTTATTTTGTCACCTGAATAGAGATCACACACAAATATCAATGTGCTTTTATCCTTTAGATCTCCTAATAGTACACACATTTCCTAGCCAGTCTAAACAACATGTCATATTCAGCAAAAATTCCCTGAACGCAGAAGAAATACATGTGTTTAACATAAAAAAAAAAAAAAAAAAACCCTAGTAGTGTAACCCAGTCGTCTGATTTCAAAAGCCTGAGTTTAATCAGTGGTATATTAACTCTGTGCGTATATATGGCACTTCGAATTGGGATCAGTACCTGGAAACGACATTCACAGTTTTAAGTTTGTTCTGGGAAGGCTCTTTGACGGAAGTTTGTACTCGGTCTGTCTGAACCGCGGCCGGCCAACTCAACCGCGACCAGCAGCCGCTCTGGGCCGCGCACGGCGAGGACAGCGAGGACGCGCAGGCCGCGGCGCTCCCGCTGCGGGC